>NC_091328.1:13312040-13352040 GCF_038502225.1 Cherax quadricarinatus
CAAAAGTGTTAAAAACATGTATAAATATTTTTTGGCGGGGGGAAGGGGTGAGTCTTACATGGTGAGGTGGCCGAGAGTAGGGAAGATTATTATTATTATTACAATCAAGGGGGAAGCGCTAAACCCGGAGGATTATACAGCGCCTGGGGGGGGGGATGTGGAAGGCATTCAGGCTTAATTTGGGGAACTGGAGCACAGATCCAATTCCCTAAATCAAGAGCCCCTCACCAACATCAAGGAACCTTCCTTGAGGGGAGAGTAGGGAAGAAAAGACGCAGTGTGGGGAAGGCTTCACTCGGAGACCGTTTCGAGCGTTTGAGTGTGAGATTCGAGAGTCGAAACGTTGTTTTCGCTGATGTTTCCGTGTATCTGTCGATATGTTTGTCTGTTTCTGTTTCTCAACCAGTCGATGATTTTTTTTCTGTCTCCGTCTCTGTCCCTCGATGCGTTTGTCTATTTGTCCCTGTTTCTCTTTTTCTCTGTCTCCTCCCTCTCTCTCTCTCCCTCCCTTCCTCCCTCCCTCCTTCCTATCTCTCATTCCTTCCCTCCTGGGTGATCCATCACTGGTACAAAGCCTCTTCCATCCCTCCATCTAGTCTCACTGTTCACCCTCGGTCTTTCCAGCTGGTGTTCCCACAGTACTCGACGTTTTTCAGAGAGGAGGGTGAGGGACTCTTGATCCAAGGTACTGAAGCTACCAATTATTTCCTCGGTCCAGATCAGATAACTCCCATTTCTCAGGTGCTGAATGACCTTTAAGGATTTAGCGCATCCCAATAATAATTAATAATAGTATTGTTAACAAAAAAAAATGAAGAAAAATAAGAAAAGGAGGAGATATAGAAGGAGGAGGAGATGTAGAAGGAGAAAGAGAAAGGAAGGGAGAAAAAGAAGAAGAAAGAGGAGGATGAATGAAGGTCGACCCAGCTGCACTGGAAAGGCAGGAGAAATATGCATAGAGATTTAGATTTGTACCTAATTAAACGCAGTAACACACTGCGTAGGAACAACGTCAAAACAAATGCTGCAAATGCACAAGAGCGAGGTGGGAAAGCTGGCTCAGCTTGTGGTACTACTATGGAGGGAGGCAAAGTAGGTACGATAGGAGGTACACTTAACAAAGTATCAGTTCAGAATTGTGAACTCGCGATGATAAGAATATATGTACACTAAGAGGTATGTGTGTGCTCCTCGGTATATATATATATATATATATATATATATATATATATATATATATATATATATATATATATATATATATATATATATATATATATATATATATGCTGAAACAAACCATGTGTGTGTGTGTGTGTGTATAATATCTGAAACAAACGATAAAGGATGCGAAATACCTGTAGGATTGTCTGCAAATATATATATATATATATATATATATATATATATATATATATATATATATATATATATATATATATATATATATATATATATATATGCTGAGAGTTAACTATAACCGACTATTTTACGTATTAAAATATTCATGACTGGTGATGAAGAGGTTACGTGTGGCTTTAATGACCCTCGTGTAGACGAAGACTTGAAACCCAATTAACTAACGAAATGGCTGTTATCACCTGTGCTCTGGCTGGAGACATCCTGACACTGCTAGATAAGCACAGAGAATTATACTCTGACGTTCCTGAATTATGTACCATAGAAGGTGTTAAACTCTATTAATTGCTTCCCTAGAAGCACACCTGGTGAAGTTACAGTAATTTTTTGGTTGGAGAACAGATTTACAGCAAAATCTTCTAGTCTTTGTTTTCCTCTCAGAATCATGGTAAACAAACCAGATGAATAATGTAGCTGAACCTGTATTGCAGCTAAGCCTGATGCCTATTCTCTTCCCCTCATGGATGATGTAATAGAGTTCGCCCGAAATGTCAAGTATGGAATTAATGTCGGCCTTCCCCTAAGTCACAGAGCAAAAGAAATATCTGCATTTGTTGCACCAGTGCTTCCCTCTCAATCATATTTAACCCTATTTAGGATGTGCGGTGTACTAATTGCATTCTAAATCTCATTTACTCTGTTATTAAGAGGCTCAATTGCTATCTTGAGGGCCTAGTAATTATTGTTGACTTCTGGAATAATCACTGATAAATTAAGGTTCTGCAACCTGTCTAAATCTAAATTTGAAAAATCATTAATAATCTTTTTCGGGGTTATGTAGTAAGACACGCGGTGTTTAGGAACGTCAGAAATCAGCCATTTATTTTAAACCCTCACATGAGCGAAAATCACTCCAAAGATTTTCGTGGATGGTTGGTTTTTATCGGCGATTCTGCTGGAATTAATCTGATATTGCGGCCCCACTAACTCCTCTTACCAGTCAGAAAATCAAATTCACATGGTCGTGAAGCCTTTATGAAGATAAAGAGGCTGTTATGTGCTGCTGTAGTACTCTTGTCGATGGATTACACAAAACGATTTACATTACAATGTGCTTTCAGCGGAGGTGGAGGTGGAGGAGGTGCAGCGTTACTGCCACCCTCAGGAGACGGTTTAATTCACCACGTGTCATCGTTTATCTTAGCAAAACGTGAAAAAGCACAAAAGGCTTATGCTACTTTTAAGAAGGAGGTATTGGCTCTAATATTATCATTGGAGTATTAGCCTCTATCTCATTCTCGCTGCAGACACCGTCTACAGTGACCACATCTCATATGTGGAACAACAGTGTCCAACTAATGTGTCAGGCCGTTTCATTTATAGCTTTATAATCTGCAGCTATTTAATTTGTGTATTTATGTATTTTTCGGAAGGGCAACATTACCGATGCTTTCTCTAAGGTGAAATTAGATAGGTGTGGTATGTATTTTATTTTATACGGAGATAAATGATACACTTGTGCAACATTCGGGTATCTTTATTTTGGAAACGTTTCGCCATGCAGTGGCTTCTTCAGTCCAATGCAGAGAGGGGTGGAAGATGAGGAGTTTGAGGTAATCAGTCCCTCAGCCTAGAGTGGATGTGTTCAGTCCATCAGTCTTGACAAATGATAAGATTGATGGACTGAACATATCGACTCCAGACTGAGGGACTGATTACCTCAAACTCCTCATCTTTCATCTTTCTCAACGCTGGACTGAAGAAACCATTGAACGGCGAAACGTTGCCAGATAAAGATATCTAACTGTTGCACATGTGTCTCCTTCATCAACTTGTCGGGTTTGTATACCATTTCTTCACATTTTGTACCAGGAACATGAGATACACACTATTTTTTATGAGTTTTTTAGTGAGAAGAACATTTTTTTAACTCATTAAATCGTAATAACATAACTGGAAACAATCCAGGGTACGGGCAGGATTTGAATCATGGCGAGTGACTTGTAAAACTCAAGCCCACTGCGTTAGCCTAGTTGGATGAATCTTATTGTAGACAGCTGGCTCAGTGGTGATCCAGCTGGCCCAGTGACTTACGCACTGGCCTCGAATTTAACGACTCACTGGCAGTAGGTTCAGCCCCACACCCGTTCCATGGGTTTTAAAGGGGCTTTTTGCTTCCATTAGCAGTATATTACACATGTTATAATAATAGTAATAATAATAATAATAATAATAATAATAATAATAATCTATATTTCTATAAGTACATGTAAAAGGTACACAGTTCTTCTGTTGACTACCTCCCCTTCTGGTAGCAAAATGATTGGACAGTGACATTTGACTGTCTTTGTATACATTTCCTATCATGCACTGATAGATGGGGTGGGTAGTGGAGAGGAAAACAGTCTCATTAGTTTGTAAATTTATTTCATGGCAGCAACTTACTGTAAGTATTTACACCAAACGAGTCGAGTCGAGTCACCTGAGTCATTTCCGTTCGCACAGGAAGTCAAGAATACTCACGTTATCGCAGTTATTTACTGAAAATTTCAAAGGTTATTATGTAACTATTAATGTAACCTTATGTAACTATTAATGTAACTTTATGTAACTATTAATGTAACCTTAATGAAGGACGGGTGTTAATGTTGCAGTTTAAAAACTGTAGTGTAAAGCACCCTTCTGGCAAGACAGTGATGGAGTGAATGATGGTGAAAGTTTTTCTTTTTCGGGCCACCCTGCCTTGGTGGGAATTGGCCAGTGTGATAATAAATAATAAAAATAATGTAACCTCTTATGGTGGAATAATATGTAGTCATTATATATATATATATATATATATATATATATATATATATATATATATATATATCTAGTAGTATATAGGTTGGTAGACAGCAACCACCCAGGGAAGTACTACCGTCCTGCCAGATGACTGTGAAACAAAAACCTGTAACTGTTTTGCATGATGGTAGGATTGCTGGTTTTCTTTTTCTGTCTCATAAACACGCTAGATAACAGGGATATCTTGCTACTCCTACTTACACTTTGGTCACACTTCACAGACACGCACATGCATATATATATATATATATATATATATACATACATCTAGGTTTTTCTCCTTTTTCTAAATAGCTCTTGTTCTTTTTTATTTCTTCTATTGTCCATGGGGAAGTGGAAAAGAATCTTTCCTCCGTAACCCATGCGTGTCGTATGAGGCGACTAAAATGCCGGGAGCAATGGGCTAGTAACCCCTTCTCCTGTATACATTTACTAAAAAAGAGAAAAAGAAAAACTTTATAAAACTGGGATGCTTAAATGTGCGTGGATGTAGTGCGGATGACAAGAAACAGATGATTGCTGATGTTATGAATGAAAAGAAGTTGGATGTCCTGGCTCTAAGCGAAACAAAGCTGAAGGGGGTAGGAGAGTTTCAGTGGGGGGAAATAAATGGGATTAAATCTGGAGTATCTGAGAGAGTTAGAGCAAAGGAAGGGGTAGCAGTAATGTTAAATGATCAGTTATGGAAGGAGAAAAGAGAATATGAATGTGTAAATTCAAGAATTATGTGGATTAAAGTAAAGGTTGGATGCGAGAAGTGGGTCATAATAAGCGTGTATGCACCTGGAGAAGAGAGGAATGCAGAGGAGAGAGAGAGATTTTGGGAGATGTTAAGTGAATGTATAGGAGCCTTTGAACCAAGTGAGAGAGTAATTGTGGTAGGGGACCTGAATGCTAAAGTAGGAGAAACTTTTAGAGAGGGTGTGGTAGGTAAGTTTGGGGTGCCAGGTGTAAATGATAATGGGAGCCCTTTGATTGAACTTTGTATAGAAAGGGGTTTAGTTATAGGTAATACATATTTTAAGAAAAAGAGGATAAATAAGTATACACGATATGATGTAGGGTGAAATGACAGTAGTTTGTTGGATTATGTATTGGTAGATAAAAGACTGTTGAGTAGACTTCAGGATGTACATGTTTATAGAGGGGCCACAGATATATCAGATCACTTTCTAGTTGTAGCTACACTGAGAGTAAAAGGTAGATGGGATACAAGGAGAATAGAAGCATCAGGGAAGAGAGAGGTGAAGGTTTATAAACTAAAAGAGGAGGCAGTTAGGGTAAGATATAAACAGCTATTGGAGGATAGATGGGCTAATGAGAGCATAGGCAATGGGGTCGAAGAGGTATGGGGTAGGTTTAAAAATGTAGTGTTAGAGTGTTCAGCAGAAGTTTGTGGTTACAGGAAAGTGGGTGCAGGAGGGAAGAGGAGTGATTGGTGGAATGATGATGTAAAGAGAGTAGTAAGGGAGAAAAAGTTAGCATATGAGAAGTTTTTACAAAGTAGAAGTGATGCAAGGAGGGAAGAGTATATGGAGAAAAAGAGAGAGGTTAAGAGAGTGGTGAAGCAATGTAAAAAGAGAGCAAATGAGAGAGTGGGTGAGATGTTATCAACAAATTTTGTTGAAAATAAGAAAAAGTTTTGGAGTGAGATTAACAAGTTAAGAAAGCCTAGAGAACAAATGGATTTGTCAGTTAAAAATAGGAGAGGAGAGTTATTAAATGGAGAGTTAGAGGTATTGGGAAGATGGAGGGAATATTTTGAGGAATTGTTAAATGTTGATGAAGATAGGGAAGCTGTGATTTCGTGTATAGGGCAAGGAGGAATAACATCTTGTAGGAGTGAGGAAGAGCCAGTTGTGAGTGTGGGGGAAGTTCGTGAGGCAGTAGGTAAAATGAAAGGGGGTAAGGCAGCCGGGATTGATGGGATAAAGATAGAAATGTTAAAAGCAGGTGGGGATATAGTTTTGGAGTGGTTGGTGCAATTATTTAATAAATGTATGGAAGAGGGTAAGGTACCTAGGGATTGGCAGAGAGCATGCATAGTTCCTTTGTATAAAGGCAAAGGGGATAAAAGAGAGTGCAAAAATTATAGGGGGATAAGTCTGTTGAGTGTACCTGGTAAAGTGTATGGTAGAGTTATAATTGAAAGAATTAAGAGTAAGACGGAGAATAGGATAGCAGATGAACAAGGAGGCTTTAGGAAAGGTAGGGGGTGTGTGGACCAGGTGTTTACAGTGAAACATATAAGTGAACAGTATTTAGATAAGGCTAAAGAGGTCTTTGTGGCATTTATGGATTTGGAAAAGGCGTATGACAGGGTGGATAGGGGGGCAATGTGGCAAATGTTGCAAGTGTATGGTGTAGGAGGTAGGTTACTGAAAGCAGTGAAGAGTTTTTACGAGGATAGTGAGGCTCAAGTTAGAGTATGTAGGAAAGAGGGAAATTTTTTCCCAGTAAAAGTAGGCCTTAGACAAGGATGTGTGATGTCACCGTGGTTGTTTAATATATTTATAGATGGGGTTGTAAGAGAAGTAAATGCGAGGGTCTTGGCAAGAGGCGTGGAGTTAAAAGATAAAGAATCACACACAAAGTGGGAGTTGTCACAGCTGCTCTTTGCTGATGACACTGTGCTCTTGGGAGATTCTGAAGAGAAGCTGCAGAGATTGGTGGATGAATTTGGTAGGGTGTGCAAAAGAAGAAAATTAAAGGTGAATACAGGAAAGAGTAAGGTTATGAGGATAACAAAAAGATTAGGTGATGAAAGATTGAATATCAGATTGGAGGAAGAGAGTATGGAGGAGGTGAACGTATTCAGATATTTGGGAGTGGACGTGTCAGCGGATGGGTCTATGAAAGATGAGGTGAATCATAGAATTGATGAGGGAAAAAGAGTGAGTGGTGCACTTAGGAGTCTGTGGAGACAAAGAACTTTGTCCTTGGAGGCAAAGAGGGGAATGTATGAGAGTATAGTTTTACCAACGCTCTTATATGGGTGTGAAGCGTGGGTGATGAATGTTGCAGCGAGGAGAAGGCTGGAGGCAGTGGAAATGTCATGTCTGAGGGCAATGTGTGGTGTGAATATAATGCAGAGAATTCGTAGTTTGGAAGTTAGGAGGAGGTGCGGGATTACCAAAACTGTTGTCCAGAGGGCTGAGGAAGGGTTGTTGAGGTGGTTCGGACATGTAGAGAGAATGGAGCGAAACAGAATGACTTCAAGAGTGTATCAGTCTGTAGTGGAAGGAAGGCGGGGTAGGGGTCGGCCTAGGAAGGGTTGGAGGGAGGGGGTAAAGGAGGTTTTGTGTGCGAGGGGCTTGGACTTCCAGCAGGCATGCGTGAGCGTGTTTGATAGGAGTGAATGGAGACAAATGGTTTTTAATACTTGACGTGCTGTTGGAGTGTGAGCAAAGTAACATTTATGAAGGGATTCAGGGAAACCGGCAGGCCGGACTTGAGTCCTGGAGATGGGAAGTACAGTGCCTGCACTCTGAAGGAGGGGTGTTAATGTTGCAGTTTTAAAAACTGTAGTGTAAAGCACCCTTCTGGCAAGACAGTGATGGAGTGAATGATGGTGAAAGTTTTTCTTTTTCGGGCCACCCTGCCTTGGTGGGAATCGGCCAGTGTGATAATAAAAAAAATAAAAAAAAATATATATATATATATATATATATATATATATATATATATATATATATATATATATATATATATATATATATATATATAATCTTTATGTCTTTTGTCAAAAGTGATAATTTCCTAATTAGTTATTTCATAAGGATACCTACCACAATTTATTTTTATTTTAAGGTAATGAATCATTAGTTAAGAGTGAATAAACGCATGAATTATTAGGTTATTATTTACAAATACATCACAGGATATTAAAGTAATTATGTAATCTTATTCGTTGAATGCACTCCGGATGTAGCCTCTTTCTACAGTGCTGAGTTGACGTCATGATCCCGGTATTTGGGATCACAAAGATCACAGTACAGGCGCTCCCGTACAAGATTGATCAAATCCTGCTGCTGCTGCTGCTGCTGCATGACGTTTCCACCACAATAGATGATAGATGCTCGATGACTGACGAAGAAATGGGTCTTATCATATTCATGAAATGACTCAGTGTGACTTGTAACAAATTATGTACAAACTAATGTTGTCTTGGATGGTCAAGTCACACAGAGCTAAGACTTGTTGAGACTACTCGACTTTCTTTTTGGTATGAACGCGGTCTAAAGATGACTGCTGTGGGATCTTAATTGTATAACTGTGTTCTGGGGGGTGGGGGTGTTGCATATGCCGAGTGCATTATGTATTTAGCATGAACGGTAACAAACAGAAAATCCTGCAGTCATCTATGCAAGCTGCAAACATGGGGAATGAGAGTCACATAGTTGGTGCATAAAACTTTAGTTTATGTGATTGATAAATATGCTGTGGCATTCTGACTTGTCAGTGAGGTGTTGAGGATTTGGGAAGGGGTGTTCGTTTACCTTGCCTGTGATAATTGTTCCAGCCAACCAGACTCTCTCAGATCACCAGCTGGCATATATAATCACTTTGACCTCTGGTTCGACGTGATTTTTGGCATTCACTGTCTATCATGAAGTTGGCAAGTGTTGAAATCCTTGGTAATTCGTAAATATTGCACACATTCTTCCATCACATCGTGATGGAAAAAACCTGAGTGATAACTCTGACAATATTTTTAAGCACTGCTTATACAACTCAGTTGTACTATTAAGATAGCCTGTGTACTTTCAGGCACTTGTAGTAATTTTAGACGGTATTAAACACTTATTTAAACTTTTTAAGCATTCTCATTTACAGTGACTTTCTGATACATCAAAAAATTTTTTTCTTAGCAAAACATGAGCACCTTTGTACATTACACAAATAGCCCGCACATAGAAGAGATGAGCTTACGACGACGTTTCGGTCGGTCCGACTTGGACCATTTGCAAAGTGTGACTTTGTAAATGGTGCAAGTTGGAGCGAAACGTCATCGTAAGCGCCTCTCTTCTATGTGCGGGTTATTTGTGTATCGTTCCAGTCACGGTATTGTGCCTTTTTTTGTTACCTTTGTATATTCATAATACACACACTCCAGGCACCGTCATACTTGCCAGTCTTATTCACTTTTCACCGAGATTCCGTTTCAAGAATGGTTAAAAAACAGTGAGGGACTCTTTTGTTATTTTAGTTACTTTAACAGACATTTTCAAACACATTCCGACAGCTACTAGGTATACAAAGATGCACTCTTCCCCATACACACATACATACATATATACAAACATACATACAGACTTTCAGGGAGACACTGTCTCCTTCCAGCATGAATCACTGGAAGAATCACTGCTTGAGACTTCTGCGGAACTCGTTAAGCACTCGTTGCGGCCCGTAATTACCGAGTGGTGTCAGGATGCTCATGGCAGCGGGATGTTGCATGCTAATGAGAGGGCAAGCCAGCAAGAGCTTCCCATTACTCCTTTCATCCTCTCTACAAGAAATTTCCCAAGGAACTTGTCGTGAGTCGTAGTTATCCTACTTGTAACGTGTGTGTGTTCACCTAGTTGTGGTTTCAGGGGTTGATTCACAGATCCTGGTCCCGCCTTTGTACTGGCCGTTACTAGGTCACTCTTCCCGCTCCTCGAGCTTTATCATACCTCTTCTTAAAGCTATGTATGGATCCTGCCTCCACTACATCATTTCCCAGACTATTCTACTTCCTAACAACTCTGTGACTGAAGAAAGACTTCGTAACATCCCTGTGATTCATCTGAGTCTTCAACTTCCAACTGTGACCCTTCGTTGCTGTGTCCCATCTCTGGAACATCCTGTCTCTGCCCACCTTGTGTGTGTGTGTGTGTGTGTGTGTGTGTGTGTGTGTGTGTGTGTGTGTGTGTGTGTGTGTGTGTGTGTGTGTGTGTGTGTGTGTGCGTGTGTGTGTGTGTGCTTGCCAATGGAAACATTTCTCATATATTTTTTTTAATGTAATGCTCTTATTAAACCTTAATGTACAACATAATTCTGTACATTATATATCCGATATTTTTATGATTATCACAATTGTTCATTTTCGTATTGTAGCTCTTGTTGTTGACATAACTAAAATCTAATAGTCTTTGATCTCTGATTGTTGCTTGGAAAAACTAAATTAGTGTCTAAATAATTTTCCAACAGAAAAACTTTCTCGTTTCTCAAGAATAGCACCGATAAGGACATATCAATAAAAATTACAATACCTCGTCTCGAGCAATTTACGTCCAACCCACAAATTGAAAATGAAAAGTAAACGGCGTTTCGATCCGTCATAAATAATAATTACTCCACGACACTGATTCAGGACGGAACCAAAATGTCATCCTGTTCTGATTTCTAATTTGCGGTTTAAACGCGAAACGACTATCCGACTTAAACACTCTCCAGGGACGTCCGAACGATCATTGTTTCCAAGACAGATACCAGAATCAGCCGGCACTCGTTTTTACGCAGAAAGTCGAGTTTCTGGGCTGGAACAAAGAGACGTCACTATCTCTTCCAGCCTTCGTGTCGGGGAGACATTGTGTCCCAACATGCGTTCTTATAAGGCGTCTCCCAGGAAACATTTCTTCCCTGAGGATAAAAAGAAACTCTCCATCTATCAGCGGGAACTTTCTTGTCCCAGAGTGTTCCTTCCCCAAGTGAGTCTCAGAGTAGTAGTGGTGGAGGTGTCGCTTTCTCCTCTTCTTCCTCCTCCTCCTTCTCTTCCTCCTCCAAAGCCTTATCCTCCACCTCCTCCTAAGCCTTATCCTCCTCCTCATAAGCCTTCTCATCCTCCTCCTCATCCTCCTCCATGTCCTTCCTAAATTCGAAGTTTCATAATATTCTCTCTTTTTCTTTTTCTTTTATTTTCTTCTGGTTATCGCAGTTGTAAATATAAATGCGACAACAATTCTTCTTCTTCTTCATTGTCATATCTTCTTTCTTTTCATTCATCTCTCACGTTTTTTCATTTTGCATCTTTTTCTTATCTTCCTCTTTTTCTTATTTTTTTCCCTTGACAGACCCACCATCGTCTTATCTTTCACTTCTCATTAGCCAGAGTCTTGAGGTTCGTCTTTCGTTACATCTTCTAAAAAATTTCTTCAGTGTTTTATCCTGTCCTTCACCTTATTTTCAAGTTTTCTTCCTTCGCAGTTTATTAGGTATCCCTTCCCTCTTCCCCCCTAGAGGGGGTAAACCTACAGTGGATACCGTGTTTCCTTTCGTCTTTACTTCCCTCAGGGTTCCCTAGAGAATGACTCTTCTGCTAGACTTAAAAATTTCAATACTGTTGCAGTTTGCATAAGGGGAGTTTAGATATCTTATTAAGCTTCTATCTTGCAAGAAGGTTCACATAGCTTTGGGCAGCGTTAATTAAAAATTTACCAATCTCATAATGGTTAATTGGGGATCCTTGGTTTCTGGCCTAGTGGTTAACGCACTGACCTGGGATTTTACGACGCGCTCGCCATGGTTCGAAACCCCACCCGTTTCCTGCTTTGTTTGCGGTAGTGTTATTACAAATTTGTGAGTACAGAACATTATCATAAATTCCTGTTCAGTAACCTGAGAATGCTTCAACGTATCGGCTTCACACTACCAATACTAGTGCATCATTATCAACGCCTTGCATAACAAAGGGGCATCGGGGGCGATGACCCCAGAAATCCTCTCCAGGTATACTCCAGGTATACCATAATTATAAACTATACAGTACGCAGCTCTATAGAAATAAACAGCTTATTTATGCTCTAAATAAACTGTTTTTCCTAAATGATAATTTTCTGATTTCATTATAATTCTGAAGATATATACTTCTGGAGTCTCCATTCATTATACCCGCGTATGATGTACCTGCTGAAGACTAACATGAGTGTAACATCCGTCTACCTGGAGTCTTCATGGAGTATACATGGAGACTACCTGGAGACTACCTGAAGTCTACCTAGAGTCTACCTGGAGTCTACATGGACACTACCTGGAGTCTACCTGGAGTCTACATGGAGTCTACCTGGAGTCTACCTGGAGACTACATGGAGACTACCTGGAGACTACCTGAAGTCTACCTGGAGTCTACCCGGAGTCTACATGGAGTCTACCTGGAGTCTACATGGAGTCTACATGGAGACTACCTGGAGTCTACCTGGAGTCTACCTGGAGTCTACATGGAGACTACCTGGAGACTACCTGAAGTCTACCTGGAATCTACCTGGAGTCTACATGGAGACTACCTGGAGACTACCTGGAGTCTACCTGGAGGGTATTTCGGGGGGTCAACGCTCCCGCAGTTCATTGCTTGACCAGGCCTCCCGGTGGACCATGGCCTGAACAACCAGGCTGTTACTGCTGGTCGCACGTAGTCCAACTTTGTCCCGTCCCTGTCCTCCTCTCCTGTATATCCTGGCTCCCTCACTGTCGTGTGTTAGTGTGACTTGTTAATGGTTCAAGTCGGACCGAAACGTCGTCATAAGCTACTCTCACAGTGGTGAACACTGGTGAACACCTCGCTAGTGTTCAACTTGACGACCCACACTGGTGAACACCTCGCTAGTGTTCAACTTGACGATCCACACTGGTGAACACTGGTGAACACCTCGCTAGTGTTCAACTTGACGATCCACACTGGTGAACACCTCGCTAGTATTCAACTTGACGATCCACACTGTTGAACAACTCGCTAGTGTTCAACTTGACGATCCACATTGTTGAACAACTCGCTAGTGTTCAACTTGACGATCCATACTGGTGAACAACTCGCTAGTGTTCAACTTGACTATCCACACTGGTGAACAACTCGCTAGTGTTCAACTTGACGATCCACACTGGTGAACACCTCGCTAGTGTTCAACTTGACGATCCACACTGTTGAACAACTCGCTAGTGTTCAACTTGACGATCCACACTGGTGAACACCTCGCTAGTGTTCAACTTGACGATCCACACTGTTGAACAACTCGCTAGTGTTCAACTTGACGATCCATACTGGTGAACAACTCGCTAGTGTTCAACTTGACGATCCACACTGGTGAACACCTCGCTAGTGTTCAACTTGACGATCCACATTGTTGAACAACTCGGTAGTGTTCAACTTGACGATCCACACTAGTGAACAACTCGGTAGTGTTCAACTTGACGATCCATACTGGTGAACAACTCGCTAGTGTTCAACTTGACGATCCACACTGGTGAACACCTCGCTAGTGTTCAACTTGACGATCCACACTGTTAAACAACTCGCTAGTGTTCAACTTGACGATCCACACTGGTGAACACCTCGCTAGTGTTCAACTTGACGATCCACACTGTTGAACAACTCGCTAGTGTTCAACTTGACGATCCACACTGGTGAACAACTCGCTAGTGTTCAACTTGACGATCCACACTGGTGAACAACTCGCTAGTGTTCAACTTGACGATCCATACTGGTGAACAACTCGCTAGTGTTCAACTTGACGATCCATACTGGTGAACAACTCGCTAGTGTTCAACTTGACGATCCATACTGGTGAACAACTCGCTAGTGTTCAACTTGACGACCCAAACTGGTGAACAACTCGCTAGTATTCAACTTGACGATCCATACTGGTGAACAACTCGCTAGTGTTCAACTTGACGACCCACACTGTTGAACAACTCGCTAGTGTTCAACTTGACCACCCACACTGTTGAACAACTCGCTAGTGTTCAACTTGACGATCCACACTGGTGAACACCTCGCTAGTGTTCAACTTGACGACCCACACTGGTGAACACCTAGTTAGTGTTCAACTTGACGATCCACACTGGTGAACACCTAGCTAGTGTTCAACTTGACGATCCATACTGGTGAACACCTAGCTAGTGTTCAACTTGACGATCCACACTGGTGAACACCTAGCTAGTGTTCAACTTGACGATCCACACTGGTGAACACCTAGCTAGTGTTCAACTTGACGATCCACACTGGAGAACACCTAGCTAGTGTTCAACTTGACGATCCACACTGGTGAACACCTAGCTAGTGTTCAACTTGACGATCCACACTGGTGAACACCTAGCTAGTGTTCAACTTGACGATCCATACTGGTGAACACCTAGCTAGTGTTCAACTTGACGATCCACACTGGTGAACACCTAGCTAGTGTTCAACTTGACGATCCATACTGGTGAACACCTAGCTAGTGTTCAACTTGACGACCCACACTGGTGAACACCTAGCTAGTGTTCAACTTGACGACCCACACTGGTGAACACCTAGCTAGTGTTCAACTTGACGACCCACACTGGTGAACACCTCGCTAGTGTTCAACTTGACGACCCACACTGGTGAACACCTCGCTAGTGTTCAACTTGACGATCCACATTGTTGAACAACTCGCTAGTGTTCAACTTGACGATCCATACTGGTGAACAACTCGCTAGTGTTCAACTTGACTATCCACACTGGTGAACAACTCGCTAGTGTTCAACTTGACGATCCACACTGGTGAACACCTCGCTAGTGTTCAACTTGACGATCCACACTGTTGAACAACTCGCTAGTGTTCAACTTGACGATCCACACTGGTGAACACCTCGCTAGTGTTCAACTTGACGATCCACACTGTTGAACAACTCGCTAGTGTTCAACTTGACGATCCATACTGGTGAACAACTCGCTAGTGTTCAACTTGACGATCCACACTGGTGAACACCTCGCTAGTGTTCAACTTGACGATCCACATTGTTGAACAACTCGGTAGTGTTCAACTTGACGATCCACACTAGTGAACAACTCGGTAGTGTTCAACTTGACGATCCATACTGGTGAACAACTCGCTAGTGTTCAACTTGACGATCCACACTGGTGAACACCTCGCTAGTGTTCAACTTGACGATCCACACTGTTAAACAACTCGCTAGTGTTCAACTTGACGATCCACACTGGTGAACACCTCGCTAGTGTTCAACTTGACGATCCACACTGTTGAACAACTCGCTAGTGTTCAACTTGACGATCCACACTGGTGAACAACTCGCTAGTGTTCAACTTGACGATCCACACTGGTGAACAACTCGCTAGTGTTCAACTTGACGATCCATACTGGTGAACAACTCGCTAGTGTTCAACTTGACGATCCATACTGGTGAACAACTCGCTAGTGTTCAACTTGACGATCCATACTGGTGAACAACTCGCTAGTGTTCAACTTGACGACCCAAACTGGTGAACAACTCGCTAGTATTCAACTTGACGATCCATACTGGTGAACAACTCGCTAGTGTTCAACTTGACGACCCACACTGTTGAACAACTCGCTAGTGTTCAACTTGACCACCCACACTGTTGAACAACTCGCTAGTGTTCAACTTGACGATCCACACTGGTGAACACCTCGCTAGTGTTCAACTTGACGACCCACACTGGTGAACACCTAGTTAGTGTTCAACTTGACGATCCACACTGGTGAACACCTAGCTAGTGTTCAACTTGACGATCCATACTGGTGAACACCTAGCTAGTGTTCAACTTGACGATCCACACTGGTGAACACCTAGCTAGTGTTCAACTTGACGATCCACACTGGTGAACACCTAGCTAGTGTTCAACTTGACGATCCACACTGGAGAACACCTAGCTAGTGTTCAACTTGACGATCCACACTGGTGAACACCTAGCTAGTGTTCAACTTGACGATCCACACTGGTGAACACCTAGCTAGTGTTCAACTTGACGATCCATACTGGTGAACACCTAGCTAGTGTTCAACTTGACGATCCACACTGGTGAACACCTAGCTAGTGTTCAACTTGACGATCCATACTGGTGAACACCTAGCTAGTGTTCAACTTGACGACCCACACTGGTGAACACCTAGCTAGTGTTCAACTTGACGACCCACACTGGTGAACACCTAGCTAGTGTTCAACTTGACGACCCACACTGGTGAACACCTCGCTAGTGTTCAACTTGACGACCCACACTGGTGAACACCTCGCTAGTGTTCAACTTGACGACCCACACTGGTGAACACCTCGCTAGTGTTCAACTTGACGACCCACACTGGTGAACACCTAGCTAGTGTTCAACTTGACGATCCATACTGGTGAACACCTAGCTAGTGTTCAACTTGACGATCCATACTGGTGAACACCTAGCTAGTGTTCAACTTGACGACCCACACTGGTGAACACCTCGCCAGTGTTCAACTTGACGACCCACACTGGTGAACACCTCGCCAGTGTTCAACTTGACGACCCACACTGGTGAACACCTCGCCAGTGTTCAACTTGACGACCCACACTGGTGAACACCTAGCTAGTGTTCAGTACCTACTTACTCTCCTGGAGCGCTAAAACATTACGTTAAAATTCCAGCATCACAGTGCTGTAAATCCCGCCCATATTTTTTTTTTCAGTGTAAATTTCCCTTAGCCGCTAAGGAGATAAAATTTTAATCACCTGCTGCCAGCAGATTTAAAAAGATTAAGTTTAGTTTAAAAAGAAATGTTTATTGTTTTTTGTTCTGTTTATGATATATATATATATATATATATATATATATATATATATATATATATATATATATATATATATATTTCTTCTTCTCTTTTTTAGTAATTGTATACAGGAGAAGGGGTTACTAGCCCATTGCTCCCGGCATTTTAGTCGCCTCATACGACACGCATGGCTTACGGAGGAAAGATTCTTTTCCACTTCCCCATGGACAATAGAAGAAATAAAAAACAACAAGAGCTATTTAGAAAAAGGAGAAAAACCTAGATGTATGTATATATATATATGCATGTGCGTCTCTGTGAAGTGTGACCAAAGTGTTAGTAGGAGTAGCCAGATATCCCTGTTATCTTAGCGTGTTTATGAGACAGAAAAAGAAACCAGCAATCCTACCATCATGCAAAACAATTACAGGTTTTTGTTTCACAGTCATCTGGCAGGACGGTAGTACTTCCCTGGGTGTTAATGTTGCAGTTTAAAAACTGTAGTGTAAAGCACCCTTCTGGCAAGACAGTGATGGAGTGAATGATGGTGAAAGTTTTTCTTTTTCGGGCCACCCTGCCTTGGTGGGAATCGGCCGGTGTGATAATAAAAAATATATATATATATCCGTGAGTGTGTGTGTGTGTGTGTGTGTTTGTGTGTACTCACCTAGTTGAGGTTGCAGAGGTCGAGTCCTAGCTCCTGGCCCCGCCTCTTCACTGATCGCTACTAGGTCACTCTCCCTGAACCATGAGCTTTATCATACCTCTTCTTAAAGCTATGTATGGATCCTGCCTCCACTACATCGCTTCCCAAACTATTCCACTTCCTGACTACTCTGTGGCTGAAAAAATACTTCCTAACATCCCTGTGATTCATCTGTGTCTTCAACTTCCAACTGTGTCCCCTTGTTGCTATGTCCCATCTCTGGAACATCCTGTCTTTGTCCACCTTGTCAATTCCTCTCAGTATTTTGTATGTCGTTATCATGTCTCCCTATCTCTCCTGTCCTCCAGTGTCGTCAGGTTGATTTCCCTTAACCTCTCCTCGTAGGACATACCTCTTAGCTCTGGGACTAGTCTTGTTGCAAGTCTTTGCATTTTCTCTAGTTTCTTTACGTGCTTGGCTAGGTGTGGGTTCCAAACTGGTGCCGCATACTCCAATATGGGCCTAACGTACACGGTGTACAGGGTCCTAAACGATTCCTTATTAAGATGTCGGAATACTGTTCTGAGGTTTGCTAGGCCCCCATATACTGCAGAAGCTATTTGTTGAATTAGACACATGTGCAACTCTTGGGTATCTTTATTGAGGAAACGTTTCGCCACACAGTGGCTTCATCAGTCTATACAAAGGAGAAACTTGAAGAACAGGAGGAGAATGAGGTAATCAGTCCCTCATCCTTGAGTCGATGTGGTCAGTCCATCAATCTTGAATAGAATACGGTATATGAGTGGAGAAGCAGTTTATAAACCGTAGACAGGTGAGGGGCAGCAGTCGTAGGTGGTGTCACATTTGTCCAATGTGGAAGTAGGTCGTGCCCAAGGGTTAGGCAAGTGAAGAATTCCCAAGTATTAAGATCCCAAGAAGTTGCAGTGTCTGACAGGATTGTAGATGAATGGTTCAGAGAACTGACATGTTGAATTAGACACATGTGCAACTCTTGGGTATCTTTATTGAGAAAACGTTTCGCCACACAGTGGCTTCACCTGTCTACAGTTCATAAGCTGCTTCTCCGCTCATATACTGTATTCTATTCAAGATTTATGGACTGACCACATCGACTCAAGGCTGAGGGACTGATTACCTCATTCTCCTCCTGTTCTTCAAGTTTCTCCTTTGTATGGACTGATGAAGCCACTGTGTGGCGAAACGTTTCCTCAATAAAGATACCCAAGAGTTGCACATGTGTCTAATTCAACAACATGTCAGTTCTCTGAACCATTCATCTACAGAAGCTATTTGGTTGATGTGCGCTTCAGGAGATATGCCTGGTGTTATACTCACCCCAAGATCTTTTTCCTTGAGTGAGGTTTGTAGTCTTTGGCCCCCTAGACTGTACTCCGTCTGTGGTCTTCTTTGCCCTTCCCCAATCTTCATGACTTTTCACTTGGTGGGGTTGAATTCCACGAGCCAATTGCTGGACCAGGTCTGCAGCCTGTCCAGATCCCTTTGTAGTTCTGCCTGGTCTTCGATCGAATGAATTCTTCTCATCAACTTCACGTCATCTGCAAACGACACTCCGGAGTCTATTCCTTCCGTCATGTCGTTCACAAATACCAGAAACAGCACCAGTCCTAAGACTGACCCCTGTGGGACCCCGCTGGTCACAGGCGTGTGTGTGTGTGTGTGTGTGTGTGTGTGTGTGTGTGTGTGTGTGTGTGTGTGTGTGTGTGTGTGTGTGTGTGTGCGTGTGTGTGTGTGTGTGTGTGTATGTGTGTGTGCATGAAATTGTTGAAAAATGTTAAAATCCCAAGATAATGGAGTTAATGAGCTTTGATCAGAGGAAGGGAAAGACAGAACTAATTCATTAGACCAAAAATCCTTCGCTAACATGAAGATACTCCTCCTGAAGGAGGGACTCCCTCGCGACACTCCAAGATTTTCCTCAGACGTCTCTCAGTCTTTCAAGACTTTTTTTTCACACTTTTCTCAGACTGGGCATTTTTTTTTTCACTGTGTGAGCCCCTCTTAATATCCATGAACGCTGACAGCTGCGGTAATTAGCGGTGCGGGGAGACCAACAGCCCGGCGCATCAATCTTACTCGCTGCTGACACCTACCGTAGACGCCGACGCCGAGACGCCGCCACCGCTGGCGACGTCAGCTTCGACGCCAGCGTCTTCCTCACTCCCGACTCTCAGCATCTTCTCATTCTTCTTCCTGGAGATATTTTGGGGAGTCAATTTAAAGGTGGTTAAAAGCGGTAGGAGTGCGATAGAGTGATTTACGATTGTTGGTTCTGAAGGGAATATTAATCGGTGTAAAGGTTAGTTTGGCTGCTGGTGTTTATCTTCGTTATGATGCAGGCAGCGTCACACACTACTGGCGAGTTTATATTGAACTTTATGGCGAAACAAGAGAGAGAGAGAGAGAGAGAGAGAGAGAGAGAGAGAGAGAGAGAGAGAGAGAGGACGTGGAGCCATTTAGGGTGATTTGTGTTTAAGATTATTTTTTTTTTATTTGACTTGTCAGTCGACAGTAATGTATCATGTTGATGTATTAGTCACACACACACACACACACACACACACACACACAGATTGGGGAAGGGCAAAGAAGACCGCAGACACAATATAGTTTAGATGGCCAAAGACTGCAAACCTCACTCAAGGAAAAAGATCTGGGGGTGAGTATAACACCGAGCATATCTCCTGAGGCGCACATCAATCAGATAACTGCTGCAGCATACGGGCGCCTGGCAAACCTACGGATAGCGTTCCGATACCTCAGTAAGGATTCGTTTAAGACTCTGTATACCATCTACGTCAGGCCCATACTGGAGTATGCAGCACCAGTTTGGAATCCACACCTAGTCAAGCACGTCAAGAAATTAGAGAAAGTGCAAAGGTTTGCAACAAGACTAGTCCCAGAGCTACGGGGATTGTCCTATGAAGAAAGGTTGAGGGAAATCGGCCTGACGACACTGGAGGCCAGGAGGGTCAGGGGAGACTTGATAACGACATATAAAATACTGCGCGGAATAGACGAGGTGGACAAAGACGGGATGTTCCAGAGATGGGACACAGACACAAGAGGTCACAATTGGAAGTTGAAGACTCAGATGAATCAAAGGGATGTTAGGAAGTATTTCTTCAGTCATAGAGTAGTCAGGCCATGGAATAGCCTAGAAAGTGATGTGGTGGAGGCAGGAACCATACATAGTTTTAAGGCGAGGTATGATAGAGCTCATGGGGCAGGGAGAGAGAGGACCTAGTAGCAATTTATTTATTTATTTATTTATTATGAATTTGTGCACACATCAGCGAAGAGGCGGGGCCAGGAGCTGTGAATCGACCCCTGCAACCACAAATAGGTGAGTACAAATAGGTGAGTACACACACACACACACACACGTGGGTCCGTGGGTGCAGACGTGGGCACACAAGGCTCCGAGAATCCTAGTGTTTTTAAGTGTGCAGTGACTGCTAACAGTAATCAGTGGTAGTGACATCGTCAGTGAGCAATAATACGAGTGATAACTAAAGTTTTTAGTTAGAAAAAGTTGTGAGAAAGCCTGAAATTATCCATTATCCAAAATTATCCAAACGTTTTGGTTTACTAGGCAGCGGTAGGCCTGAAGCAGTGACGTCACGACAAGTTGTGTGCCATTATACATATAAAGTGAAGTGTATATAATGTGAGGTGTATACTATCATAAGTGAAAAGTGAAATCGCGTGATAAACGAGGGATGTATGAGCACATGTGGTTATAATCATCACGGATGAAGGATCTCCAAAATAGGGATTTAGGCTACGTACGACGACTACGTCATCAGCATCTGGCAACTTGGCACGACCGTTGCCAGCACAAGTATCACCTATATTGTGGTTTGCATGTCGCAGCTTGGCTTGGCTTGGCCTTGCATCGCTGTTAGATACTGGTCACTCACTCCTGCAAGCTATTACAGTAGTTATTAGTAGTAAGAACACTTAGGAAGCTAGGAAATCCTCTCTAAACGTGAACAAGGAATAAGAAAATAACAGCAATAATTGATACTTAAATCCAGAAAGGACAATAAGCGAAGAGTGTAGCATTTCTAGGAAAGACAGAACAGAGAGGTATAACGGATCTACCCCCCTCCCCCTAACCATCCCTCCCTCACAAACACACACAAGGGCAGACACTTATTGAAGCTTTAGACCCTAGTAGCAATTATCGCTTTTTATAACCCAGAATTACTGGTATGTATTAACAGTATCTCCCTGCATACCTCCCCCATACACACATACACACACACACATACACACACACATACACACACACATACACACACACACACACACACACACACACACACACACACACACACACACACACACACTGTAAGTACGTGCCAGTCAAGCCCCAGGAGGTTGGGGGTCAGGTCACAAGAAGTTGTGGGCAGCAAAGGGACCACTGAGACTACATTACAACGCACAAGCCACCTACCTTTCAGTACATAATAAACCCACACATAATTCCACACAAAATTACACACACACACACACACACACACACACACACACACACACACACATATCCAGACTCACACATACACTCCCCCCCCCCTCACCACCGACATCTAACTTCTTCCCCTGATCCCTCCCCTCCCTCGTTCACCCTCCCCTCCCCCATTCACTCCCCCTACCCACCCCTCCCCACTCCTCTCCCACATAGCCACAGTTCCTCCACTACCTCCCCCCCACACTCTGACATACACACTACTAACCTAACATACAGAACTAATAGGTTTCCCACTCTGAGGCAATCAGGATAAAACAAAAATGGGTTGTCAGAGAGCAACAAGAAAAACCAAGGGACAGGAGGAGGAAGCTGCAAAGGAAGATTGGGCAGCAGAGCTCATAAAAAGAGATCATGAATGGGAAAAGAAACTAGAAGAACTTAGCATGAGAATGGAAGAGAGGATAGATATGGAAAGCAGGAAGTGGGAGGTGCATGTCAAAGCAGCAGAGGCTAGGATACAGAGTTTAGAAGAGGAACTGAAAAATCTGAAACAGCCTAAAGAACTAAAGAACATTTTGGGATTGACAACAGAGACTGCTACCTCAGCCACAAATAAGGGGACTGTAGGGAAAGAAGGGGCACAACTGCATGGAGAAGCTCTATCAGAGGAGACTGTAGTAAATGAAAGAGCTAAGCTTTATGTGGAGACCCTAACAGACAACAACAGAGCCCAAGGAAAGCCGAGAAGGGAAAATGACAGGCCACTGAGCCCAAGTACATTAGCCAGTGAAACTGAAGAAAGGAAAGCTGCAGTGCAGGAAACCAAATTAAATGAGGGGATACACAGGGATCTGCAGTGGGAGAATGAAAGGGTGAGGTCAGTCTTTGTGTATGGGCTCCAGGAAGTTGAAGGGGAAACATATGAAGCAAGAAAACAAGGGGAAAAAAAAAGCAATTGAAAGCATCATGAAAGCAATAGGAGAAGACGACATGACCCAGCTGGAAAATTTTCGGAGAATAGGGATGTTTGTAAAAAAAAGAACCCAGCCAGTGAAAGTGATTTCAAGGCAGAAGCGACTCGGACCAGGATCCTGCAGGAGAAAGCACGATTAAGGGACATGCCGGCATACAGGAAGGTGTATCTCGACCGCGACAGAGCACAAGACGAAAGGCAGAAACTGAGAGAGATGGTACAAAGGCAAAAGGAGGAAAGAGAGGGGATGGAGAAGACAGACAGGAGATCCCAGATCCAGGAAGAAGATCAAATACAGCCTCCCTCACAACTTCCTATAGAAGCCTCCCAACCAGGTCAACCCCAGTGCAACCAAACACTCTAAACCAAAACACCCATGCCACATCCAATGCCCCCACCCACTACATTACAAACTCCACCCCCACAGCAACAACCCATAGTTCCTTACCAGGTCTCCCACTTCCCCAACCCCAATATACCTCCCAGACCACAGTCTTAGAAAAGAAGTTGAAGGTGTGGTATACAAATGCAGATGGAATAACAAACAAGTATGAGGAGTGGCACGAAAGAATCAAAGAGACATCCCCAGACATAATAGCACTCACAGAAACAAAACTCACCAGAATAATAACAGATTCAATCTTTCCATCCGGATACCAAATCCTCAGGAAAGACAGAGGGAGGAGAGGGGGAGGAGGAGTTGCACTGCTCATTAAAAACCAGTGGGATTTTGAGAAAATGGAAGGAATGGATGGCACGGGCGAAAGGGACTACTTAGTAGGAACAATCCAGTCTGAGGGACATAAGGTGATAATTGCAGTAATGTACAACCCACCACAGAACTGCAGGAGGCCAAGAGAAGAATACGATGAGAGCAACAGAGCAATGATCGACACACTAACCGAGGTGGCCAGGGGAGCACACATGGGGGGAGCAAAGTTACTAGTTATGGGTGATTTCAATCACAAGGAGATTGACTGGGAAAACCTAGAGCCCCATGGGGGTCCCGAAACATGGATAGCCAAGATGATGGATGTGGTACTGGAAAACCTCATGCATCAACATGTTAAAGACACTACCAGAGAGAGAGGAGAGGATGAACCAGCAAGGCTGGACCTTGTATTCACCATGAGTAGTTCGGACATCGAGGGTATCATGTATGAAAGGCCCCTGGGAGCTAGTGATCATGTGGTTCTGTGCTTTGACTACATAGTTGAGCTCCAAGTGGAGAGAGTAGCAGGAATAGGCTGGGAAAAACCAAACTACAAAAGGGGAAACTACTCAGGCATGAGGAACTTCCTTCAAGACATTGAGTGGGAGAGGGAACTGACAGGAAAACCAGTACAAGAAATGATGGACTATGTAACAACAAAATGCAAGGAGGCAGAGGAGAGGTTTGTTCCCAAGGGAAACAGAAATAATGGGAAGAACAGAACGAGTCCTTGGTTCACCCAAAGGTGTAGGGAGGCAAAAACTAGGTGTACTACAGAATGGAAAAGGTACAGAAGACAGAGAACTCAGGAAAATAAAGAAATCAGCCGAAGAGCCAGAAACGAATATGCACAGATAAGAAGGGAGGCTCAGAGACAATATGAAAATGACATAGCATCAAAAGTAAAGACTGACCCAAAGCTGTTGTACAGCCACATCAGGAGGAAAACAACAGTCAAGGACCAGGTAATCAGACTGAGGAAGGGTGATGGGGAATTCACAAGAAACGACCAAGAGGTATGTCAGGAGCTCAACACAAGATTTAAAGAGGAATTTACAGTGGAAACCAGTAGGACTCCAGGAAATCAGAACAGGGGGGCACACCAGCAAGTGCTGGATGAGGTACATATAACCAAGGAGGAGGTGAAGAAGCTGCTATGCGAACTTGACACCTCAAAGGCGGTGAGACCAGACAACATCTCTCCATGGGTCCTTAAAGAGGGAGCAGAGATATTGTGTGAGCCATTAACAAAGATCTTCAACACATCATTTGAAACTGGGCAACTCCCTGAGGTATGGAAAATGGCAAATGTAGTCCCAATTTTTAAAAAGGGAGACAGACATGAGGCACTAAACTACAGACCTGTATCACTAACGTGTATAGTATGCAAGGTCATGGAGAAGATCATCAGGAGGAGAGTGGTGGGGCACCTGGAAAGAAACAAGTGTATAATTGACAACCAGCACGGTTTCAGGGAAGGAAAATCCTGTGTCACAAACCTACTAGAGTTTTATGACAAGGTGACAGAAGTAAGACAAGAGAGAGAGGGGTGGATCGACTGCATATTTTTGGACTGCAAGAAGGCCTTCGACACAGATCCTCACAAGAGGTTACTGCAAAAGCTAGAGGATCAGGCACACATAACAGGAAAGGCACTGCAATGGATCAGAGAATACCTGACAGGGAGGCAACAACGAGTCATGGTACGCGACGAGGTGTCAGAGTGGGCGCCTGTGACAAGCGGGGTTCCACAGGGGTCAGTCCTAGGACCTGTGCTGTTCTTGGTATATGTGAACGACATAACGGAAGGGATAGACTCAGAAGTGTCCTTGTTTGCAGATGATGCGAAGTTAATGAGAAGAATCAAATCGGATGAGGATCAGGCAGGACTACAGAGAGACCTGGACAGGCTACAAGCCTGGTCCAGCAACTGGCTCCTTGAATTTAACCCTGCCAAATGCAAAGTCATGAAGATTGGGGAAGGGCAAAGAAGACCGCAGACACAATATAGTTTAGATGGCCAAAGACTGCAAACCTCACTCAAGGAAAAAGATCTGGGGGTGAGTATAACACCGAGCATATCTCCTGAGGCGCACATCAATCAGATAACTGCTGCAGCATACGGGCGCCTGGCAAACCTACGGATAGCGTTCCGATACCTCAGTAAGGATTCGTTTAAGACTCTGTATACCATTTACGTCAGGCCCATACTGGAGTATGCAGCACCAGTTTGGAATCCACACCTAGTCAAGCACGTCAAGAAATTAGAGAAAGTGCAAAGGTTTGCAACAAGACTAGTCCCAGAGCTACGGGGATTGTCCTACGAAGAAAGGTTGAGGGAAATCGGCCTGACGACACTGGAGGACAGGAGGGTCAGGGGAGACATGATAACGACATATAAAATACTGCGCGGAATAGACAAGGTGGACAAAGACGGGATGTTCCAGAGAGGGGACACAGACACAAGAGGTCACAATTGGAAGTTGAAGACTCAGATGAATCAAAGGGATGTTAGGAAGTATTTCTTCAGTCATATAGTAGTCAGGCCGTGGAATAGCCTAGAAAGTGACGTAGTGGAGGCGGGAACCATACATAGTTTTAAGGCGAGGTATGATAGAGCTCATGGGGCAGGGAGAGAGAGGACCTAGTAGCAATCAGCGAAGAGGCGGGGCCAGGAGCTGTGAATCGACCCCTGCAACCACAAATAGGTGAGTACAAATAGGTGAGTACACATATACACACATACACACACACACCTAAGAATAGCGTATCGGCATCTCAGTAAGGAGTCATTCACGACACTGCACACTAAGTACGTCGGGCCAATATTGGAGTATGCAGCACTAGTATGGAACCCACACCTGGTCAAGCACGTCAAGAAATTAGGGAAACTGCAAAAGTTTGCAACAATAATAATCCCTGAGCTAAGGGGTATATCCTATGAGGAGAGGTTACGGGAATTCAACCTGACGACACTGGAGGAGAGGACGGATAGGGAGGACTTGATAACAATGTATAAAATACTGAGAGGACTTGACAAGGTGGACGGGGACAGAATGTTTCAGAGATATCTTATTTCTTCAGCCACAGAGTTGTCAGAAAGTGGAACAATCCGGAGAGTGAGGTAGTGGAGGCAGGAGCCATACATAGCTTTAAGAAGATGTATGATGAAACTCTTGGAGCAGGGAGAGAATGGACCTAGTAACTACGACCAGCGAAGAGACGTGGCCAGGAGCTGTGAATCGGCCCCTGCAATCACATATAGGTGAGTAAACACACATACTACACACAAAAACTCGCTAAGTACACACACACACACACACACACACACACACACACACACACACACACACACACATACATACACACAGAGTGGGGTACACCAACAAGGGATATACCAACAAGTGTTGGAGGATGAATTACACAACTGAGGAGGAGGTGGAGAAGCTCCTAAGTGACCTTGATACCTCAAAGGCGGTGGGACCGGACATCTCTCCGTGGGTCCTTAGAGAGGGAGCAGAGACACTACGTGTGCCACTAGCCAAAATCTTCAACACTTCCCTTGAAGCTGGGCAACTACTACCTGAAGTATGGAAGAAGGCAAATGTAGTCCCCATCTTCAAGAAAGGAGACAGAAATGAAGCACTAAACTATAGACCAGTGTCAATGACGTGTATAGTATGCAAAGTCATGCAGAAGATTATCAGGAGGAGAGTGGTGGAGCACCTGGAGTGGAACAAGATTATGAACGACAGCCAGCACAGATTCATGGAAGGCAAATCCTGTGTCAAAACCCTACTAGAGTTTTATGACAAGGTAACTGAAGTAAGAAATGAAAGGGAGGGGTGGGTTTGCGTTTTCTTGGACTGCAAGAAGGCCTTCGACACAGTTCCTCACAAGAGATTAGTACAGAAGCACATATAACAGGAAGGACACTGCAATGGATCAGAGAATACCTAACAGGGAGGCAATGGTCCGCGATGAGTTATCACAGTGGGCGCCTGTGACTAGCGGGGTCCCACAGGGGTTAGTCCTGGGACCAGTGCTATTCTTGGTATATGTGAACGACTTGACGGAAGGGATAGACTCAGAAGTGTCCCTGTTTGCGGATGATGTGAAGTTAATGAGGATAATTAAATAAGATGCGGACCAGACAGGTCTACAAAGAGACCTGGACAGGTTGGATGCGTGGTTCAGCAACTGGCTCCTAGAATTAAACCCCGCCAAATGCAAAGTCATGAAGATCGGAGAAGGGCAAAGAAGACCGCAGACAGAGTATAGGCTTGGAGGCCAAAGACTGCAAACCTCACTCAAGGAGAAAGATCTAGGAGTGAGTATAATACTGAGTACATCGCCAGAAGCACACATTAACCAGATAACTGCTGCGGCATATGGGCGCCTGGCAAACCTGAGAATAGTGTTCCGGTACCTCAGTAAGGAATCGTTCAAGACTTTATACACTGTATACGTCAGGCCCATACTGGAGTATGTAGCACCAGTTTGGAACCCACACCTGGTCAAACACGTCAAGAAATTAGAGAAAGTGCAAAGGTTTACAACAAGGCTGGTTCCAGAGCTAAGGGGAATGTCCTATGAAGAAAGGTTAAGGGAAATCGGTCTGACGACACTTCAGGACAGGAGGGTCAGAGAAGACATGATAACGACATACAAAATACTGCGTGGAATAGACAAGGTGGACAGAGAGAGGATGTTCCAGAGATGGGACACAGAAACAAGGGGTCACAATTGGAAGCCGAAGACTCAGATGAGTCAAAGGAATGTTAGGAAGTATTTCTTCAGCCACAGAGTTGTTAGGAAGTGGAATAGTCTGGCAAGCGATGTAGTGGAGGCAGGAACCATACATAGTTTTTAGACGAGGTATGATAAAGCTCAAGAAGCAGGGAGAGGGAGGACTCTGTAGCGGTCAGTGAAGAGGCGGGGCCAGGAGCTGAGTCTCGACCCCTGCAACCACAATTAGGTGAGTACAATTAGGTTAGTACACACACACACACACACGCACACACATGCACACATGCACACGTACACGCACACACTATTTCCCATCGCCTCTGGCGAGCATTTGTCTGGGGTGCTCCGCCGTAAACTCAAGCGAGGTGTGATATGTCAGGAAGCTCTTGCATTCAGCTTGAGGCCTGAGCTTTGAACTTGCTCCTGTTCCAGGCAGGGGTGAGCTATGGTCCCCAGGGTGTGCAGAGCTGCAACCCACACATTCTTGTGTTTCAGGGGTGGTCTAGCATCCCCAGTGTGTGTAGAGCTGACACCCAAACAAAAACACACAGAATTATATGTATATATATATATATATATATATATATATATATATATATATATATATATATATATTTATATATATATATATATATATATATATATATATATATATGCAAAACAACAACTGTGAAAGGATAATGAAATTCCAAGCGCTTTCGTGACTTCTCACATTGATAATGTGAGTAGTCACGAAAGCGCTTGGAATTTCATTATTCTTTCACAGTGGTTGTTTTGCATATATATATATATATATATATATATATATATATATATATATATATATATATATATATATATATATATATATATATATATATATATATATATAACAATAACAACACTGCGACTAGCCGAGGATTCGACCCCATGTCGTTTTGGGCCTGCCTCGTGGTGAGCGAAAATCACATCACCTTGTTGATTCAATACCACTCGTTCGTGGTCACAAATGTATATATATATATATGTATGTATGTATGTGTGTATGTGTGTGTGTGTGTGTGTGTACTCACCTAGTTGAGGTTGCGGGGGTCGAGTCCGAGCTCCTGGCCCCGCCTCTTCACTGATCGCTACTAGGTCACTCTCCCTGAGCCGTGAGCTTTATCATACCTCCGCTTAAAGCTATGTATGGATCCTGCCTCCACTACATCGCTTCCCAAACTATTCCACTTACTGACTACTCTGTGGCTGAAGAAATACTTCCTAACATCCCTGTGATTCATCTGTGTCTTCAGCTTCCAACTGTGTCCCCTTGTTACTGTGTCCAATCTCTGGAACATCCTGTCTTTGTCCACCTTGTCAATTCCTCTCAGTATTTTGTATGTCGTTATCATGTCCCCCCTATCTCTCCTGTCCTCCAGTGTCGTCAGGTTGATTTCCCTTAACCTCTCCTCGTAGGACATACCTCTTAGCTCTGGGACTAGTCTTGTTGCAAACCTTTGCACTTTCTCTAGTTTCTTCACGTGCTTGGCTAGGTGTGGGTTCCAAACTGGTGCCGCATACTCCAATATGGGCCTAACGTACACGGTGTACAGGGTCCTGAATGATTCCTTATTAAGATGTCGGAATGCTGTTCTGAGGTTTGCTAGGCGCCCATATGCTGCAGCAGTTATTTGGTTGATGTGCGCTTCAGGAGATGTGCCTGGTGTTATACTCACCCCAAGATCTTTTTCCTTGAGTGAGGTTTGTAGTCTCTGACCCCCTAGACTGTACTCCGTCTGCGGCCTTCTTTGCCCTTCCCCAATCTTCATGACTTTGCACTTGGTGGGATTGAACTCCAGGAGCCAATTGCTGGACCAGGTCTGCAGCCTGTCCAGATCCCTTTGTAGTTCTGCCTGGTCTTCGATCGAGTGAATTCTTCTCATCAACTTCACGTCATCTGCAAACAGGGACACCTCAGAGTCTATTCCTTCCGTCATGTCGTTCACAAATACCAGAAACAGCACTGGTCCTAGGATTGACCCCTGCGGGACCCCGCTGGTCACAGGTGCCCACTCTGACACCTCGCCACGTACCATGACTCGCTGCTGTCTTCCTGACAAGTATTCCCTGATCCATTGTAGTGCCTTCCCTGTTATCCCTGCTTGGTCCTCCAGTTTTTGCACCAATCTCTTGTGTGGAACTGTGTCAAACGCCTTCTTGCAGTCCAAGAAAATGCAATCCACCCACCCCTCTCTCTCTTGTCTTACTGCTGTCACCATGTCATAGAACTCCAGTAGGTTTGTGACACAGGATTTCCCGTCCCTGAAAGCATGTTGGCTGCTGTTGATGAGATCGTTCCTTTCTAGGTGTTCCACCACTCTTCTCCTGATAATCTTCTCCTTGATTTTGCATACTATACATGTCAGTGACACTGGTCTGTAGTTTAATGCTTCATGTCTGTCTCCTTTTTTAAAGATTGGGACTACATTTGCTGTCTTCCATGCCTCAGGCAATCTCCCTGTTTCGATAGATGTATTGAATATTGTTGTTAGGGGTACACATAGCGCCTCTGCTCCCTCTCTCAATACCCATGGGGAGATGTTATCTGGCCCCATTGCCTTTGAGGTATCTAGCACTGTGTCCAGCACTTGGTGGTGTGCCCCACCTCTCCGTCTTTCTGGAGTCCCTTCTGTCTCCTCTGTGAACACTTCTTTGAATCTCTTGTTGAGTTCTTCACATACTTCACGGTCATTTCTTGTTGTCTCTCCTCCTTCCTTCCTTAGCCTGATTACCTGGTCCTTGACTGTTGTTTTCCTCCTGATGTAGCTGTACAACAGTTTCGGGTCAGATTTGGCTTTCGCTGCTATGTCATTTTCATATTGTCTTTGGGCCTCCCTTCTTATCTGTGCATATTCGTTTCTGGCTCTATGACTGTTCTCCTTATTCTCCTGGGTCCTTTGCCTTCTATATTTCTTCCATTCCCTAGCACACTTGGTTTTTGCCTCCCTGCACCTTTGGGTAAACCATGGGCTCATCCTGGCTTTTTCATCATTCCTGTTACCCTTGGGTACAAACCTCTCCTCAGCCTCCTTGCATTTTGTTGCTACATATTCCATCATCTCATTAACTGGCTTCCCTGCCAGTTCTCTGTCCCACTGAACCCCGTTCATGTAGTTCCTCATTCCTGTGTAGTCCCTTTCTTGTAGTTTGGCTTCATTCGTCCTGGCCTTCCTGCTTCTCCCTCCACTTGTAGCTCTACTGTGTATTCGAAGCTTAAAACCACATGGTCACTGGCCCCAAGGGGTCTTTCATATGTGATGTCCTCGATATCTGCACTACTCAAGGTGAATACTAAGTCCAGCCTTGCTGGTTCATCCTCTCCTCTCTCTCTTGTAGTGTCCCTTAGGTGTTGGCACATGAAGTTTTCCAGTACCACCTCCATCATCTTAGCCCTCCATGTGTGTTGGTGTGTGTGTGTTGGTGTGTGTGTGTTGGTGTGTGTGTGTTGGTGTGTGTGTGTGTGTGTGTGTGTGTGTGTGTGTGTGTGTGTGTGTGTGTGTGTGTGTGTGTGTGTGTGTGTCGGTGTGTACTCACCTATTTGTGGTTGCAGGGGTCGATTCATAGCTCCTGGCCCTGCCTCTTCACTGATTGCTACTAGGTCCTCTCTCTCCCTGCTCCATGAGCTTTATCATACCTCGCCTTAAAACTATGTATGGTTCCCGCCTCCACTACTTCACTTTCTAGGCTATTCCACGGCTTGACTACTCTATGACTAAAGAAATACTTCCTAACATCCCTTTGATTCATCTGAGTCTTCAACTTCCAATTGTGACCTCTTGTGTCTGTGTCCCATCTCTGGAATATCCCGTCTTTGTCCACCTCGTCTATTCCGCGCATTATTTTATATGTCGTTATAATGTCTCCCCTGACCCTCCTGGCCTCCAGTGTCGTCAGGCCGATTTCCCTCAACCTTTCTTCATAGGACAATCCCCGTAGCTCTGGGACTAGTCTTGTTGCAAAACTTTGCACTTTCTCTAATTTCTTGACGTGCTTGACTAGGTGTGGATTCCAAACAGGTGCTGCATACTCCAGTATGGGCCTGACGTAAATGGTATACAGAGTCTTGAACGAATCCTTACTGAGGTATCGGAACGCTATCCGTAGGTTTGCCAGGCGCCCGTATGCTGCAGTAGTTATCTGATTGATGTGCGCCTCAGGAGATATGCTCGGTGTTATACTCACCCCCAGATCTTTTTCCTTGAGTGAGGTTTGCAGATTTTGGCCATCTAAACTATATTGTGTCTGCGGTCTTCTTTGCCCTTCCCCAATCTTCATGACTTTGCATTTGGCGGGGTTAAACTCAAGGAGCCAGTTGCTGGACCAGGCTTGTAGCCTATCCAGGTCTCTTTGTAGTCCTGCCTGATCCTCATCCGGTTTGATTCTTCTCATTAACTTCACATCGTCCGCAAACAAGGACACTTCTGAGTCTATCCCTTCCGTTATGTCATTCACATATACCAAGAACAGCACAGGTCCTAGGACTGACCCCTGTGGAACCCCGCTTGTCACAGGCGCCCACTTTGACACCTCGTCACGTACCATGACTCGTTGTTGCCTCCCTGTAAGGTATTCTCTTATCCATTGCAGTGCCTTTCCTGTTATGTGTGCCTGATCCTCTAGCTTTTGCAGTAACCTCTTGTGAGGAACTGTGTCGAAGGCCTTCTTGCAGTCCAAAAAAATGCAGTCGATCCACCCCTCTCTCTCTTGTCTTACTTCTGTCACCTTGTCATAAAACTTGTCACACACACACATATATATGTATATGTGTGTGTGTGTGTGTGTGTGTGTGTGTGTGTGTGTGTGTGTGTGTGTGTGTGTGTGTGTGTGTGTGTGTGTATGTGTACTCACCTAATTGTACTCACCTAATTGTGGTTGCAGGGGTCGAGACTCAGCTCCTGGCCCCGCCTCTTCACTGATCGCTACTGGATCCTCTCTCTCTCTGCTTCCTGAGCTTTGTCATACCTCTTCTTAAAACTATGTATGGTTCCTGCCTCCACTACTTCACTTGCTAGGCTATTCCACTTGCTGACAACTCTATGACTGAAGAAATACTTCCTAACGTCCCTGTGACTCGTCTGAGTCTTCAGCTTCCAGTTGTGACCCCTTGTCCCTGTGTCCCCTCTCTGGAACATCCTATCTCTGTCCACCTTGTCTATTCAGCGCAGTATCTTGTATGTCGTTAGCATGTCTACCCTGACCCTTCTGTCCTCCAGTGTCGTCAGTCCGATTTCCCTTAACCTTTCCTCGTACGACATTCCCTTGAGCTCTGGGACTAGCCTTGTTGCAAACCTTTGTACTTTCTCTAACTTCTTGACGTGCTTGACCAGGTGTCGGTTCCAGACTGGTGCTGCATACTCCAGTATGGGTATAACATACACAGTGTACAGTGTCTTGAACGATTCCTTATTAAGATATCGGAACGCTATTCTCAGGTTTGCCAGGCGCCCGTATGCTGCAGCGGTTATTTGGTTGATGTGTGCCTCCGGTGATGTGCTCGGTGTTATGGTCACCCCAAGGTCTTTCTCCCTGAGTGAGGTCTGTAGTCTTTGTCCACCTAGCCTATACTCTGTCTGCGGTCTTCTTTGCCCCTCCCCAATCTTCATGACTTTGCATTTGGCTGGATTGAATTCGAGAAGCCAGTTACTGGACCACATGTCCAGCCTCTCCAGGTCTCTTTGCAGTCCTGCCTCATCCTCGTCCGATTTAATTCTTCTCATCAACTTCACGTCATCTGCGAACAGGGACACTTCAGAGTCTATTCCTTCCATCATGTCGTTCACATATATCAAAAATAGCACTGGTCCTAGAACTGACCCCTGTGGGACCCCGCTCGTAACAGGCGCCCACTGTGATATCTCTTCACGTACCATGACTCGTTGCTGCCTCCCTGTCAGGTATTCCCTTATCCATTGCAGTGCCCTTCCTTTTACGTGTGCCTGATCCTCCAGCTTCTGCACTAATCTCTTGTGGGGAACTGTGTCAAAGGCCTTCCTGCAGTCTAGGAAAACGCAATCTACCCAACCCTCTCTCTCATGTCTTACTTCTGTTACCTTGTCATAAAACTCCAGGAGGTTTGTGATACAAGATTTGCCTTCCATGAACCCATGCTGGTTTTCATTTATAATCTTGTTCCTTTCCAGGTGTTCGACCACTCTCCTCCTGATAATCTTCTCCATGACTTTGCACACGATACATGTCAGAGACACAGGTCTGTAGTTTAGTGCCTCGTTTCTGTGTGTGTGTGTGTGTGTGTGTGTGTGTGTGTGTGTGTGTGTGTGTGTGTGTGTGTGTGTGTGTGTGTGTGTGTGTGTGTATGTGTGTGTGTGTCGTGCCGAACAGGTAAAACTTGTTATTTTGGCTTAAATAGCAACACTCGTCTTGCCGATTAACGCAAACGAAAATTTGTGTATGCAATAATTTCGCAAAAATCATACTGAGCCTAATGAAAAAAAATATTTTTTATTGTGTTTATTTATTGTTAAATTATTGTAAATATATCTAAAACATATTTGGTTGGATTAGGCTAAATTAAATTACACTTATGATAATAAGGTTAGATAAATTTTCTAAGGTTTTTTGATACAAAGTTATTAATTTTTACATTAACATAAATGAAAAAATATATATCTTTAAACGTATAAGAGAAAATGTTAGAAAGGACTTAATTTCAAATGAGTTCTTGCTAAGTGACCAGTTTTACGTATTCGACACGACATTATATATGTGTATATATATATATATATATATATATATATATATATATATATATATATATATATATATATATATATATATATATATATATATATATAGACAGATACTCAGTGGCCACTTTATTAGGTATAACTGTACACCTGCTCGTTAATGAAAATATCTACTCAGTTAACCAATCACGTGGCAGCACCTCTATGACTATAAGCATACAGACATGGTCAGGAGGTTCACTTGTTGTTCAGACTGAACTGTGATCTAAGTGACTTTGACAGTGAAATGTTTGCTGGTGCCAGACTACAGACTAACGGGGCAGTTTGAGCATCTCAGAAACTGTTGATCTCCTGGGATTCTCACGCACATCAGTCTCCAGAGTTTACAGAGAATGGTGTGAAAAACACAAAACATCCAATAAGATGCAATTCTTTGGGATGAAACGCTTTGATAATGAGAGAGAGATCGGTGGATAAAGGCCAGTGTGTTCCAGCTGACAGTAAAGTGACAATAACTCAAACAACCACATGCTACAATAATGGTATGCAGAAGGGCATTTCTGAAAGCACCACACGTCGAATCTTGAAGTGGATGGGCTACAGCAGCAGAAGACCACACCGGATTCCACTCCTGTCAGCTAAGAACAGGAAACTGAGGCTATAGTGGACACAGGCTCAAGAAAAATGGACAGTTAAATTTGAAAAAAAAAACTCAGCTGATCTGACGAACCGCGATTTCTGCTGCAATATGCAGATGGTAGGGTCAAAATTTAGCATAATCCTTTGGGATGTGGTGGAACGGGAGATTTGCAGCATGCAGCATGAATAACGTGCAGACGACAGATCTGCAGCAACTGCGTGATGCTATCATGTCAACATGGACCAGGATCTCTAAGGAAAATTTCCAGCACTTTGTTGAATCCATGCCACGAAGAATTCATTTTATTCTGGGGGCAAAGGGACTACCCAGAAGGTTGTATCTAATAAAGTGGCCTCAGAGAGAGAGGGGGAATTATATTCATGGTTAGTTCAATTAATGTATGTTGAGTTATATTCATGCATGATGACTTGTATTCATTAATGATGTGTTATACTCATATATAATGAGCTGTATTTGTTTTTGATGAGATATATGCATTCGTGATGAGTTGTACTCACGTGTGAGAAGTGGTATTCGCGTGTGGGGAGTTGTATTCACATCTACTGAGTAATACTCGTACATGAGGAGGCTGTATTCATGTGATGAGCGGGACCTGCGTGTGAGTGGAGCTACACACGCCGAGAGTATCCATAAAACTGTCAGCCATTTCCTGCGTGTAAAGCAGGCAACCATATAACTATTGGGGCAGCCTGAGAAAGGTTATGCTATAAGTTCACTATGGTTTATGCTAATGGTAGGGCGGGACGCTCACGAGGTGTGATTAAGTTAGCTAGAAAATAAGATCGTCTTAAGTCAGGAGTCTCTTAAAAGGCCTTGTGTGTGTGTGTGTGTACTCACCTAATTGTGGTTGCAGGGGTCGAGACTCAGCTCCTGGCCCCGTGTGTGTGTGTGTGTGTGTGTGCGGGCTTACCAATATGTGGCTGCAGAGTTCGAGTCACAGCTCCTGGACGCCACAGGGTTGGCTCTTTCCTGACTGCGTAGGTCTTATCAATACATATTCTTAAAGCTGCTTGTGCATGCTGCCTCTATCGCTTCGCTGCCCATGTTCTTTTTGTCCACTTTGATGCTAAAGAAATATTTCCTAACATCCCTGTTACTAATCAGCGTTTTTAACTTCCAACTGTCCTCCCATGTTCTTGCTTCCCGGTCCTCAAATAATATCCCAGTCTATGCAATCAGTTCCTCTCAGTATTTTGTACGTTGTCACGCCGTTCCTGGTCCTTCTTTAGTCTCGCCTCACAGCTCATACCCCTTACAAGGGGTCAAATCTTCTTTTAACGTCGTTTACGTTCACAAGACACAATACTGGTACTGACACTTCCGGAGTCCCACTTGTCACACTTACTTATTAACCCAACTCCTTCCCTGGCAACCACTCGTTGTTTACTTCCTGGTATGTATTCCTTGATCCACTGTAGTGTCTTCCCTGTTATTCCTGCTTCTATTTCTTCCTTTTGTCGTAGTGCCTTGTGCATTACTGTATCAAGAGCCTTCTTATGGTACAGAAATATACAGTCTACCTATCCTCTACCTCCCTCCCCCCCTCACCCCCCTCTCCCTCTCTCTCTCTCTCTCTCTCTCCTTTTGATTAACTAATGATTTCTCCCAGAACCTTACATATTATGCAATTCAATGATACTGGTCTACAGTTTGATGCTATCTGCCTTCACCTATTTTTTAAATATCGGGACTACATCTGCCTTCCACATCTCTGGCAGTTGTTTTGTATTAGTTGACTGCTAAAACTTCACACAGGTCTTCCGCTCCTCTGAGAACTCACGGAAAGATATCTGGTTCTACTGACTTCGAGGTATCTGACTCGGTAGTTTCTTCACCTTATCTCCTACTGTATGTATTGTGTCCAGCACTCGCTGGTGCACTCCTCTTTGACTCTCTGGTAATGTATACCTGTTTCCATTGAGAATATCTCAGTCATATGTTCACCTCCTTGCACACATCCTGGTTACTTCGCATAAGCTCTCTTCATTTTTCCTTACTGTTTAAATGGTTCTTTACAGTTGTCTTCCTTCTGTTACTGTATAGCAATTTTGGCTCAGATTTAACTTTCGATTCTTTGTGTGTGTGTTTGTGTGTGTGTGTGTGTGTGTGTGTGTGTGTGTGTGTTCTTACATATTTGTGATTTCAGAGGTCGAGTCATAGCTCCTCTTCGCTGGTCCACTCTCTCCCTGCTCCATAAGCTTTATCGTACCTCTTCTTGAAGCTATGTATGGATCTTGCCTCCACTGCATCACTCTCCAGAGTGTTCCACTTCCACTGTGTGTGTGTGTGTGTGTATTTATGTACATGTTCTTGTGTGTGTGCGTACATCGAGTGTGTGTGTCTGTGTGAATGTGTGTATGTGATGGGAGGAGAGTGAGTACTCTCCTATTCTCACGTATTTATGGTTGCAGAGGTCGAGATTCAGCTCCTGGCCTTTCCTCTTAACTTGCCGAATTTACTCCCTCCTAGAATCGTGGGGCCCTGTCGTACTTATTCTCAATACTATGCATAGACCCTCCCTCCATTTACTTATCCAGGTCCATAACTCCAATATCAACCTTGACCTAAAACGCTTTCTTGATAGTTGTGACAGAACCCACAGGCATAACACCAGACACAAACATCTCTACGACATTCCCCGTGTCCGACAAAACCTTTACAAAAATTCAATGTATGTCAAAGGCCCTAAAATCTGGAACACCCTACCTGAGAACTCTAGAACTGCAGACACATTCATCACCTTCAAAACTACCATTAGAAAACATCTTATCTCCCTGATACACCCCGTCAACTAACTACACGAATACCACCTGGTGGTTCACACTTACACTCACTCACTCATTTGACCATAAACAGAAATATTAATCTCAATCTTAAAATAATGAATCCTGTTATACTCCAATACTGAAACTATGTACTGTGCCAAAACAAAAGCATTCACATTGCTAAACTCACAAACTAGTATTTAGTCACTTAGCCATAATGCCAACTTACCTCATAATTTGTAATATTTTAAAATAAAGAATTAAACTAAGTCTGCCCGAAATGCCTAGCCATGCTAGGCGTTCTATTGGTACACTCTGTAATCATTATTTAACTACATGTAAACCACACAACAACCAAATTCTGTAAATTCAACATTGTAATCTTTATAGAGAATAAACTTTGAATTGAATTGAATTCATTTCCTGACCACCCTGAGGCTGAAGAAATACTTCTTGACATCCCTCTGACTCCTGTGTTTCTTACTTTCAAATGTGCCCTCGTGCACCCGTTCTCCACCTCTCGAATAGCCCATCCTTGTCCATCCTGTCAAATCCTCAGAGTATTTTGCATGCCCATATCATATCTCCTTTGGAGCTCGCATCGTCTGTTGTCACCAGGTTTGATTTCTTCCAACATCTCACAGCTGATTTACCTTAGATCTGGAACTAATCTGGTTACATATCTTTGCACATTTCCCAGGTTCTTAACATATTTCATCAGGCGAGGGTTTTATACTGGCGCAGCATACTCTGAGATATTCCTCACTTACGTGGTACAGAGGCTCCTGAATAACTCTGCGCTGAGATGCCTGAAAGCTTTTCTTAGGTATTCCTAACGAGCATAAGTTACATAGGTTACATGGTAGCTGTGCACCTCAGGCGATGTGTTCGGCGCTATGTTCACCCCCAGGTCTTTCTCCTTGAGTGAAGCTTATAGCTCCCATACCCCACGAGACTATAGTCGGTTTCCGACCTTGACCCTTTCCTGATTTTCAGATTCTCGCAACTGACGGGTTGAGCTCAAGCAGCCATTTTGTCTGACCAGTTTTGCAGTTTGTTCAGTAATTCTGATAGGTAAATTACTTTCATTATTATTATTATTATTATTATTATTATTATTATTATTATTATTATTTATTAATTTCTATTATTATTTATTAATTTTTATAAGTAAATATTTATTATTATTATTATTATTATTATTATTATTATTATTATAGGGAAGAGTTTTATACCCAAAGAAGTCACCCAACATCTGAGAAATGGGACGTAATGAGATTCGATCAAGGGGAAAGACAGGTCCAGTTCCTTGGATCAAGAACCCCCTCACAATCCAACATAAGTTCGAGCCGTCTATTTGATAAATCATATTCATCGTTTTTCATAACAGGAAATAATTCAGTTACGGAAAAAGATTTCCCATGATTAACAATAATCTTAAAAATAATTAGTCATATCGAGAAATTCCTGTGACTCATGGAAATGATATTTTAATAATGAATATGACGGTGAAATTACTGCGCAGCTCAGATCCGGTTTCTCACTTAACATATCAT
>NC_091328.1:13357040-13359540 GCF_038502225.1 Cherax quadricarinatus
TGTCCTAAGGCTGTATATATTATGTGTCCTAAGGCTGTATATTATGTGTCCTAAGGCTGAATATTATGTGTTCTAAGGCTGTATATATTATGTGTTCTAAGGTTGTATATATTATGTGTCCTAAGGCTGTATATTATGTGTCCTAAGGCTGAATATTATGTGTTCTAAGGCTGTATATATTATGTGTTCTAAGGCTGTATATATTATGTGTCCTAAGGCTGAATATTATGTGTTCTAAGGCTGTATATATTATGTGTTCTAAGGCTGTATATTATGTGTCCTAAGGCTGAATATTATGTGTTCTAAGGCTGTATATATTATGTGTTCTAAGGCTGTATATATTATGTGTTCTAAGGCTATATATTATGTGTTCTAAGGCTGTATATATTATGTGTTCTAAGGCTGTATATATTATGTGTTCTAAGGCTGTATATTATGTGTCCTAAGGCTATATATTATGTGTTCTAAGGCTGTATATATTATGTGTTCTAAGGCTATATATTATGTGTTCTAAGGCTGTATATATTATGTGTTCTAAGGCTATATATTATGTGTTCTAAGGCTGTATATATTATGTGTTCTAAGGCTGTATATATTATGTGTTCTAAGGCTGTATATATTATGTGTTCTAAGGCTGTATATATTATGTGTTCTAAGGCTGTATATATTATGTGTCCTAAGGCTATATATTATGTGTTCTAAGGCTGTATATATTATGTGTCCTAAGGCTGTATATTATGTGTTCTAAGGCTGTATATATTATGTGTTCTAAGGCTGAATATTATGTGTTCTAAGGCTGTATATATTATGTGTCCTAAGGCTGTATATATTATGTGTTCTAAGGCTGAATATTATGTGTTCTAAGGCTGTATATTATGTGTTCTAAGGCTGTATATTATGTCCTAAGGCTGTATATTATGTGTTCTAAGGCTGTATATTATGTCCTAAGGCTGTATATTATGTGTCCTAAGGCTGTATATTATGTGTTCTAAGGCTGTATATTATGTGTCCTAAGGCTGTATATTATGTGTCCTAAGGCTGTATATTATGTGTCCTAAGGCTGTATATTATGTGTTCTAAGGCTGTATATTATGTGTCCTAAGGCTGTATATTATGTGTCCTAAGGCTGTATATTATGTGTCCTAAGGCTGTATATTATGTGTTCTAAGGCTGTATATTATGTGTTCTAAGGCTGTATATTATGTGTCCTAAGGCTGTATATTATGTGTTCTAAGGCTGTATATTATGTGTTCTAAGGCTGTATATTATGTGTTCTAAGGCTGTATATTATGTGTTCTAAGGCTGTATATTATGTGTCCTAAGGCTGTATATATTATGTGTTCTAAGGCTGAATATTATGTGTTCTAAGGCTGTATATTATGTGTTCTAAGGCTGTATATTATGTCCTAAGGCTGTATATTATGTGTTCTAAGGCTGTATATTATGTCCTAAGGCTGTATATTATGTGTTCTAAGGCTGTATATTATGTCCTAAGGCTGTATATTATGTGTCCTAAGGCTGTATATTATGTGTTCTAAGGCTGTATATTATGTGTCCTAAGGCTGTATATTATGTGTCCTAAGGCTGTATATTATGTGTCCTAAGGCTGTATATTATGTGTTCTAAGGCTGTATATTATGTGTCCTAAGGCTGTATATTATGTGTCCTAAGGCTGTATATTATGTGTCCTAAGGCTGTATATTATGTGTTCTAAGGCTGTATATATGTGTTCTAAGGCTGTATATTATGTGTCCTAAGGCTGTATATTATGTGTTCTAAGGCTGTATATTATGTGTTCTAAGGCTGTATATTATGTGTTCTAAGGCTGTATATTATGTGTTCTAAGGCTGTATATTATGTGTCCTAAGGCTGTATATTATGTGTCCTAAGGCTGTATATTATGTGTTCTAAGGCTGTATATTATGTGTTCTAAGGCTGTATATTATGTGTTCTAAGGCTGTATATTATGTGTTCTAAGGCTGTATATTATGTGTCCTAAGGCTGTATATTATGTGTCCTAAGGCTGTATATTATGTGTTCTAAGGCTGTATATTATGTGTTCTAAGGCTGTATATTATGTGTTCTAAGGCTGTATATTATGTGTTCTAAGGCTGTATATTATGTGTTCTAAGGCTGTATATTATGTGTCCTAAGGCTGTATATTATGTGTTCTAAGGCTATATATTATGTGTTCTAAGGCTGTATATTATGTGTTCTAAGGCTATATATTATGTGTTCTAAGGCTATATATTATGTGTTCTAAGGCTGTATATTATGTGTTCTAAGGCTGTATATTATGTGTCCTAAGGCTGTATATTATGTGTTCTAAGGCTATATATTATGTGTTCTAAGGCTGTATATTATGTGTTCTAAGGCTATATATTATGTGTTCTAAGGCTATATATTATGTGTTCTAAGGCTGTATATTATGTGTTCTAAGGCTGTATATTATGTGTCCTAAGGCTGTATATTATGTGTTCTAAGGCTGTATATGTGTCCT
>NC_091328.1:13364540-13464540 GCF_038502225.1 Cherax quadricarinatus
TCGTTGCTGCCTTCCTGTCAGGTATTCCCTGATCCATTGCAGTGCCCTTCCTGTTACATGCGCCTGATCCTCCAGCTTCTGCACTAATCTCTTGTGGGGAACTGTGTCAAAGGCCTTCCTGCAGTCTAGGAAAAAGCAATCAACCCACCCATCTCTCTCGTGTCTTGCTTCTGTTACCTTGTCATAAAACTCCAGGAGGTTTGTGATACAAGATTTGCCTTCCATGAACCCATGCTGGTTTTCATTTATAATCTTGTTCCGTTCCAGGTGTTCGACCACTCTCCTCCTGATAATCTTCTCCATGACTTTGCACACAATACATGTCAGAGACACAGGTCTGTAGTTTAGCGCCTCGTTTCTGTTTCCTTTCTTAAATATGGGGACTACATTTGCTGTCTTCCATTTCTCAGGTAGTTGCCCAGTTTCAAGGGATGTGTTGAAGATTGTGGTTAGAGGCACGCACAGCATCTCTGCTCCTTCTCTAAGGACCCATGGGGAGTTGTTGTCCGGTCCTATCGCCTTTGAGGTATCAAGGTCACTTAGCAGCTTCTTCACCTCCTCCTCGGTTGTTCGTATGTCATCCAACACTTGGTGGTATATTCCCTCTTGATGTTCCCTTCTGTGCTGACTTCCCACAGCCCTTCCTGTCTCTACTGTAAAAACTTCCTTAAATCTCCTGTTTAGCTCCTCACATACCTCCTGGTCATTTCTTGTGAGTTCTCCCCTTTCTGTCCTTAATCTGATCACCTGGTCTTTGACTGTTGTCTTCCTCCTGATGTGGCTATACAACAGTTTCGGGTCAGTCTTGATTTTCGATGCTATGTCATTTTCATACTGTCGCTGGGCCTCCCTCCTTACCTGTGCATACTCGTTCCTGGCTCTGCGACTAATCTCCCTATTTTCGCGTGTTCTCTGCCTTCTGTACTTTTTCCATTCTCTATTGCACTTTGTTTTTGCCTCCTTACACCGTCGGGTAAACCAGGGGCTCGTTCTGGTCTTCCCGTTGTTTCTGTTGCCCATGGGAATAAACCTTTCCACTGCCTCCTTGCATTTTGTTGTTACATATTCCATCATTTCATTTACTGGCTTTCCTGCCAGTTCTCTGTCCCACGGGACCTCCTGCAGGAAGTTCCTCAACCCTATGTAGTCCCCTCTTTTATAGTCAGGCTTTTCCCATTCAACTCCTGTTACTCTCTCCACTTGCAGCTCTACTATATATTCAAAGCACAGAACCACGTGGTCGATAGCTTCTAGGGAACTCTCATACGTGATGTCCTCAATGTCTGAACTGCCCAGGGTGAACACAAGGCTCAGTCTTGCTGGTTCATCCTTCCCTCTCACTCTGGTAGTGTCCTTAACATGTTGGTGCATGAGGTTTTCCAGCACCACGTCCATCAACTTGGCTCTCCATGCTTCGGGACCCCCATGTGGCTCCAGGTTTTCCCAGTCAATCTCCCTGTGGTTGAAATCCCCCATAACCAGCAACTTTGCTCTGCTTGAGTGAGCTGTTCTTGCCACCTCAGCAAGTGTGTCCACCATTGCTCTGTTGCTCTCTTCATATTCCTCTCTTGGCCTCCTGCAGTTCTGTGGTGGATTATACATCACTGCAATGACCACCTTGTGTTCCCCAGACTGAAGTGTACCTACTATGTAGTCTCTTTCTCCCATCTCATCTATGCCTTCCATTTTCTCGAATTTCCATCTGTTTTTTTACTAGCAGAACAACCCCACCTCCCCCTCTGCCCCTTGTATCTTTTCTCATGATCTGGTATCCTGGTGGGGAGATTGCATCTGTTATTGTCCCCGTGAGTTTTGTTTCTGTAACTGCTATGATGTCTGGGGACTTCTCATTGATTCCTTCTTGCCATTCCTCATGTTTATTCGTTAATCCATCTGCATTTGTGTACCAAACCTTCAACTTCTGTTCTAATACTGTAACTGTGGTGCGGGGGGTGGGAACAGAGGGATTGGTGTGTGATGGTTGGTTTGGATTGTTCAGTTGCCTTGGGCGTGTCGTGGCCGGGGTCCTTCTGCAGGTGTTTCTGGGGGAGGGGGGTGCTTGTCCTTCTACTTGTTCCTGGGTTATTCTGCTCTCCTTTTTCATTTCCTCCCATTTCTCCTTTCGTTTCTGAACTCTCTCTTTAATCGTCTTCCTTTCCTCCTGTGTTCTGTCTCGATCGAGGTACACACTCATGAACTCCTGCCTGCCTCTCAGCCGTGCTTTCTCCTGCAGGATCATGGTTCAGGTTGATTCTGCCTTGAAAATTACTTTGAGAGGCCAATTCCTTTTCTTTGTGAACCACCCGATTCTCCGAAAATTTGCCACCTGGGTCATTTCCCCCTCGCCTATCACCTTCATGATACCTTCAATCACTTTTTTCTCCTGCTTTCTTTCCTCATAAGTTTCCCCTTTAGCTTCGTCTAGCCCATAGACAAACACTGATCTCTCCCTTTCCACCTCCCACTGTGACTCCCATTGCATCCTCTGATGTGTTTTAGTTCCTTCCCGTGGAGTGTTCCTTCCTTCAGTCCCTTCCCTAGCTATGGCCCCTATGCTCCTTGGTTTCTCCTTCCTGCTCACCTGTTCCTGGCCCCCAAAGGTGTCTGGTAAGGTCCCTACACATGTCCTAGTTCCTTCAATGTCTTCCAACCTCACATTTTGTCCTAGTGTGCTCCCTGTCTTTGTTTTGGCCCCATGTGGGTTTGACAGGACCTCTGCATACAGTTTAGTTTCCATGCTCCCTCCAGACCCGTTGTCTGTGTTTGATGTAGCCATCGCCGATGCTACTTCTGTAATATCTTTGTCTCTATGCTGTTTCAGATGTCTCAGCTCCTCTTCTAATCTCTTTATCTTGTTTTCTGCTGTTGTGGCATGTTGCTTCCACCTTCTGCATTCTGCTTCTAACCTCTCTTCCATCTTCCTTGCCAGCTCTTCTAGTCTCCTTCCCCAGTCTTCCTCCCTTTTTTTGAGCTCTGCTTCCCAGTCCTTCCCCCCAGATTCGTCCTTCGAGCCCCTTGTTCTCATCCTAGTTCTAGGTTCCCCCGTTGCTCCACAGAAGGGGGAGGGGTGGTTAGGGGAGGGGAATAGATGGTTGGGGGAGAGGGGATGGATGGTTATGGGGAGGGGGAGGATGGTTATTGAGGGGGAGAGGTAGTTGGGGAGGGGGTTAGATGGTTTGGGGGAGGGGTTAGATGGTTTGGGGGAGGGGTTAGATGGTTTGGGGGAAGGGTAGATGGCTAGGGTGAGGTGGTTAGGAAAGGGGGAGAGGTGGTTAGGGGAGGGGGAGTATGTGCTTGAGAGAGAGAGGTGATGGATGGTTATAGGGGAGGGGGAGGGTGGTTATTGGAGGGGGGAGGTAGTTGGGGGAGGGGGTTAGATGGTATGGGGGAAGGGTTAGATGGTTTGGGGGAGGGGTAGGTGGCTAAGGTGAGGTGGCTAGGGAAGGGGGGAGAGGTGGTTAGGGGAGGGGGGTACATGTTTGTGTCAAGTGTATATGTGCTTGTGTATGTACTCACCTAATTGTGGTTGCAGGGGTCGAGACTCAGCTCCTGGCACCTGTGTGTGTGTGTGTGTGTGTGCGTGCGTGCGTGTGTGTGTGTGTGTTCGCACGTGTGTGTGTGTGTGTGTGTGTGTGTGTGTGTGTATTCGCCTAGTTAGTTAGTTACCATGTTGTCCTAGTGCAGGTGTGTGTGTGTATGTGTGTGTACTCACCTAATTGTACTCACCTAATTGTGGTTGCAGGGGTCGAGACTCAGCTCCTGGCCCCGCCTCTTCACTGATCGCTACTGGATCCTCTCTCTCTCTGCTTCCTGAGCTTTGTCATACCTCTTCTTAAAACTATGTATGGTTCCTGCCTCCACTACTTCACTTGCTAGGCTATTCCACTTGCTGACAACTCTATGACTGAAGAAATACTTCCTAACGTCCCTGTGACTCGTCTGAGTCTTCAGCTTCCAGTTGTGACCCCTTGTCCCTGTGTCCCCTCTCTGGAACATCCTATCTCTGTCCACCTTGTCTATTCCCCGCAGTATCTTGTATGTCGTTATCATGTCTCCCCTGACCCTTCTGTCCTCCAGTGTCGTCAGTCCGATTTCCCTTAACCTTTCCTCGTACGACATTCCCTTGAGCTCTGGGACTAGCCTTGTTGCAAACCTTTGTACTTTCTCTAACTTCTTGACGTGCTTGACCAGGTGTGGGTTCCAGACTGGTGCTGCATACTCCAGTATGGGCCTAACATACACAGTGTACAGTGTCTTGAACGATTCCTTATTGAGGTATCGGAACGCTATTCTCAGGTTTGCCAGGCGCCCGTATGCTGCAGCGGTTATTTGGTTGATGTGTGCCTCCGGTGATGTACTCGGTGTTATGGTCACCCCAAGGTCTTTCTCCCTGAGTGAGGTCTGTAGTCTTTGTCCACCTAGCCTATATTCTGTCTGCGGTCTTCTTTGCCCCTCCCCAATCTTCATGACTTTGCATTTGGCTGGATTGAATTCGAGGAGCCAGTTACTGGACCACATGTCCAGCCTCTCCAGGTCTCTTTGCAGTCCTGCCTCATCCTCGTCCGATTTAATTCTTCTCATCAACTTCACGTCATCTGCGAACAGGGACACTTCAGAGTCTATTCCTTCCATCATGTCGTTCACATATATCAAAAATAGCACTGGTCCTAGAACTGACCCCTGTGGGACCCCGCTCGTAACAGGCGCCCACTGTGATACCTCTTCACGTACCATGACTCGTTGCTGCCTCCCTGTCAGGTATTCCCTTATCCATTGCAGTGCCCTTCCTTTTATGTGTGCCTGATCCTCCAGCTTCTGCACTAATCTCTTGTGGGGAACTGTGTCAAAGGCCTTCCTGCAGTCTAGGAAAACGCAATCTACCCAACCCTCTCTCTCGTGTCTTACTTCTGTTACCTTGTCATAAAACTCCAGGAGGTTTGTGATACAAGATTTGCCTTCCATGAACCCATGCTGGTTTTCATTTATAATCTTGTTCCTTTCCATGTGTTCGACCACTCTCCTCCTGATAATCTTCTCCATGACTTTGCACACAATACATGTCAGAGACACAGGTCTGTAGTTTAGTGCCTCGTTTCTGTTTCCTTTCTTGAATATGGGGACTACATTAGCTGTCTTCCATTTCTCAGGTAGTTGCCCAGTTTCAAGGGATGTGTTGAAGATTGTGGTTAGAGGCACACACAGCATCTCTGCTCCTTCTCTAAGGACCCATGGGGAGATGTTGTCCGGTCCCATCGCCTTTGAGGTGTCAAGGTCACTTAAGAGCTTCTTCACCTCCTCCTCAGTTGTTCGTATGTCATCCAACACTTGTTGGTATATTCCCTCTTGATGTTCCCTTCTGTGCTGTCTTCCCACAGCCCTTCCTGTCTCTACTGTAAAAACTTCCTTAAATCTCCTGTTTAGCTCCTCACATACCTCCTGATCATTTCTTGTGAGTTCTCCACCTTCTGTCCTTAATCTGATCACCTGGTCTTTGACTGTTGTCTTCCTCCTGATGTGGCTATACAACAGTTTCGGGTCAGTCTTGATTCTCGATGCTATGTCATTTTCATACTGTCGCTGGGCCTCCCTCCTTACCTGTGCGTGTGTATGTGTGTATATGTGTGTGTTCGTGTGTGTGGGGGAGGTGTGAGAGGGAGATACTGCTAATACATACCAGTAATTCTGGGTTATAAAAAGTGGAACTTGCTACTAGGGTCTAAAGCTTCTATGAGCGTCTACCCTTGTGTGTGTGTGCGAGTGTGTGAGGGAGGGATGGTTAGTGGGGGGTAGGTGGTGTGGTTGAAAGATCCTTTATACCTCTCTGTCGTGTAGGCTCAAATTTAGTCTCAGCTGTCTTTCCAAGTAATGCTACTCTCTCCACTTATTGCCCTTTCTGGATTTAAGTATCAATTATTGCTGGTTATTATCCTATTCCTTGTTCACATTGAAAGAGGACTTCCTAGCTTCCTAAGTATTCTTACTGCTAATAACTACCGGTAGAAACACTGCCTCACCCCTACGTTACCCCTCGCTAGTCTGCTGTTGTCCTCCTCACACTCTCCCCAACACTATCTTCGCTTTAACTATGCTATTTCTACACTAATTCTGGTAATAGCTTGCAGGAGTGAGTGACCAGTATCTAACAGTGATGCAAGGCCAGACGCCAGCATGCAATATGCAAACCACAATAGGTGAGTGAGTACTTGCTCTGCACGGTGCAGTGACAAGTTGCCAGATGCTGATGACGTAGTCGTCGTACTTAGGCCTTCTTTCACTATTTTGGAGATCCTTCACCCGTGATGTTTATAACCATATATGCTCATACATCCCGCGTTCATCACACGATATCACTTTTCACTTATGATAGTATACACTTATATACACTTCACTTTATATGTATAATGGCACACAACTTGTTGTGACGTTACTGCCTCAGCAGGCCTACAACTGCCACCTTCCCTTGTTGTATATTTTATTTTCCTTTCTTTGTTTTTTTTTTTTACCTTTTTCCCTCTCACTGTATGGTGCCCCACATTACACTTGTTAACCAAACGCTGGAAATTCTTGAATTCCCGCTTCCACACTCGCTTTGATCTTTGTATATTTGAATCTGTGTGGCAACAGCGCCTAGTAGACCCACAACGGTTTGTCACTTTGAAATATTACTGATTCCAGGCTTCCTCTGGACTTGTTTTAACTAATAACTTTGGTTATCACTCGTAGGATTGTTCACTGACGTTGTCACTACCACTGATTACTGCTAGCAGTTGTTGCACGCCTTAAAACACTAAGGTTCTCGGAGCCTTGTGCCCCCACGTCTGCACGGAATACCTGACCTGACCTGACCAGTGTGTGTGTGTGTGTGTGTGTGTGTGTGTGTGTGTGTGTGTGTGTGGTTATATTGCTTTCTCTCTGCATTGCATTTGTGTTTGTGTATGTTGTCCTTATGGTGTGTCTGTCTTGCGTTTGTGTTGTGTTTGTGTTTGAGTTTTGTGTTGTGCAGTGATTTGTTGTTCACGTTCTCTCTCTGGTGGTGTGATGTGTTGAACTGTGTTGCCTTGTGTTGCATGGTGTTGAGTTTATCCTGTGTGTTCCCGACCCATGTTCAACAGGCTTGCTACTGACACTTCAATTATCATCTAGACAGAGGGTTCCCAAACTCTTCAACTCATCGACACCTTCATGAAGTTTTACATTGCTCATCGACTCCCAAACATTTATTATATGAAAATAACTTAACAAATACAGTGGAACTTCTTTGTTTGAACTTAATTGGCTCCTGGGTGGTGTTCGAACTGCGAAAAGTTCGATGTCAGAAACAGTATTTTCCATTTAGCCACACCTACGAATAATAGATAATAATAATAATAATAATAATAATAATAATAATAATAATAATAATAATAATAATAATAATAATGCTTTTTTTTTACTTTCTTGATATTAATAATGGGAAGGATGTATCTGGTGAGCGTCAACAAGGACACTGGTGAGTTTAGTGGTAAGTCACCACTCTCTTTCAGGTTCGGTCTGTTCCTCTGCTTAGAATTGCATTTGCATGGCTAAAGCAAATTTCAGCCATATACTGGCACCCTTTTGACCTCCAGCAATTTATCGACCCCTTCGATAGTCTCATTGACTCTTAGGGTGTCGATACTGACCACTATGGGGAACCCTGATCTAGGCAGATGAGGACACGCTGGCACTGCTGACATTTTTGGGTTGGCACTGACCTGCTTTTCGCACTCACCTCGATTGACTGTCCTATCATCAAGGATCTAATTCGCCTGAACATTGTCTTCAAGCTTGTCTTCCTGCACGCTTCTCGGTGTATATATACAGTGAGACATACACAACTCACGGTGCATATACACTAAGAGTTTTTGGTATATATGTACTGATACCTCACTGTGTATATACCTGGAGAGATTTCGGGGATCAACGCCCCCGCGGCCCGATTTGAGACCAGGCCTCGTGGTGGATCAGGGTCTAAGCAACCAGACTGTTACTGCTGGCTGCATGTAAACCGACGTACGAACCACAGCCGCCGATAGATCCGAAATGCACTACATACTAAGGGGCTTTCTGCATGTACACTTAAATGTGTCCCATCTCTGTACACACTATATCATGATGAAACAAAGAATCTTTAAACCTCACAGCATATATACACTGAGAGAAGCATACTTCTCAGCGTATATACACTGAGAGACGCATACGTCTCAGCGTATATACAATGATCCATACTCAACCGAATTATTTCCTAGTTATCATGATAACTCTCGCCGGTGTCACAGTAACCCGTCCTCCACGACATGTTTATCTTTCGCAAAGCAACTCCCCCTAATACAATTCATCCAGTTTCTCTTCGGAATTGTTTTTTTAATGCAAATATAGGTTATTAATACATGTTAACCCTTTGACATACCAGTGGCCCTTCAGAGGTACACATCTGTAAAGGTTCCACAGCCCAAAATGGACACAATGTTCTTGAAATTGCCTTTAAGCAACAGATCTCGTTATCTTCAACAGATCGGAGAGTTGTGGCTCCATCCCGAGGGAAGAGAACTGACGGGATGTGAAGTTTTGTAGTTCCAGTCTTAGGAGCACCGCTGTATGACCATGGTAGGTCTAGCGCTTAGTTATGGTTATAATTATCCCGATTTGGGGGGGGAAGACGGTGAGAGAGAGAGAGAGAGAGAGAGAGAGAGATAAGACCCTAAGCCAGAAATTCTTTTTGATGGGAAAGTTCGTACGAGCCACAACTGCGACTCGAAATACAAGCGTACATTCAGGACACAGGTTTCATAGCTTTTACTTGGGACAATGTATCGCCCTGTGTAGAGCTTTATCAAGTTTTGCTGATGTTTGACAAAGTTTTACTCTGTGCAGAGCTTTATTAAGTCTTGATAAAGCTCTATTCAGATGGAAACATGACTTGATGTAACTTTATACAGAGTGAAACATGACTTGATAAAGCTCTACACAGAGCAGAACATGTCCAACAGCAGTGACAAATACACGAGACAGTTGACAGATTCAGAAGACAGTAACAGATACAGTAGCAACGAAAGATACAGTAGAACGGTGACAGATACAGTGACAGTGACAGACACAAAAGACGGTGAAAAATACAGTAGACAGCGGCAGATGCAGTAGACAGTGACAAGTTCAGTAGACAGTGACAAATACAGTAAATGTAGACATGTAGTTCCTGTACCTTCACTGTCACCTGTTATACTGCTGACAAGTCGCAATATTCTACGGAAGCCATTAGTAATATACAACAGAAACCATTCATAACATACAAACGAAACAATCCCTATATTTTAAACGAATTTATTCATTCGTCTATAACGAATTCTCAAAAATAAAGAAATACAAATTTAGAGGAGCGTATTGCAAGAATTAACTCTCTGCACTCTGGTATAATAACCTCCGCAAGAGTTAACTCTACACTCTGTTATAATAACCTCCGCAAGAGTTAACTCTCTACACTCTGGTATAATAACCTCCGCAAGAGTCAACTCTCTACACTCTGTTATAATAACCTCCGCAAGAGTTAACTCTCTACACTCTGGTATAATAACCTCCGCAAGAGTTAACTCTCTACACTCTGGTATAATAACCTCCGCAAGAGTTAACTCTCTACACTCTGGTATAATAACCTCCGCAAGAGTCAACTCTCTACACTCTGGTATAATAACCTCCGCAAGAGTTAACTCTCTACACTCTGGTATAATAACCTCCGCAAGAGTTAACTCTCTACACTCTGGCATAATAACCTCCGCAAGAGTTAACTCTCTACACTCTGGTATAATAACCTCCGCAAGAGTTAACTCTCTACACTCTGGCATAATAACCTCCGCAAGAGTTAACTCTCTACACTCTGGTATAATAACCTCCGCAAGAGTTAACTCTCTACACTCTGGCATAATAACCTCCGCAAGAGTTAACTCTCTACACTCTGGTATAATAACCTCCGCAAGAGTTAACTCTCTACACTCTGGTATAATAACCTCCGCAAGAGTTAACTCTCTACACTCTGGTATAATAACCTCCGCAAGAGTTAACTCTCTACACTGGCATAATAACCTCCGCAAGAGTTAACTCTCTACACTCTGGTATAATAACCTCCGCAAGAGTTAACTCTCTACACTCTGTTATAATAACCTCCGCAAGAGTTAACTCTCTACACTCTGGTATAATAACCTCCGCAAGAGTTAACTCTCTACACTCTGTTATAATAACCTCCGCAAGAGTTAACTCTCTACACTCTGGTATAATAACCTCCGCAAGAGTTAACTCTCTACACTCTGGTATAATAACCTCCACAAGAGTTAACTCTCTACAATCTGGTATAATAACCTCCGCAAGAGTTAACTCTCTACACTCTGGTATAATAACCTCCGCAAGAGTTAACTCTCTACACTCTGGTATAATAGCCTCCGCAAGAGTCAACTCTCTACACTCTGGTATAATAACCTCCGCAAGAGTTAACTCTCTACACTCTGGTATAATAACCTCTGCAAGAGTTAACTCTCTACACTCTGGTATAATAACCTCTGCAAGAGTCAACTCTCTACACTCTGGTATAATAACCTCCGCAAGAGTCAACTCTCTACACTCTGGTATAATAACCTCCGCAAGAGTCAACTCTCTACACTCTGGTATAATAACCTCCGCAAGTTAACTCTCTACACTCTGGTATAATAACCTCCGCAAGAGTTAACTCTCTACACTCTGGTATAATAACCTCCGCAAGAGTCAACTCTCTACACTCTGGTATAATAACCTCCGCAAGAGTCAACTCTCTACACTCTGGTATAATAACCTCCGCAAGAGTTAACTCTCTACACTCTGGTATAATAACCTCCGCAAGAGTTAACTCTCTACACTCTGGTATAATAACCTCCGCAAGAGTTAACTCTCTACACTCTGGCATAATAACCTCCGCAAGAGTTAACTCTCTACACTCTGGTATAATAACCTCCGCAAGAGTTAACTCTCTACACTCTGTTATAATAACCTCCGCAAGAGTTAACTCTCTACACTCTGGTATAATAACCTCCGCAAGAGTCAACTCTCTACACTCTGGTATAATAACCTCCGCAAGAGTCAACTCTCTACACTCTGGTATAATAACCTCCGCAAGAGTTAACTTTCTACACTCTGTTATAATAACCTCCGCAAGAGTTAACTCTCTACACTCTGGTATAATAACCTCCGCAAGAGTCAACTCTCTACACTCTGGTATAATAACCTCCGCAAGAGTTAACTTTCTACACTCTGTTATAATAACCTCCGCAAGAGTTAACTCTCTACACTCTGGTATAATAACCTCCGCAAGAGTCAACTCTCTACACTCTGGTATAATAACCTCCGCAAGAGTCAACTCTCTACACTCTGGTATAATAACCTCCGCAAGAGTCAACTCTCTACACTCTGGTATAATAACCTCCGCAAGAGTCAACTCTCTACACTCTGGTATAATAACCTCCTCTGTTCTTGCAACAGGAAGGACTCAGGCAACATTATAAAAAATTTTAATATTGCTGTAACATAGTCAAATGTGAAATTAATTTTGTTATGTTTCCTCCCATCCCCTTTATTGTCAGTTAAATAATGTACATCAGAGCCATGATGAACCTTATTTGCCATGGCATGAGTTACCTTACTTGTCATGACATGAGTTACCTTACTTGTCATGGCAGGAGCTACCTTACTTGTCATGGCAGGACTTACCTTACTTGTCATGGCAGGAATTATCATGTAGATGTAAACAGTGTGTCTAATGATGATGGTAAACAATATCGACCAGTTGGTAAGACACATGTGTAGCACTGAGGTATCTTTATTCGGATATCTGTTGCACATGTGTCTTAGCAGTGTTACTAGTTAATGGTGCAAGTTGGATCGAAATGTCGCCATCAGTTTCAATCTGCTATGTGCGGGTTATTTGTGTATTGTTTCACTCACAGTATTGTGACTTTTCTAACCTATTATAATAGGGGAATCAAACCCAATAAACGCTTTCAGATGGTTTGGTTACGTTTTAAAAGTTCTAGACTCTCTCTCTCTCTCTCTCTCTCTCTCTCTCTCTCGCTTTCTCAGTCTATGAGACATCCGTAAAAATGAAAAAAATAAACACAAATGTAGTATAATACGACACGACCCTTTATGTTGACTACGTTTCGCCTACACAACAAACGGATCCACTGTGTGGGCGAAAGGTAGTCAATAAAGTATCGCATTATATTGCATATGTGTCTATTTTTTTCCCCATCGTGTGGGTACTTTATAACATTTATTCCCACCAATAAGAAAGACGGAGCCAACGTCTGGAATTCAAGAACTTCCTGAATTCCAGATGTTGGCTCCGTTTTCGAAATCGTCTGGATACATTTATCGACCCAGGACTCATCCTTGAGGTACTCCACTCGCTCCTGTCACTCACTCGGATTCTCCCACTCCACCCCCCCCCCCCGTCTAAACACACTGTTTCTTATTGGTGGGAATTTATGTCATAAAATTTCAAAATTCCAGAAACAATATGCTAAAAAAAATCACAAAAGTTAGAGTAAGACTTTGCATATGTGTACAATACTGTGTTTTGTTCTGTGTGGAGCTTACTTAAGTAGCAAGTCGTGAGACTCGATGAAGCTCCACACAGAGAGAAGCGTTGTTGCAGTGGGAGCTTATCCAGCTCTGTGTCCTTCATTCTGCATCTTCGCTGTGTGTTCACTGATACCTGGGTTTGAAGCCTATCCGAAAAGACATTCTTCAGCTGATGCATGACAACCAATTTAACAAAAAAACGGTGAAGTAAAACTTAACACAAAATCAAGATAAACCTTTGAGCAAAATCCAACATCATTAAAAGTTTGAAGTCAACCAAAAAAAGCATTCTTTAGTTATTGCTGGGAATCCAGTGATTCCAAGTTGATTAAGCAATAAAATTTACATCAAAATAAATCCGTCATTAGTGATTGAAATGGTTGAGAGGAAAATCGCTTTAGTTGTTTCACGTAAAAATACTACAAAATTTTAAAAATAAAATGGGCAAATTGGCACCTAAACACTCCTAAAACACCTCCGGTTTTTTTTTTAAGAAGGATGCTCCAGTGGTAAAAGTTTGAAGCCGATCAGAAGAGGCTTTCTCGAGTTATCGCAAGGAATCCAAAACTGAGAATGGTCTATGAAAACTTAACCAGACGGCATTTAAACAGGGCAAAAGTTACACGCACCTTTCACTAGTTACAGTACACCAGTGTTGAAAGTTTGATGCCGATCGGATGAGTCGTTTTCAAATTATAAACTAAAAAACTTTTGAGGAAGAAAATAAAAATTTAGATCACCACATCACGGTATACCCCTGGTGGGTATACTCCTGCTGATATACCCCTGGCGAGTATACCCGTGCGGGTACACCCCTGCGGGTATACCCAATAAAACTCTAACAGGCCAACAGAGAACCGTCAATCTTGTTTACAAAGGTGGAGCCTGGGGACTCCCCTTGACAGATGGGTCAGCTGACTCGCATTTGTTTGCTCCTTTGGGTATTTTCACTGCCATTTTTATTCCCAGGCTCTATTTGCATAGTAGGAGGGTGTGTGTCAGGGTGTGTTGTGGGTGTGTGAGGGTGTGTTGTGTGCGAGGGTGTGTTGTGGGTGTGTGAGGGTTTTGTGGGTGTGTGAGGGTGTGTTGTGGGTGTGTGAGGGTTTTGGGGGTGTGTGAGTGTGTGTGTGAGTGTGTGTTAGGGGTGTGTTGTGTATGAGGGTGTGTTGTGGGTATGTGAGGGTGCGTGAGGGTGTGTTGTGGGTATGTGAGGATGTGTTGAGGGTGTGTTGAGGGTGTGTGGGAGGATGTGTTGAGGGTGTGTGGGAGAATGTGTTGAGGGTGTGTGTGAGGGTGTGTGTGAAGATGTGTTGAGGGTGTGTGGGAGGAAGTGTTGAGGGTGTGCGTGAGGATGTGTGGAGGGTGTGTGTGTGAGGATGTGTTGAGGGAATGTGGGAGAATGTGTTGAGGGTGTGTGGGAGGAAGTGTTGAGGATGTGTTGAGGGTGTGAGGGAGGATGTGTTGAGAGTGTGTGGGGGGATGTGTTGGGGTGTGCGTGAGGATGTGTTGAAGGTGTGTGTGAGGATGTGTTGTGGGTGTGTGTGAGGATGTGTTGAGGGTGTGTGTGAGGATGTGTTGTGGGTGTGTGTGAGGATGTGCTGAGGGTGTGTGTGAGGATGTGTTGAGGGTGCGTGAGAGGATGTGTTGAGGGTGTGTGTGTGAGGATGTGTTGAGGGTGTGTGGGAGAATGTGTTGAGAGTGTGTGGGAGGAAGTGTTGAGGATGTGTGGGAGGATTTGTTGAGGGTGTGTGGGAGGATGTGTTGAGGGTGTGTGTGAGGATGTGTTGAGGGTGTGTGTGAGGATGTGTTGAGGGTGTGTGTGAGGATGAGTTGAGGGTGTGTGTGAGGATGTGTTGAGGGTTAGGGGAGAATGAGTTGAGGGTGTGTGAGGATGTGTTGAGGATGTGTGGGAGGATGTGTTGAGGGTGTGTGTGAGGATGTGTTGAGGGTGAGGGGAGAATGTGTTGAGGGTGTGTGTGAGGATGTGTTGAAGGTGTGTATGAGGATGTGTTGAGGGTGTGTGGGAGGATGTGTTGAGGGTGAGGGGAGAATGTGTTGAGGGTGTGTGGGAGGATGTGATGAGGATGAGGGGAGAATGTGTTGAGGGTGTGTGGGAGGATGTGTTGAGGGTGAGCGGAGGATGTGTTGAGGGAGTGTGGGAGGATGTGTTGACAGTGAGGGGAGGATGTGTTGAGGGTGTGTGGGAGGATGTGTTGAGGGTGTGTGGGAGAATGTGTTGAGGGTGTGTGGGAGAATGTGTTGAGGGTGTGTGGGAGGATGTGTTGAGGGTGTGTGGGAGAATGTGTTGAGGGTGTGTGGGAGGATGTGTTGAGGGTGTGTGGGAGAATGTGTTGAGGGTGTGTGTGAGGATGTGTTGAGGGTGTGTGTGAGGATGTGTTGAGGGTGTGTGGGAGGATGTGAGGGTGTGTGTGAGAATGTGTTGAGGGTGTGTGGGAGAATGTGTTGACGGTGTGTGGGAGGATATGCTGAGGGTGTGTGGGAGAATGTGTTGAGGGTGAGGGGAGGATGTGTTGAGGGTGTGTTGAGGGTGTGTGTGAGGATGTGTTGAGGGTGTGTGTGAGGGTGTGTGTGAGGATGTGTTGAGGGTGTGTGTGAGGATGTGTTGAGGGTGTGTGGGAGGATGTGTTGAGGGTATGTGGGAGAATGTGTTGAGGGTGTGTGGGAGAATGTGTTGAGGGTGAGTGGGAGGATGTGCTGAGGGTGTGTAGGAGAATGCGTTGAGGGTGAGTGGAGGATGTGTTGAGGGTGTGTGGGAGAATGTGTTGAGGGTGTGTGTGAGGATGTGTTGAGGGTGTGTGTGAGGATGTGTTGAGGGTGTGTGTGAGGATGTATTGAAGGTGAGGGGAGGATGTGTTGAGGGTGAGGGGAGGATGTGTTGAGAGTGTGTGGGAGGATGTGTTGAGGGTGTGTGGGAGGATGTGTTGAGGGTGTGTGGGAGGAAGTGTTGAGGGTGTGCGTGAGGATGTGTGTGAGGATGTGTTGAGAGTGTGTGTGAGGATGTGTTGAGGGTGTGTGTGAGGATGTGTTGAGGGTGTGTGAGAGGATGTGTTGAGGGTGTGTGTGAGGATGTGTTGAGGGTGTGTGGGAGAATGTGTTGAGGGTGTGTGGAGGAAGTGTTGAGGAGGTGTGAGAGGATGTGTTGAAGGTGTGTGGGAGGATGTGTTGAGGGTGTGTGGGAGGATGTGTTGAGGGTGTGTGTGAGGATGTGTTGAGGGTGTGTGTGAGGATGTGTTGAGGGTGTGTGTGAGGATGTGTTGTGGGTGTGTGTGAGGATGTGTTGAGGGTGTGTGTGAGGATGTGTTGAGGGTGTGTGGGAGAATGTGTTGAGGGTGTGTGGGAGAATGTGTTGAGGGTGTGTAGGAGGAAGTGTTGAGGATGTGTGGGAGGATGTGTTGAGGGTGTGTGGGAGGATGTGTTGAGAGTGTGTGTAAGGATGTGTTGAGGGTGTGTGTGAGGATGTGTTGAGGGTGTGTGTGAGGATGTGTTGAGGGTGTGTGGGAGAATGTGTTGAGGGTGTGTGGAGGAAGTGTTCAGGAGGTGTGAGAGGATGTGTTGAGGGTGTGTGGGAGGATGTGTTGAGGGTGTGTGGGAGGATGTGTTGAGGGTGTGTGTGAGGATGTGTTGAGGGTGTGTGTGAGGATGTGTTGAGGGTGTGTGTGAGGATGTGTTGAGGGTGTGTGTGAGGATGTGTTGAGGGTGTGTGTGAGGATGTGTTGAGGGTGTGTGGGAGAATGTGTTGAGGGTGTGTGGGAGAATGTGTTGAGGGTGTGTAGGAGGAAGTGTTGAGGATGTGTGGGAGGATGTGTTGAGGGTGTGTGGGAGGATGTGTTGAGAGTGTGTGTGAGGATGTGTTGAGGGTGTGTGTGAGGATGTGTTGAGGGTGTGTGTGAGGACGTGTTGAGGGTTAGGGGATAATGTGTTGAGGGTGTGTGTGAGGATGTGTTGAGGGTGTGTGTGAGGATGTGTTGAGGGTGTGTGGGAGGATGTGTTGAGGGTGTGTGTGAGGATGTGTTGAGGGTGAGGGGAGAATGTGTTGAGGGTGTGTGTGAGGATGTGTTGATGGTGTGTATGAGGATGTGTTGAGGGTGTGTGGGAGGATGTGTTGAGACTGAGGGGAGAATGTGTTGAGGGTGTGTGGGAGGATGTGTTGAGGGTGAGGAGAGAATGTGTTGAGGGTGTGTGGGAGGATGGGTTGAGGGTGAGCGGAGGATGTGTTGAGGGAGTGTGGGAGGATGTGTTGAGAGTGAGGGGAGGATGTGTTGAGGGTGTGGGGAGGATGTGTTGAGGGTGTGTGGGAGAATGTGTTGAGGGTGTGTTGAGGGTGTGTGTTAGAATGTGTTGAGGGTGTGTGGGAGGATGTGTTGAGGGTGTGGGGAGGATGTGTTGAGGGTGTGTGGGAGAATGTGTAGAGAGTGTGTGGAGAATGTGTTGACGGTGTGAGGGAGGATGTGCTGAGGGTGTGTGGGAGAATGTGTTGAGGGTGAGGGGAGGATGTGTTGAGGGTGTGTGTGAGGATGTGTTGAGGGTGTGTGGGAGGATGTGTTGAGGGTGTGTGGAGAATGTGTTGACGGTGTGAGGGAGGATGTGCTGAGGGTGTGTGGGAGAATGTGTTGAGGGTGAGGGGAGGATGTGTTGAGGGTGTGTGTGAGGGTGTGTGTGAGGATGTGTTGAGGGTGTGTGTGAGGGTGTGTGTGAGGATGTGTTGAGGGTGTGTGTGAGGATGTGTTGAGCGTGTGTGTGAGGAAGTGTTGAGGGTGTGTGGGAGGAAGTGTTGATGGTGTGTGTGAGGATGTGTTGAGGGTGTGTGTGAGGATGTGTTGAGGGTGTGTGTGAGGATGTGTTGAGGGTGTGTGTGAGGATGTGTTGAGGGTGTGTGTGAGGATGTGTTGAGGGTGTGTGTGAGGATGTGTTGAGGGTGTGTGTGAGGATGTGTTGAGGGTGTGTGGGAGAATGTGTTGAGGGTGTGTGTGAGGAAGTGTTGATTGTGTGTGTGAGGATGTGTTGAGGGTGTGTGTGAGGATGTGTTGAGGGTGTGTGTGAGGATGTGTTGAGGGTGTGTGTGAGGATGTGTTGAGAGTGTGTGGGAAGATGTGTTGAGGGTGTGTGGGAGGATGTGTTGAGGGTGTGTGTGAGGATGTGTTGAGGGTGAGGGGAGAATGTGTTGAGGGTGTGTTGAGGGTGTGTATGAGGATGTGTTGAGGGTGTGTGGGAGGATGTGTTGAGACTGAGGGGAGAATGTGTTGAGGGTGTGTGGGAGGATGTGTTGAGGGTGAGCGGAGGATGTGTTGAGGGAGTGTGGGAGGATGTGTTGAGAGTGAGGGAAGGATGTGTTGAGAGTGTGTGGGAGGATGTGTTGAGGGTGTGGGGAGGATGTGTTGAGGGTGTGTGGGAGAATGTGTTGAGGGTGTGTTGAGGGTGTGTGTTAGAATGTGTTGAGGGTGTGTGGGAGGATGTGTTGAGGGTGTGTGGGAGAATGTGTTGAGAGTGTGTGTGAGGATGTGTTGAGGGTGTGTGTGAGGATGTGTTGAGGGTGCGTGGGAGGATGTGAGGGTGTGTGAGAGAATGTGTTGAGGGTGTGTGGGAGAATGTGTTGACGGTGTGAGGGAGGATGTGCTGAGGGTGTGTGGGAGAATGTGTTGAGGGTGAGGGGAGGATGTGTTGAGGGTGTGTGTGAGGATGTGTTGAGGGTGTGTGTGAGGGTGTGTGTGAGGATGTGTTGAGGGTGTGTGTGAGGATGTGTTGAGGGTGTGTGGGAGGATGTGTTGAGGGTATGTGGGAGAATGTGTTGAGGGTGTGTGGGAGAATGTGTTGAGGGTGTGTGGGAGGATGTGCTGAGGGTGCGTGGGAGAACGTGTTGAGGGTGAAGGGAGGATGTGTTGAGGGTGTGTGGGAGAATGTGTTGAGGGTGTGTGGGAGAATGTGTTGAGGGTGTGTGGGAGGATGTGTTGAGGGAGTGTGGGAGAATGTGTTGAGGGTGTGTGGGAGAATGTGTTGAGGGTGTGTGTGAGGATGTGTTGAGGGTGTGTGTGAGGATGTGTTGAGGGTGTGTGGGAGGATGTGAGGGTGTGTGTGAGAATGTGTTGAGGGTGTGTGGGAGAATGTGTTGACGGTGTGTGGGAGGATGTGCTGAGGGTGTGTGGGAGAATGTGTTTAGGGTGAGTGGAGGATGTGTTGAGGGTGTGTGGGAGAATGTGTTGAGGGTGTGTGTGAGATGTGTTGAGGGTGTGTGTGAGGGTGTGTGTGAGGATGTGTTGAGGGTGTGTGTGAGGATGTGTTGAGGGTGTGTGGGAGGATGTGTTGAGGGTATGTGGGAGAATGTGTTGAGGGTGTGTGGGAGAATGTGTTGAGGGTGAGTGGGAGGATGTGCTGAGGGTGTGTGGGAGAATGCGTTGAGGGTGAGGGGAGGATGTGTTGAGGGTGTGTGGGAGGATGTGTTGAGGGTGTGTGGGAGGATGTGTTGAGGGTGTGTGGGAGGAAGTGTTGAGGGTGTGTGTGAGGATGTGTTGAGGGTGTGTGTGAGGATGTGTTGTGGGTGTGTGTGAGGATGTGTTGAGGGTGTGTGTGAGGATGTGTTGTGGGTGTGTGTGAGGATGTGTTGAGGGTGTGTGTGAAGATGTGTTGAGGGTGTGTTGGAGAATGTGTTGAGGGTGTGTGGGAGAATGTGTTGAGGGTGTGTGGGAGGAAGTGTTGAGGATGTGTGGGAGGATGTGTTGAGGGTGTGTGGGAGGATGTGTTGAGGGTGTGTGTGAGGATGTGTTGAGGGTGTGTGTGAGGATGTGTTGAGGGTGTGTGGGAGAATGTGTTGAGGGTGTGTGGGAGGAAGTGTTGAGGGTGTGTGTGAGGATGTGTTGAGGGTGTGTGCGAGGATGTGTTGAGGGTGTGTGTGAGGATGTGTTGAGGGTGTGTGTGAGGATGTGTTGAGGGTGTGTGTGAGGACGTGTTGAGGGTTAGGGGATAATGTGTTGATTGTGTGTGTGAGGATGTGTGTGAGGATGTGTTGAGGGTGTGTGGGAGGATGTGTTGAGGGTGTGTGTGAGTATGTGTTGAGGGTGAGGGGAGAATGTGTTGAGGGTGTGTGTGAGGATGTGTTGAGGGTGTGTATGAGGATGTGTTGAGGGTGTGTTGAGACTGAGGGGAGAATGTGTTGAGGGTGTGTGGGAGGATGTGTTGAGGGTGAGGAGAGAATGTGTTGAGGGTGTGTGGGAGGATGGGTTGAGGGTGAGCGGAGGATGTGTTGAGGGAGTGTGGGAGGATGTGTTGAGAGTGAGGGGAGGATGTGTTGAGGGTGTGGGGAGGATGTGTTGAGGGTGTTTGGGAGAATGTGTTGAGGGTGTGTGGGAGGATGTGTTGAGGGTGTGTGTTAGAATGTGTTGAGGGTGTGTGGGAGGATGTGTTGAGGGTGTGTGTTAGAATGTGTTGAGGGTGTGTGGGAGGATGTGTTGAGGGTGTGGGGAGGATGTGTTGAGGGTGTTTGGGAGAATGTGTTGAGGGTGTGTGGGAGGATGTGTTGAGGGTGTGTGTTAGAATGTGTTGAGGGTGTGTGGGAGGATGTGTGGGAGAATGTGTTGAGAGTGTGTGTGAGGATGTGTTGAGGGTGTGTGGGAGAATGTGTTGAGGGTGTGTGGGAGAATGTGTTGACGGTGTGAGGGAGGATGTGCTGAGGGTGTGTGTGAGGATGTGTTGAGGGTGTGTGTGAGGACGTGTTGAGGGTTAGGGGATAATGTGTTGATTGTGTGTGTGAGGATGTGTTGAGGGTGTGTGTGAGGATGTGTTGAGGGTGTGTGTGAGGATGTGTTGAGGGTGTGTGTGAGGATGTGTTGAGAGTGTGTGGGAAGATGTGTTGAGGGTGTGTGGGAGGATGTGTTGAGGGTGTGTGTGAGGATGTGTTGAGGGTGAAGGGAGAATGTGTTGAGGGTGTGTATGAGGATGTGTTGAGGGTGTGTGGGAGGATGTGTTGAGACTGAGGGGAGAATGTGTTGAGGGTGTGTGGGAGGATGTGTTGAGGGTGAGCGGAGGATGTGTTGAGGGAGTGTGGGAGGATGTGTTGAGAGTGAGGGGAGGATGTGTTGAGAGTGTGTGGGAGGATGTGTTGAGGGTGTGTAGAGGATGTGTTGAGGGTGTGTGGGAGAATGTGTTGAGGGTGTGTTGAGGGTGTGTGTTAGAATGTGTTGAGGGTGTGTGGGAGGATGTGTTGAGGGTGTGTGGGAGAATGTGTTGAGTGTGTGTGTGAGGATGTGTTGAGGGTGTGTGTGAGGATGTGTTGAGGGTGTGTGGGAGGATGTGAGGGTGTGTGGGAGAATGTGTTGAGGGTGCGTGGGAGAATGTGTTGACGGTGTGAGGGAGGATGTGCTGAGGGTGTGTGGGAGAATGTGTTGAGGGTGAGGGGAGGATGTGTTGAGGGTGTGTGTGAGGGTGTGTGTGAGGATGTGTTGAGGGTGTGTGTGAGGGTGTGTGTGAGGATGTGTTGAGGGTGTGTGTGAGGATGTGTTGAGGGTGTGTGGGAGGATGTGTTGAGGGTATGTGGGAGAATGTGTTGAGGGTGTGTGGGAGAATGTGTTGAGGGTGTGTGGGAGGATGTGCTGAGGGTGCGTGGGAGAACGTGTTGAGGGTGAAGGGAGGATGTGTTGAGGGTGTGTGGGAGAATGTGCTGAGGGTGTGTGTGAGGATGTGTTGAGGGTGTGTGTGAGGATGTGTTGAGGGTGAGGGGAGAATGTATTGAAGGTGAGGGGAGGATGTGTTAAGGGTGTGTGGGAGGATGTGTTGAGGGTGAGGGGAGGATGTGTTGAAAGTGTGTGGGAGGATGTGTTGAGGGTGAGGGTAGGATGTGTTGAGGGTGTGTGGGAGGATGTGTTGAGGGTGTGTGGGAGGATGTGTTGAGGGTATGTGTGAGGATGTGTTGAGGGTGAGGGTAGGATGTGTTGAGGGTGTGTGGGAGGATGTGTTGAGGGTGTGTGGGAGGATGTGTTGAGGGTATGTGTGAGGATGTGTTGAGGGTGAGGGTAGGATGTGTTGAGGGTGTGTGGGAGGATGTGTTGAGGGTGTGTGTGAGAATGTGTTAAGGGTGAGGGTAGGATGTGTTGAAGGTGTGTGGGAGGATGTGTTGAGGGTGTGTTGAGGGTGTGTGGGAGGATGTGTTGAGGGTGTGTGGGAGGATGTGTTGAGGGTGTGTGGGAGAATGTGTTGAGGGTGTGTGGGAGGATGGGTTGAGGGTGTGTGGGAGGATGTGCTGAGGGTGTGTGGGAGAATGTGTTGAGGGTGTGTGGGAGGATGTGTTAAGGGTGTGTGTGAGGATGTGTTGAGGGTGTGTGTGAGGATGTGTTGAGGGTGTGTGTGAGGATGTGTTGAGGGTGTGTGTGAGGTTGTGTTGAGGGTGTGTGGGAGGATGAGTTGAGGGTGTGTGGGAGGATGTGTTGACGGTGTGTGTGAGGATGTGTTGAGGGTGTGTGGGAGGATGAGTTGAGGGTGTGTGTGAGGATGTGTTGAGGGTGTGTGGGAGGATGAGTTGAGGGTGTGTGTGAGGATGTGTTGAGGGTGTGTGGGAGGATGAGTTGAGGGTGTGTGGGAGGATGTGCTGAGTGTGTGTTATGTGTGTGTGTGTGTGTGTGTGTGTGTGTGTGTGTGTGTGTGTGTGTGTGTGTGTGTGTGTGTGTGTGTGAGAGAGAGAGAGAGAGAGTGTGTGTGTTTGTGTGTGTGTACGCGCGCGCGCGTGCGAGATGAGTTATTCTGAGAGCCATCAGAGACATCAGTGACACCAGCAACAAACACAGCTCATTAACAAGTACGAGCAAGAAGACGATAACGAGAGGATTTTAAAACAAATATTAATAACTCAATGTCAATGTACACAATAAAAAAAATTAAGCTGTACATTTACTCAATGAAAACTTTTAAGTTTTCATTCCACACACACACACACACACACACACACACACACATATATATATATATATATATATATATATATATATATATATATATATATATATATATATATATATATATATATATATATATATATGGAATGAGATTTCTAAGTATGGGATGAATACACCCAAAGTAAGACCTGAGGCTTGTCTGATCAGCCAGACTGTTCCTCCCCGCAGCCAAACACGCACCTAGATAGTGCTTCTCTTCCCCTTCCCGGTAAATTGGAATGCTCTTTGACTGCTAATCCGTCAGCATCCCCACGAAGATGAGATGAAATGTCAGCTGTAACATCGAGTTTGTCAGCTTCTCTCCATAGGTGCAGATGGAAGGTGAGATGTTAGTCCAGATTGATGCTGCAGATGCTGCTGCTTTGAGACGAAAAGTGATATGTATGGTAGTATAATGACATGTATGGTAGTATGATGACATGTATGGTAGAAGATGACATGTATGGTAGTATAATAACATGTATGGTAGTATGACATATATGGTAGCATAATGACATGTATGGTAGTATGACATATGGTAGTATGATGACATGTATGGTAGTATAATGACATGTATGGTAGTATGATGACATGTACGGTAGTATAATGACATGTATGGTAGTATAATGACATGTATGGTAGTATGACATATATGGTAGTATGATGACATGTATGGTAGTATGATGACATGTATGGTAGTATGATGACATATATTGTAGTATGATGACATATATGGTAGTATGATGACATGAATGGTAGTATGATGACATGTATTGTAGTATGACATATATGGTAGTATGATGACATGTATGGTAGCATGATGACATGTATGGTTGCATGATTAAATGCATGGTACCATGACAGGTATGGCACCTTGACGACAGGTATGGTAGTATGATGACAGGTATGGTAGTATGATGGTAGGTATGGTAATATAATGACAGTTATGGTAGTATGATGACAGATATTGCAGTATGACAGGTATAGTAGTATAATGACAGGTACGGTAGTATGATGATAGTAAAATGACAGGTATGGTAGTATGACGGGTGAGGTAGTATGATGACAGGTAAGGTAGCATAATGACAGGTAGCATATGACAGGTATTGTAGTATAATGACAGGTATAGTAGTATAATGACAGGTATAGTAGTATAATGACAGGTATAGTAGTATAATGACAGGTATAGTAGTATAATGACAGGTATAGTAGTATAATGACAGGTATAGTAGTATAATGACAGGTATAGTAGTATAATGACAAGTATGGCAGTATGACAGGTAAGGTAGCATAATGACAGGTATAGTAATATAATGACAGGTATGGTAGTATGACAGGTATGGTAGTATTATGACAGGTATAGTAGTATAATGACAGGTATGGTAGCATAATGACAGGTATGGTAGTATTATGACAGGTATGGCAGTATAATGACAACGTAGTATAATGACAGATATGGCAGTATAATGACAGGAATTGCGGTATAATGACAAGGTAGTATGAGAGGTATGGCAGTATAATGACAGGAATGGCAGTATAATGACAAGGTAGTATAATGGCAAACAAGACAGTATAATGACAGGTATGGCAATATGATAGGAATGGCAGTATAATGACAAGGTAGTATAATGACAGAACTGGCGGTATAATGAAAAGTATAATGACAGGCAAGGTAGTATAATGACAAGTATGGTAGTACAGTGAGAGGTATGGAAGCACAACGACAAGTAACACATCATTTGCTCGACGTTTCGCTCACGGACCAGACTTGCCTGTGAGCGCTGTCTTGCCAAAATAAAGTCGCACTTTGCTACGTTTTTACCATAAAAACATTGTTTCAAAATTTGTATCTTTATAACTACGTGTTGTATATAGAACTGTATGATGATGATGATGATGATGATAATCAGTTCGGTGATAGTAGTGACATCAGTATTGATAACTTTTTATAAGTAAAACTAGCTATAATAATGTGCGTTAATGAGGATAATTGTCATTATGGAAAAAGTAAGTTGTATTTTACTCGTAATAAAATATTAGGAAGATATTAAATGATAAATGAATTTAAGAATAATATAAAGGCTATCCTTGGTGAGGGGCCCACTCCACAACCTTGTGAGAATTATGCATTGTGAGGGGCCCACTCTACAAGCTTGTGAAAATTATACATTGTGAGGGGCCCACTCCACAACCTTGTGAGAATTATGCATGGTGAGGGGCCCACGTCACAACCTTGGGAGAATTGTGCGTGGTGAGGGGTCCACTCCATAACTTTGTGAGAATTATGTTTGGTGAGGGGGGCCCACTCCACCACCTTATGAGAATTATGCATGGTGAGGGGCCTACTCCATAACCTTGTGAAAATTATGCTTGGTGAGGGTTCCAGTCTATAAAATTGTGAAAAATTATGCTTGGTGAGGGTTCCAGTCTATAAAATTGTGAAAAATTATGCTTGGTGAGGGTCCAAGTCTATAAAATTACGAGAATTATGCTTGGTGAGGAGCCAACTCCAAAATATTATGTAAATTCTGCCTGGTGTAGAGCCACTCTTTATCCTCGCTGCTTCTAAGCTTATACCGTTCAGCACGGCTCTTGAAGGGAATATGCTTGAACTGGGGCCCTTTTACCCCGATGTTCTTGTTAAAGCTATGCTTCGTACAGGGCCCCTTTCTTCCTCCACTGTTTCTGTTAAAGCTGTACTAGGTAACCCATTCCTTCACTTTTCCTTTTGAGGTTGTGCTTAGTATAAACCTCGTAGCTCGATTGACAGCGTCCTCAGGTAACATACTGAAGGGCCCGGGATCGATCCCCGGCACGGATGAAACGTTGGGCATATTTCTTGACACTCGCTGTCCCTGTTCACCTAGCAGGAAGTAGGTACCTGGGTGTTAGTCAACTGTTGTGGGTCGGATCCTGGGAGACAAGGTTAACCTAAGTTGCCCGAAATGCTCTGCATAAAACTTAAAGTATACACGGAGGGTTTTCCGATGGTCAGCGCCCCCGCGGCCCGATCCATAACCAGGCCTCGTGGTTTATCAAGACCTGATCAACCAAGTTGTTACTGCTGGCCGCACGTAAACCGACGTTCGAACCACAGTCCGGTTAGTCAAGTACTAACTTTAGGTGTCTGTCTAGCGCCTTCTTGAAGGCAGCCAGGAGTCTATATGTATGCTGATAGGGAGCTGAAGAGTTTTGGGCCCCTGACACTGTGTTGTCTCTTAGCGTACTCATGGCTTCCCTGCTTTTCATTGGGGGGATGCTGCATCTCCTGCCCAATCTTTTGCTTTTGTAGGGAGTGATTTCCTTGTGCAGATTTGGGACTAGTCCCTCTAAGATTTTCCAAGTGTACATTATCATGAATCTCTCTCGCCTGCATTCCAAGGAGTACAGGCCAAGGGACTTCAACTGTTCCCAGTAATTTAGGTGCTTTATCGTGCTTATACGTGCAGTGAAAGCTCTATGTATATTCACCTAGTCTGCAGTTTCGCCTGTCTTGAAAAGGGCCGTTAGTGTACAGCAATATTCCAGCCTAGAGACAAGTAATTTGAAGAGAACCATCATGGGCTTGGCATTCTTAGTTTTGAAGGTTCTAATTATCCATTATATTATTTTTCCTAGCAGATGCGGTAGATACATTGTGATCTTTGAAAATGAAATTCTCTGTTATTATCACTCCCAGGTCCTTCACATTAGTTTTATGGTCTACTGTGTGGTCGGAATTTGTTTTATACTCTTATTCAGTTTTTATTTTCTCGAAGAGGAGTAATAGAAATTTGTCTTAATTGAGCTTCATATTGTTTTATGATGCCCATCTGAAGACTTGGTTAATATCCACTTGGAGATTTGTAGGGTCCTCGATAGATGACACTGTCATCAGGTATCATCAGGAGAGGACAAGCGCTGTGGCTAACATCTCCATGTCAGATATGAGGATGAGGAAAAGGTTAGGCTTCCTGTATACCATTAATGTCAACTAGGTTTGTATCAGTTGTATTATGTACTTGAAGAATTATGGATTATTATCATCATTAAGGCTATCTTCCTTCCCTGTTCAAGGTATCGTAGTATACCCGGTATAAAATTACTTGCATGTCAATTTCGTTTTTTTCAGGGCTGTCTTCACTTTGTTCTCCTAAGGTAATTAATGATTGGTACTGTATCCCCGGCTTTCAATCCTTAATCATATATTAGGTTAAAATTTTATTGTGCACCTCATACCCATCCTGTAGGTGGTAACCGAAATATTTCAGAGGCAGATAATGGGTCCAGTACCAAGTTACCGTGGTAACGAACTCTTCATGACTTAACAAATAATTTACAACAGCATTAAGTTTTCCAGGTCATGAATTCAGTCACAAAAACACTGCAAAATACTTCATGTGTATCTATAAGTTATATACATAACTCAATATGTAGCAAATTGTGTTTGTATTTAGACAAAGTGGTTAAGATTTATGTAAAATAAGCAGCCAGGTTAATATCCATAATTAATGGTACTGAGAGTATGGATAAAATACTTCAACTTTTCTTTATCATTTGTGACTGAATTATCTCTAAATTCACAATATTTTATTTTAATATTCCAGCACATAACGAGGCAAAATGTAGCACAAGTTCCTTTGACAAAGTTTACATTCAGTTGGGTCTACATGATCTGGTGATGGAAACTCCCAGAGGTGCCCATAAAGATACCTATGACTGGCAGTATTGACCTCCAATGAGTTATGTTGATTTTGTTGAGTGTGCCATAGAAATGTGGCTCCTCCAGACTGATGGAATGATGATAGATTGATGTCGTCTTCTCTCTGCCTCATGGCAATTAAGTTTAGCTGAAGTTCTTTCATCTTTAGATTAATGGTAAACAATACCGGGAAATGTATGAGTAAGACACATGTGCAACGCTTCGGTATTTTTATTGACGAGAGATGTTTGTGCCTACTTCTGTGTATTTCGAACGGAAAAACCTTCTCAGAAGGCTAAACGTCTCGTCAATAAAGATACCAAACTGTTGCACATGTGTTGCTGAAGTTCTTTTCGTCTTATTGTTTTCTTAACTACTAGCTGACAGCCTAAAGTTGCAATCTACTCCCACCATGAAGACAAACATGCCTTTCCAATTCCTCAGCTGTATTGAATGAGGCAGTGCTTGGTACAGGGCCCTCTCTTCTCCGTCTTTACTACTGAGAGAGAAAAGAAAAGTGCCATGCATCTAGTAGTGCCACATCTGCCACCTTCAACGGCCATCAGGTGGAAAGTGCCTCTCTCACCCCACACATTCACGTCGTCTGTCGCTCCCACGACACACAAACGACTGACTATCTCACGTAACACGAATTTCTGTCGTTCTTCTCAGCCTGTTTACACACGACGTTAACGCCCCGTATTTTCCCCTCAGCGAGCGTAGGCACATTGAACCCAAATCTTTACAAAGGCTCTGGGTGAGACTGAGATTTTTTTTGCCCGTGTTTATGTTTTAAACAAATTATTACTGGATTTGCTGTCGACATTTTCAAGAACTGTTTTAGAATTGTTTTTCACCGCTTTCCGGAAATGTTTAGGGTAAATGACTTTGACCCTTAACGTACAAGTTTTTACTCACATGCCTTCACTTACCTTCCTGTATACATATTCGTTACAATATCTATATACAGGGAGAGAGCATTCATAGTTCCTTTGAATAAGGGAAAAGACAATACAAAAAGTGTAAGCATTATTGGGAATTAAGCCTGTTTAGTATACCGAGTAAAGTGTATAGTAATTACTTTAAGAATGAAGGGTAAGACAGAAAATAGAATCGAAGAGAAACGAGGTTTAAGGAAGGGTAGGGGAACAATACTTAAAGGTAAGGATTTTTTTGTTGCATTTATGGATTAAAAAAAAGCATATGATGATGTGCATAGGAGAGTAATGTGGCAGATGCTGCAAATGTATGGAATAGGTGGTAGGTTACTAAAAGCAGTAGAGAGTTTTTATGAGAATAGTGAAGGGTCAGGTTAGTGTATGTAGGAGAGAGGGAGATTATTTCCCAGTAAAAGTAGATCTTAGGGATACGGGACGTCACTGAGGTTATTTAACATATTTATGGATGGGATTGTAAAAGACGTGAATGTTAGAGTGTTGGGGGAAAAATGAAGGATTAAAGGATAAAGAATCTGATAGAAAGTGAGAGTTATCACAATTTCTTTTTGTCGTTGACACGGTGCTGTAGGGAGATACTGAAGAGAAACTGCAAAGGTTCGTTGTTAATTTGGGTGTGTAAAAGGAAATTAAAAGTGAACTTAGGAAAGAGCAACGTGATGAAAATGTAAACAAAATCGAGGTAATGAAAGACTGGATATTGGATTGGAAGGAGGAAACATGAAGTGGATGTGCTCAGATATTTGGAAGCGGACTCGTCGGCAGATGGATCTAAGAAAAATGGGGTGAACCATAGAGATGATGAGGGGAAAAAAGATGAGTGGTGCTTTGAGGGATGTCTGGAGACAAAGAACTCGATCCACGGAGGCAAAAAGAGGACTGTATCATAGTATAGTGGTACTAATACTATTATATGGGTATGAAGCATGGATTTTAAACGTTGCAGTGAGGAGACTGGAGGTAGTTGAAATGTCTTGGTTAAGGGCAATATATGGTGTGATTATGCAGAGAATTCGAAGCGTGAAAATTAGAAGTGGAGTTACTAAAAGTGTTATTCAGGGCTGAGAAGTGGTTATTGAGGTGTCTTGGACATTTAGAGAGGATGGAGCAAATTAGGATGACTGAGGGCGTATAAATCTGGGGCTGGAGCTGAGGGTAGGGTTGAAGAAAGGAAATAAAAAAAGTTTTGAGAGCTAGAGGCTTGGACTTCCAACAGACCTGTGTGCGCGTGTTTGACAGGAATGAGTGGAGGCAAGTGGTTTTTATGATATAACGTGCTGTTGAAGTGTGAGCAAAGTAATAATGAAAGGATTCAGGAGAAACCAGTTAGCTGGACTTGAGTCCTGGAGGTGGAAAGAACAGTGTTGGAGTGTTGGGGATGGTTCAGTTTGGAGGGTCATCTGAACAGGGATGTTAATGCGCTACAACGAGACAGTGATTGCATGAGTAACACGGAAAGTTGTGATATCTTGAGAGTGTGTCTAAGGTGTCTATCTGTAACTGTACTACCTAGTGCTAATGCCCAGAAACCTTCACACCCTAGTTCTCTCGGGAGGCTCGAACCTCTATGGAGACCATGTAGTGAGTTTTCCCGTGGGAGCCGATTAAGCTTAGGCAGAGTAGGTAAGAGGAACCCTTGATGAGGAGGCTTGATCTGGAGCTCTGTGTGAGATGAATTAAACACGTGTACAACATCTGCGTTTTTTGATTCAGTAGTCAATACCCAGATGTTGCACATGTGTCTAATTCATCATACTGTCGGTATTATGTACCGACAAGATGATAAATTAGATACATGTGCTTTGTGAAGTGTTAGAACCTGGAGATAACAGTCTGGCTGGTCTCCTAGAGGGATAAGATAAGATTTTTTTTTGGATTTTTAACATGGATCGTTAGCCACCCAGGATAACCCAAGAAAGTGCGTCTTATTTCCATTGGGGTCCTTCAATCTTGTCCCCCAAGATGCCACCCCACACCAGTCGACTAACGTCCAGGTACCTACTTGCTAGGTGAACGGGGACAGCAGGTGTAAGAAAACACGTCCCAATGTTTCCACCCGGCCGGGAATCGAACCACGCACACTCAGTGTGTGATGCAAGAACGTTGCCTACCAGGCCACGGGACATCATATCCACCGTATCTACTAAGGGATCTAGTGTATACTGTGAGTATTCATTTAGGGCCAGCTTACGTATTCCCCAATCTCACTTATCCTGTGTTGTCCCCCAGTTATCTTATATCACATCTCTCTCTCTCTCTCTCTCTCTCTCTCTCTCTCTCTCTCTCTCTCTCTCTCGCTCTCTTTAACCACGTATATTCTTACGATAAATGTGAAATAATGTATTCAATTTCCACATCTTTAATTAGTTTTCTGTATAAGACTAATTTGCGTGTACTTAATTAAGTGGAGCTGAGTAAAGTCCTCAACAGTGAGTAGTGAGGTGAGATGGTGTCCTCACTCACTCACCCTATTACTCATACTCACCCTATAGAGGGTGAGGTGTAGCCTCAGCCCGCCTATCATATGACAAGGCGTGTATTCTTTATCGGGGTCATCTTTGATCAGCGAGAGACTGCCCGGGTGTCGAGAAAAAATATGGAAACATCTTCCAGAGATGAGACAATGGTTTGCAAAGCTTTTGAGAGTAACTCAGGATCATTCATCCATCTGGCTAAAATAAGCGACAGCAAAGCAGCGAAAAGATGCAAGTAGACAATAATAATAATAATAATAATAATAATAATAATAATAATAATAATAATAATAATAATAGCAACAATATCAATAATAAAAATACTACTACTACTACTACTACTACTAATAATAATAATAATAATAATAATAATAACAATAATAATGAAATACAAATTCATTGTTAATTACCCAAATTTACGCCTGTGAATGAATTTCAAACAAATATAATTAATTACATGCCGAGTAATTACAAAAGTAATCATGGAGTCATTGGCAGCGACATGAACGCCAGCGGGCGGCGCAAGAGGCATTCTTAGAATGTTTGTTTGTCCATTAATTTTTATGCTGCTCAATATTCTTTTATGGAAGGACGCTGGAGCGCACGCACGCACACGCAAGCACGAACACACACACACACACACACACACACACACACACACACACACACACACACACACACACACACACACACACATGAAATCAGGATGCAGCTCTTATAATCAAGTCTCGACAGACCAGGAAACTAATGAGATTTTCTTTCCCACCGACTTATTCTTTCTTTTTCATGTCTTTCTTGATGCTGCTCCCTCCTCCTCCTCCTCCTCCTCCTCTTCCTCTTTCTCCATGTTATTTTCCTGTCTTTCCTCTGCATGCCGTGTTTTCCTATATGCCTTTTTTATACCTTCTAAAGCCTCCTACTGCTTCTCATTCCATATCTTCTCCCTCATGCTTCATTTTCCATTCATTTCTTCCTCCTCTTCCTTCAGGTAGGTCTATAGTTCAAAGAAATCTTAACACCTGACAAAGCGAAACGTCGTCACAACAAGAGCCAGTCCAGCACCTGTGTGTCTTCCAAACTCCAGGGTCTATGAGGGGGGGGGGGGATGGTTCAGCCGGTACACTGGTTCAGGGTTCGGCTGTGAATCTCTGAAGGGGCCCCATAGCCGCTGATTTTTTCATATATATATATTTTCTTTAGTAATTAAAACTATTTTTCGTTAATTTAGTTCTGTAAAAGTCACTTAGACTGGGAGCCTCAGCCTACCCCCAGGGGCCCCAAAACGGTCTTGTTCCACCTTGCAAAATTTCTCTGGGAGGCCCTGCCTAACTCTCCAAAACTTTATTATAGCAAAACCTTAACCAGTATAACGAGTGGACACGCTGCCGTACACAAACCCATCAGAGAAGTTCTTATACGTAAATTAAGCAATTTTGCAGTAAAAATGTTTGGACAAAATCATCTTCGACACAATTCCTAAAGTGTACATAATGACCAGCGTGTTCCGGGGCTCTTTAAGGAGCTAAAGTTTAGCTCAGGGCTGAATTTTTTCCTATAACCTGACTGATACCATGTACTAGTGTTAGATTTGTGTTCCGGTCACTGCGCGATGCGAGAAATGTATTCACGTATTCCGTAAGCCCAGCTCCCTCTACCACTATGATCCGAGAAAGGTATCCCTGTATTTCACCAGCCCAGCCCCGTTTCCTCAATGATCCGAGAAACGTATCCCCGCTATCCCATAACCTCATCCACCACTACAACAATAGACGCGAAAGGAAAAGTACAGAGTGCAGCATAAGTTTCTAACCCAGTTAAACGTCAGGACTGAATATTTGAAGCCAATTAGAAGAGACATTAACAAGTCATCACGTGGAAATAAACATCCCAATTCCTTCAAAATATAAAATAGAAAAAAATGGAACCTACACAGCCCAAAACCGGTTCGAAACCTTCCACTAAGATCAGTCAGCATAGGGAGTTTCAAGGCTACCAGAAGAGGCATCCTCTAGATATTGCGCGGAGCTCTCAGCATTCTATGATACAAAGTTAGGGAACTTAGTACTGATAGCTGTGGCTCTCAAATAACTCCAACCTCACCTCGGTTCTGTGTTACTCGTTATTAATATTAATTACGAAGCTTAATTTGAAGCTCAGTTTAAAAAAACTGAGCTTCGAATTAAGCTGAATTAGGATAACAGCTGTTAGCTTTGTAAAGTCTTAGTGGAAATATTATAATTATTGGTGGAAAACACTATATTAGAGAGAGAGAGAGAGAGAGAGAGAGAGAGAGAGAGAGAGAGAGAGAGAGAGAGAGAGAGAGAGAGAGAGAGAGAGAGAGAGAGAGAGAGAGAGAGACCCCTGGCCGTGGCTCAGTAACCAAATTATTACACTACACGACCCCTTCTCCTTTTCCAAATCCCTTCTTCCCCTCCATCTTACTTCCTCCTCCCTCTTACCTTCCCCTCCATCTTACTTCCTCCTCCCTCTTACCTTCCCCTCCATCTTACTTCCTCCTCCCTCTTACCTTCCCCTCCATCTTACTTCCTCCTCCCTCTTACCTTCCCCTCCATCTTACTTCCTCCTCCCTTTTACCTTCCCCTCCATCTTACTTCCTCCTCCCTCTTACCTTCCCCTCCATCTTACTTCCTCCTCCCTCTTACCATCCCCTCCATCTTACTTCCTCCTCCCTCTTACCTTCCCCTCCATCTTACTTCCTCCTTCCTCTTACCTTCCCCTCCATCTTACGTATCTCTCCCCCTCCCTCTTACCTATCTCACCTCCTTTTTACCTCCCCCTCCCTCTTACCTCTCTCTCCCCTTCTCTCTTACCTCCCTCTCTCTTACCTTCCTCTAACCCTCCCCATAACCTACCTATTCCCCACCCTTTTACCACCCCTCCCTCTCCTTCATACCTCCCTCTTCCCCCCCCCTCCCTCACAACTCACACCGCTGGGAAAGAATGAAAATCAAATTATACCAGAAGGGAAAAAAATAGACTGAGTACATTAGCCCTGAATAAAGAATGTTTTTCTTTTCCTTGCAGGAGGGAAATGGATATAGCCAAGTCGCTAAGTTTTGTGTTTGTGCAGGAGAGCTCCTCCTCCTCTCTCTCACTCACTCACTCACTCTCTCTCTCTCTCTCTCTGAAACACATCATGAAGATATTTCCCAGTAATCTCGTGTATAGATGGCTTTTTCTCATATTCCTCTCTCCTGCTCTCCCAGTAGGCAAGCCGCAGATGACGATAAGGAAAGTTTGTGTCGTTCCCGTGGGCGGCTGTACCCAACCCGTGGGTTGGGAGCGACGCCCCCCTTCCCTTTTCTTCCCCTTCCGTAGAAAGGTTGCTTTCCCCCCGGAATTAATAAAACAGTATTAGGGAAAAATTTAACAGGATGGGTGGCAGGGATAGGTATTTATTATAATAAAAGTGAAAATGACCCCAAGTGGCGTTCCTAGCATTGCCCCTAGACACACCCCTACCAGTGCCCCAAGCAGCGCCCCTAGCACTATCTCTAGCAGCCCTCCAAATAGCACCCATAGCAATGTCCCTAATACTGCCCAAAGCAGTGCTCCTATCAGCGCTCCTAGCACTGCCCCTACCAGCTCTTCAAGCAGTGCCCCATAGCAGTGTTCCTAGTACTTCCTCTAGCAGTGCCCCTAGCAGTGTCCCTAGCAGCACCCCAGGACACAGAGGGTGCACGCGCGAGAGAGTCACTGTTGCACACGTCCTAGGCACAGTACTGTAAGACTGTCCCATGCCCAGGACGACCCAGGTCCCACCAGCACCCAGCAGCAGTCCTCAGGAAGAGTCGCACCTAAGGTAACTCAACCTACGAGCCCACCTACATAACTTCAACCTTTTCCCTTGCTTTGATGCCTGCTGCCTCATTATCCTCCCACAGAGAATGGAACTTACCTACAAATTCCTCCTCCAGCCGCCTCAGTGGGCCAGCTGAGGTGAGAAGCTCAGTATTTGTTGTCGTGTGTTTATTTCTGACCTGGTTATCCAAAATGTTACATGGTTGTATGATCGGGTAAGTTTGCTCCACTAAGTCCTATGAATATATTCATAGGACTTGGTGGTATTTCCACTAGTCTTAGTATATACAGTGGACCCCCGGTTAACGATATTTTTTCACTCCAGAAGTATGTTCAGGTGCCAGTACTGACCGAATTTATTCCCATAAGGAATATTGTGAAGTAGATTAGTCCATTTCAGACCCCCAAACATATATGTACAAACGCACTTACATAAATACACTTACATAATTGGTCGCATTCGGAGGTGATCGTTATGCGGGGGTCCACTGTACTTTATTGACTATGCTACTCTCCCTCTCTCTCTCTCTCCCTTCCCTACCTTGAACGGAGCTGTGACTATGGGTACTGAACAACATTCTAGACGAGAGCACAAGTGATTTGAGTAGTTAGATCAATGGCGTTATTGGGTGTATTTTGAAAGTTCTCAGTGTTTTCTAAATGACAGGTCATCTTACATTATTATTACCAAGGTCCTCCAGCGTTTTGCATCCTGTTCTCGCGTTGAGTTCTTCATTTCTTCCATTCCTAAGCAGCTGAAATTTGTCAACAATGTATTCCAGGTTTTTTTTCATTGCCCAATAGAAGACTTTGCTTATATAAAGAGTAAAAATTCATACTACTGTGGCTGGAACTGTTCAGCAGAAGCCCGCACTTTAAAGAGGCAGTAGGTATACTTGACAAGATTACCTCTCTATCCACTTATCAAACTCGCATATCGTGTCAAAAACTCTTTATTGAAAATGACGCGCAGTGAATTTTACGTTTAGATTCGATACCTCTTGGGCAGTATCTAATCCGCATGACCATGGGATCAAATCTTATTCATTTCTAAGAGAGAGAGAGAGAGAGAGAGAGAGAGAGAGAGAGAGAGAGAGAGAGAGAGAGAGAGAGAGAGAGAGAGAGAGAGAGAGGGAAGGGATTGACAGTGCAGTGTTTCTAGGATGTAGCGTCAATGTCTTCATGAAAATCATATCATTAAAGTTGCAGGAATATTGAAATCTTTTGGTATATAAATTTTTAGTAAGAAAATCCGCGGCACGTTTATTGAAGAAAATCCTAGGAGGATGGGATACTGCCAGAGCTAGGTTGCTAGGATCTTACCAGCGTTGACCTAAGATGCTGGGATACCAGAACTGACCTAGGATGCTAAGATACCACTAGCCAGGATCATACTGGAGATGACCTAGGATGCTGGGCTCCTACCGGAGATGACTTAGCAAGTTGGTGTTTCGAGATCAACTTACATTACAGCAGAAGACATGTTATCCTGACTGGCCAGGATGTTCCTATTGATCATGGTCCATCCTACCCCACTAGAGTACATACTCCCATGCCCAACACTGTCTTCGAAGACATAATGACCTGGTACCCTGCAAAGATAAGGCAGAATTGTTCCTGTCTCAGCCTTGTAAGGGAGCGTTGACGCTTGAGAACACACCAAAGAACATTCTCTGTTGTCACTTGCGTTGTATTCAAAATTCAGACAAAACATCAGCTTCTGACGCTGACATGACTGCGAATCACACTCATATTTCTCACCAGATCTCACAATAAGTCCAGTTTCCACTTTGTGCTCACAAAAAGTAGTGAAGTTTTTATATCCTCGGGTTTTACAAATTGGTAAATTTTGTAGCTGGTGTAGCAGCTGACGCGAGACAGTGAGGAAAACTTGAGCCAGTGTGTCATCTTTTTAGTCTTAAGAGAGAAGTAACTCTCTCAAAACACGTAACTCGTTCCCTTTACGCTACTTGGGGTCCACATTTTTTGTGCTCTGTGGAGATCACAAGAGTTTTCTCCATCATGTCTCCCAGACTCCTCCTTGAGCTCTCTGCCCAGTAAATTAGTCTTTGAAGTCTGCAGCTTCTCTCCTCGTCTCTTTGTTTTAGCATCTTTCATTTTCCACAACTCTTCATATTCAACATTTCGTAAAAGTTTGAATACTTGTCATTCCTTTACATTTTTTTAATATTCTTTTTCTTAATTTTTGTTTATTTTTACCGTAGAATCCAGGGCGTGGCATTACGTAGAAGTTTGTGTGGTAAAGAACATATAATATCGTGAATGTTTTGTGGGGAGCCAATGGAACGTGAGGTTAAAATCGTTTTGCCTTTTTTGAGTGTATGGATAAACCAGAAGACTCCACAGTGTTTAGTAACCCAGGATAAACCAAGACAAGCAGTGTGTGTGTCCTGTTCTGAGATGGAGTCGCTCTTAATTCTTTCCCTGGGATGCAGCTCATGATAGTGGACTCTCTGGTACCTTAAATGTAGCATTTTCGCCGAGATGGGACCTTTCTCTGCATTGGACTGAAGAAGCCACTGAGGGGCGAAACGTTTCTAGAATAAAAATACCCAGATGTTACACTAGTGCCTCATTTATCAACATGTCGGGTTCGTAAACCATTTATTCACAACATATCAGACACAGCAACATCTTGGGATTCTGATGCAGAGGATTCTTTAAAATTTGTCTAACCTTTAGACACGACCTACTTCCAATTTTAAATAAACCTTCATAACATTTCCAAGGGGTAACAATTTTAAATAAACCTTCATAACATTTCCAAGGGGTAACAATTTTAAATAAACCTTCATAACATTTCCAAGGGGTAACAATTTTAAATAAACCTTCATAACATTTCCAAGGGGTAACAATTTTAAATAAACCTTCATAACATTTCCAAGGGGTAACAATTTTAAATAAACCTTCATGACATTTCCAAGGGGTAACAATTTTAAATAAACCTTCATAACATTTCCAAGGGGTAACAATTTTAAATAAACCTTCATAACATTTCCAAGGGGTAACAATTTTAAATAAACCTTCATGACATTTCCAAGGGGTAACAATTTTAAATAAACCTTCATGACATTTCCAAGGGGTAACAATTTTAAATAAACCTTCATGACATTTCCAAGGGGTAACAATTTTAAATAAACCTTCATGACATTTCCAAGGGGTAACAATTTTAAATAAACCTTCATGACATTTCCAAGGGGTAACAATTTTAAATAAACCTTCATGACATTTCCAAGGGGTAACAATTTTAAATAAACCTTCATAACATTTCCAAGGGGTAACAATTTTAAATAAACCTTCATGACATTTCCAAGGGGTAACAATTTTAAACAAGCCCTCATGAAAAAAAAAAATCCCTTGACCGAAGATGGAAGCAAAAGTCTCGGTGATCGAGTTAAAAAATACCATTAAAAGAGTCAGCGTGCGGAAGTAACTTGTCTTAACTCTCCTTAAGACCAGCCCAGACTTTTCGGCCTTTTCGCTGATCCCATTATGGGAAATCATCGAAGACTGCAGACTTTTTTTTTTTAAGTATATAAAATTAGCCTGAGGAAGAGATGCAAAAATTAGCACAGTGGTATGACAGAACATGTGTCGGTATCCCACCCCGCTCCAGAGAAAGGTATCCCCCTCCTGAGAAAGGTATCCCCTCCTGAGAAAGGTATCCCCTCCTGAGTAGGGTTTCCCCTTCCTGAGAAAGGTATTCTCTTCCTGAGAAAGGTATCCCCCTCCTGAGAAAGGAATCCCCCTCCTGAGAGAGGCATTCACCTCCTGAGAAAGTTATCCTCCTCCCGAGAGGTACCCCCCTCCTGAGAAAGTTATTTCCCTCCCGAGAGGTATCCCCCTCCTGAGAAAGGTATCCCCCTCCTCCTGAGAAATACATCCTCCTCCGAGAAAGAAATCTCCCTGAGAAAAGTATCCCTTGAGAAAGATATCCTCCCTGAGAAACATCCTCCGTAAGAAAGGTAATCCCCATGAAAAGTATCCCTTAAGAAAGGCCTCCCCGAAAAAGATATCCCCAATAAAGGTACGCCAAAGAAAGGTATATCCAATAAAAGTATCCTCAATACAAGTATCCCTTAAGTAAGGTATACCCAATAAAGGTACTCCAAACAAAGGTATACCCAATAAAGGTACTCCAAAGAAAGGTATATCCAATAAAAGTATCTTCAATAAAAGTATCCCTTAAGTAATGTATACCCAATAAAGGCATCCCTTAAGTAAAGTATACCCAAAAAAGGTATCCCCGAATAAGGTATCCCAAGCGAAAGATGTCTTCCGTATTACACAACCTCAGACACCTATAATACCTTAATGCATGTAGGCGGCATAGCAGTTAAGCCAGGAGCTGGATCTCAACGCTGTCTAATACTGGCAACAGCACAACCAACAATAATCACAATCACTTCCAGTTAGTGCTTAAATTCAATGTAAGTCGTGAGGAACGACTGTTAGTGAAGACTGGGCGGGGGAGTCGAACCGTGGTCCTGACAGTAAATTGTTGCAGGTGACACACCGATGTTGCTGGTTTCAATACTATCGTCACTACCTACACTACACCCCTCCGTCGCCCCTCCAGGGAGGTCGCTTGATGCTGGTCAGGGGCTCTTGATCTAGGGGATTGGATCTGTACTCCAGTTCCCTGAATTAAGCCTGAATGCCTTCCATCATTCCCCTACAGGCGCTGTATAACCCGCCCGGGTTTAATGCTCCCCATCATCATCATCATCATAATAATAATAATAATAATAATAATAATAATAATAATAATAATAATCTCAGTTAACAAGAAATACAACTTTGATCAGAACACGGACTGAAATACGCAGAAGGAATTAATAATTATATAAAAACAACGGGAGGTAAACCTGTATGGGTCGTACAACGCTGCACTGCTTCAATTAAATACTTAGATATCTATTATCAAATGCTGCCTCGAATGGAATAAAATATATTAAGAAGTGTAATAGGGCCAAGACTTTCCAACGACCTCTCGTTATACATTACGGGAGATTTACCATCAGAACCCTGGCTGTCATCGAGAGGGTACTTGGTAAGTTCTTTAAGTCGGTTCCTGATCAGCCGAGTTGTGGTTCGTACGTTGCACTGCATGTGTCTAGCAGTAACAGCCTGGTTGATCAGGCCTTGATCCACCAGCAGACCTGGTCTGGGACCGTTCATCGGGGGCGTTGATCCCCGGACGCGTCTTCCAGGTATCCTTCACGGGGCAAATTTCTCCCGTTATTAACTGAGAATCTGACACATCCTAATTGCACCAGTCAACAAACTTTAACTCATTATCCAGTTCAGAAACCAAATTGGCTGTCTTAGCAAACTTTGACACACTGATTCACGACCCTGAACTTCTTTACTCTCTATCACCTAACATTATTTATGAAATCTTTTGATCAATATTTTGGCTAATTAAGGATGAAGAACCATCTGGTATATTTTATCTAACCATTATAGGTATTATATTATGTATAAATATTAAGTGTGGTGCATGCAGCAGCAGTGTCCAGCAGCAGTGTCCAGCAGCAGTGTCCAGCAGCAGTGTCCAGCAGCAGTGTCCAGCAGCAGTGTTCAGCAGCAGTGTCCAGCAGCAGTGTCCAGCAGCAGTGTCCAGCAGCAGTGTCCAGCAGCAGTGTCCAGCAGCAGTGTCCAGCAGCAGTGTTCAGCAGCAGTGTCCAGCAGCAGTGTCCAGCAGCAGTGTCCAGCAGCAGTGTTCAGCAGCAGTGTCCAGCAGCAGTGTCCAGCAGCAGTGTCCAGCAGCAGTGTCCAGCAGCAGTGTCCAGCAGCAGTGTCCAGCAGCAGTGTCCAGCAGCAGTGTCCAGCAGCAGTGTCCAGCAGCAGTGTTCAGCAGCAGTGTCCAGCAGCAGTGTCCAGCAGCAGTGTTCAGCAGCAGTGTCCAGCAGTAGTGTCCAGCAGTAGTGTCCAGCAGCAGCAGTGTCCAGCAGTAGTGTCCAGCAGCAGCAGTGTCCAGCAGTAGTGTCCAGCAGCAGCAGTGTCCAGCAGTAGTGTCCAGCAGCAGCAGTGTCCAGCAGTAGCGTCCAGCAGCAGTGTCCAGCAGCAGTGTTCAGCAGCAGTGTCCAGCAGTAGTGTCCAGCAGCAGCAGTGTCCAGCAGTAGTGTCCAGCAGCAGTGTCCAGCAGCAGTGTTCAGCAGCAGTGTCCAGCAGTAGTGTCCAGCAGCAGCAGTGTCCAGCAGTAGTGTCCAGCAGCAGCAGTGTCCAGCAGCAGTGTCCAGCAGCAGTGTCCAGCAGTAGTGTCCAGCAGCAGCAGTGTCCAGCAGCAGTGTCCAGCAGTAGTGTCCAGCAGCAGCAGTGTCCAGCAGTAGTGTCCAGCAGCAGTGTCCAGCAGTAGTGTCCAGCAGCAGCAGTGCCCAGCAGTAGTGTCCAGCAGAAGTGCCCAGCAGCAGTGTCCAGCAGTAGTGTCCAGCAGCAGCAGTGTCCAGCAGTAGTGTCCAGCAGCAGCAGTGTCCAGCAGTAGCGTCCAGCAGCAGTGCCCAGCAGCAGTGTCCAGCAGTAGTGTCCAGCAGCAGCAGTGTCCAGCAGTAGTGTCCAGCAGCAGTGTTCAGCAGTAGTGTCCAGCAGCAGTGTCCAGCAGTAGTGTTCAGCAGCAGTGTCCAGCAGCAGCAGTGTCCAGCAGCAGTGTCCAGCAGTAGTGTCCAGCAGCAGTGTCCAGCAGTAGTGTCCAGCAGCAGCAGTGTCCAGCAGTAGTGTCCAGCAGCAGTGTCCAGCAGTAGTGTCCAGCAGCAGTGTCCAGTAGCAGTGTCCAGCAGTAGTGTCCAGCAGCAGTGCCCAGCAGCAGTGTCCAGCAGTAGTGTCCAGCAGCAGCAGTGTCCAGCAGTAGTGTCCAGCAGCAGTGTTCAGCAGTAGTGTCCAGCAGCAGTGTCCAGCAGTAGTGTTCAGCAGCAGTGTCCAGCAGCAGCAGTGTCCAGCAGCAGTGTCCAGCAGTAGTGTCCAGCAGCAGTGTCCAGCAGTAGTGTCCAGCAGCAGCAGTGTCCAGCAGTAGTGTCCAGCAGCAGTGTCCAGCAGTAGTGTCCAGCAGCAGTGTCCAGCAGCAGTGTCCAGCAACGACCCAGACCGGGACTCACCCAGCATCGCTCGGAGACGACCCGGACCGGGACTCACCCAGCATCGCTCGGAGACGACCCAGACCGGGACTCACCCAGCATCGCTCGGAGACGACCCAGACCGGGACTCACCCAGCATCGCTCAGAGACGACCCGGACCGGGACTCACCCAGCATCGCTCGGAGACGACCCGGACCGGGACTCACCCAGCATCGCTCAGAGACGACCCGGACCGGGACTCACCCAGCATCGCTCAGAGACGACCCGGACCGGGACTCACCCAGCATCGCTCAGAGACGACCCGGACCGGGACTCACCCAGCATCGCTCAGAGACGACCCGGACCGGGACTCACCCAGCATCGCTCGGAGATGACCCGGACCGGGACTCACCCAGCATCACTCGGAGATGACCCGGATCAGAACTCACCTGACAAACATTTCTCAATCTCATCTATTATCGTATTTACGAGAAAACGCTAAACTCGTAACAGTTATGAATAAGATAATGGTATACAATACCGATAAATTAATAAACAAAGCATATGTGCAACAATTCCGTATTTTCATTCCGAAACGTTTCGCCTACACAGTAGGTTTCTTCAGTCGAGAATAGATGATGTAATCAGTCCATCACCTTGAAAGTCGTAGTTTTGAGGTGGTCAGTCCCTCAGCCTAGAGAAGAGTTCTGTTCCATAGTCTGGAACAATGTGAAGCTGAAACAACATTTATACAGCGCCTGGAAAATAGAATTTAAACAGGTTCGAACCCTGGAAGGGAAGGGGGGAAAGGGAGTTAGGTAAACTTGCTTGTATCAAGAGTCCTTCTCTAGCATTAAGACACCTTGAAGGAGGTGTCTTGATGCCGTTTTTCAATCATCAAGAGTGTAACGTCTTTCTGTGAGTCAATCACCACGTGCAGCCAGAGGCTACGTTATGTGCAGTGAATGTCTCTTATGCACCGTTCCTTTGTTCCACCGTGCCTCTGTTCCATCGTACCTCTGTTCCATCGTACCTCTGTTCCACCGTGCCTCTGTTCCATCGTACCTCTGTTCCACCGTGCCTTTATTCCAACGTACCTCTGTTCCACCGTGCCTCTGTTCCACCGTACCTCTGTTTCACCGTGCCTCTTCCATCGTACCTCTGTTCCACCGTGCCTCTGTTCCATCGTACCTCTGTTCCACCGTGCCTCTGTTCCATCGTACCTCTGTTCCACCGTGCCTCTATTCCATCGTACCTCTGTTCCACCGTGCCTCTGTTCCATCGTACCTCTGTTCCACCGTGCCTCTATTCCATCGTACCTCTGTTCCACCGTGCCTGTTCCATCGTACCTCTGTTCCACCGTGCCTCTATTCCATCGTACCTCTGTTCCACCGTGCCTCTGTTCCACCGTACCTCTGTTTCACCGTGCCTCTTCCATCGTACCTGTTCCACCGTGTCTTTGTTCCATCGTACCTCTGTTCCACCGTGCCTCTGTCCTATCGTACCTCTATTCCACTGTGTTTCATCCATCGTACCTTTGTTTCACTGTACCTCATTTCCACCGTCTCACGCTACAGGTCTCCTGTATACTTTACCTTTCATATACCTTTAGTGAATTCCGAGAGCTTTTCAGTTCCCGGAGCCCGGCCAGGGGCCAGGCTCGTCCAGTACTTACCTAGTCAACCAGGCTGTTGCGGTTGGTAACTGTCTCTGCTGAGCACGATCTGACGATGCTCGCAATCTTCAACATGTGACTCCCTCCCCTCTGTCTTACATAACATAGTTTCTTCTTTTCCAGCTACTGAAGAAAGCCTCAGTTGGAAGTCGGAATAAACAACTCATTTTACGTGTTTTTGTCTCCCACTAGATCTAGGGTCTAAATATATGTATATTCTGACTAGTAGGGCCTACGAGCACTGCCTACACATTTACCTCGTCCTGCGCCAGTGCCACTCAAGAGCAGACAAGGCAAGCAACGACCAGGAATTGTTATAATCAGTAAGAACATAAGAAAGAAGGAACCCATGCGAGGCAGGTCCAAGTCTCCTATCGTCTTAAGCCAATGACCCAGCCTGGTCAGGTCAGGTCACTTCCACTTAAGAAAGGAGCACGGCATCAAACCCACTAGCACAAGCTTGTCAGGTCCAACTCACACCCACCTACACCTACTCATGTATTTATCTAACCTATTTTTAAAACTACACAACGTTTTAGTTTCTATGACGGTACTCGGGAGTTTGTTCCACTCATCCACAACTCTATTACCAAACCAGTGCTTTCCTATATCCTTCCTGAGTCTGAATTTTTCCAACTTGAAACCATTGCTGCGAGTCCTGTCTTGGCTAGATATTTTTAGCACGCTATTTACATCCTCTTCATTTACTCTTGCTTTCCAGTTATACACTTCAATCATATCCCCGTCCTCCCCAATTCTATGCCTTTCAAGAGAGTGCAGATCAAATTATTACGTTCAGAGTGACATCAAATTATTATAATCAGTAGTGGCATTAATTATTATAATCAGTAGTAACATCAAATTATTATAATCAGTGGTAACATCGGATTATAATCAGTGGTGATATCAAATTATTACAATCAGCAGTGACAAATTATTATAATCAGTAATGACAAATTATTATAATCAGTAGTAGCATCAATTATTACAGTCAGTAGTGACATTAATTATTATGAGTAGTGGCGTCAGATCTAGTTAGTGCCCTCTGGATCTAGACGAGTACACAAACAGGAAGAGCGTCGGTCTCGCGCTCAGCTGACGGAGAATGGAGCCTTCACCATATCTTGCTCTGAATTACCTGCATTGCTTTACCACTCAAAACAAAAATTATATATAAAAAAAAATAAATACTGCCCTCTGGCCGGACCATCAGCAATATCCACCGCTGACGATTTTTTTTATATCGCGAGGGCAGGTAATTACGGACGTGGTAATTGGTTTTAAAATAAACAATTGTCAGCGCCTCATTTAGACTGTAGTTATTATGGAGGTGACTGTAGTGGCTGAGTTAGTGTCAGTGTTGTGACTGATCAAACACCACTATTGTGGAATTAGACACCTTTGCTGAATTTGGAAATCTAATTATTCTAGTTGATAAGATACATGTGCAGCAGTTAGGTACCTTTATTGCGGAACGTTTCGCCTACACAGTAGACTTCTTCAGTCAAGTACAGAGGAGGTAGCAGAAGCAGTATAGATGTGAAGACGATGTAATCAGTGGATTACCCATGAAGGCGTAGTTTGATGGATTGATTACATCGTCTTCACATCTCTAATGCTTCTGCTGCCTCGTCTGTACTCGACTGAAGAAGCCTACTGTGTGGGCGAAACGTTTCGGAATAAAAATACCTAATTCTTCAACTTGTGGGTCTTATAAACCATTTTCCTGAAGACTGTTTTGGTTGAGTTGGCATTATCATTTGACCGAGTTGGCTTAACTTACCGACCGTGTGCCTGTGGTGTTTTCTCCGCCAGGGGAAAGATGTGTCTCCTGAAGCAGGTGTTAGTCATCTGTTCACTCGCTTGAATGTGTAGGTCAAGGTGGAAAGGGCTGTGTAAGACCACTCAGTCCACTTTTCTCTCATTCTCCTGAAACGAAACCTTTCAAGCTGCTGAAACGAAACCTTTCAAGCTGCTGAAAGGAAACCTTTCAAGCTGCTGAAAGGAAACTTTTCAAGCTGGCGTGGAATACTTGACGCTACGCTCAACATCCTGCTGATATCCAGCTGTGGCTGACAGCTTTCAATACTTCATATATAGGATCATAGGATGTATACAACTAGTTCCCGCGTAACAGAATGTGACAGGGGAAATACGGCTAGTTTCCGCTCCACCGTGTAACTATCATACATAATAGTAAACACACACAGACACACACACACTACACGTGCTCCCACCATGTAACTATCATACAGAATAATGCAGACACACTAAGCTGCTCACACCGTGTAACTATCATAATTCCTTGACGGGTCACCATTTGGCAAAGACCCATGTCAGGACTTGGTTCCTGGCGAATATTTAAGTAATATCACACTGCATAGTGTAGACTCACACTTCACATAACTCATATAGAGAGCAAAGTATGTGGACAGCATGTAGAACGTTTCTCTGAACGTTTCGCTCTATGTAGAGCTGCATCTCGAAAAAAAAACAGTTAAAAGGAAACTTACAGTTCATGTCTATTTCAGTTTTGAAGAATATGACAGACACACGTAAGTTGGGTATCTCTTGTGCATCACGCGTCTTCAGTCGAATGCAGACGAACAGAACACCGGAGACAGTTCAGTAGTGAACATATCCAAGTGTTGTACACTTGTACAACTTACCGGTAGCGAATTACATCGAAATTGTACTCCTCAGCTATGTACACCTGGCAACTCTGTCATGCATTTGCGTGGGAGTACCGGCAACTTGCGGTTGGTAAAGACACGCATGAAGCATTATCAAATTTTGTAATCATAACTAAGCGCTAAACCCACAAGGGTCATCACTCAAGGAGCCATTGAAAGCGATAAGACAGAGTTGAGAAAGTCGTCTACACTGGCGAGATGTTTTCTGTGTCTTAATCAACTGCAACAATTGTATTTTCAAGATTAAACTCTGATCATAGGTAATTACTATCTTAACTCCGGCTTAAACACGACAAACAACCAGTCATGTAAACAACGCTAAAACAATTAAGCTCTGTAAATAAGTATAAATGAAAAATTACTTTTGAGCTTAAGTGGGTAATTGTAAGTGTATCTCATGTGAAAAACATTTACACAATAATTACCTTCGCTAATTTCAGGGCTTCTTTTTTTTTTTTTGTTCGTAAATTCTGGTCAATTTGCGAGGGAATAAAAAAAAGGAAATATTTGGAGCCAAGATCAAAGAATTCGTTACAGCCAAAACAGTTATTTTTATAGTTTATTTCAGCTAACAACAATAAGCTTAACGCTGCTGGACTTCATTGAAGCGCTCTAACTCCCTCGTAAGTTACAGCTAATTCATTCTTTGGGAACAAATTTAGCCATTGTGCCCTGCCGCCGCAGTTAATCAAGAACCAAATAGTCATTTCCTCCCTAACCCCCACTTCCCCTCCCTCCCGTCTCTCTCCCCTTTCATTTGTCCCTCCCTCCCTTCCTCCCTCCCTTCATCTGTCTCCCTCTGGGACCTTGGGTTGAGTGCATAATTGCAGTAACTACTAAATTCTCTGGCTGTGGTACGCTTGCTGTGAAATCCCTTAATACGGTCCTACTACTGACTCCTAAATCCTTGCATCCAGATCCCAAGAGGATTTTTCTTCATTTGGTTTTTAACCCTTTCGAGTATGGCAGCCTAAAACTAGTAATGTTGACGCTGTGGCTTTCGTTCACAATCTCAACTCAGGTAATAATGAACCTATGGGCGCCTGATGCTCAGATATAAGAACTTCAGTTTCTAAACCCTTTAACTATTGTCCTCTTGTTGCTAAATCCTTGCAACAAGGGTTCCCCTGGCTCCTAAATCCTTTGACTATAATCTCCTAAATCCCATGAATGCCCTCTCCCTAGCAGTGGTCTGAGCTCAGGTTATTACGCCCGTGTCAAGTGGCCACGAGGAAGCCCCTTAATATCGAGGCCTCGGCCCTCCAGGGAATGTCCAGTCTGTAATGGGGTTGATGGCTGATGAAACACTGATTGGTACAGTGAGAGGAGGGGGAAGTCTGCAGCTTTGTTGTGCAACTGTAGGCGTTGCAGAAGTGCGGCGGAGTGATGCTGAAGGTGTTACAGACAAGAACAAAAAGGCACAATATCTTGACTGAAACAATACACAAATAACCCGTAAATAGGACAGCGAAGTTTCGGTCAGACTTGGACCATTTACAAGTCGCAGTGTGACTTGTAAATGGTCCAAATCGGACAGAAACGTCATCATAAACTTTTCTCTCCTATGTGCGGGTTATTTGCATATTGCAAAGAAGAATAGGATGCATGTGAGAGGGGAGGGAAAGAAACGTTGATGTTGTTGCAATAGTTGAGACTGTGGGACTAAGGCATACCCGAGCAATCAAGGCATTTATTCAAAGACGTTTCGCCACTGCTGAATTAAGAGAGCTGCTGCAGGGCACAGAGGACGGGGCACTGTGCAGCTGCAAGTAATGCAGGAGACGGGGGTTATGTACTATTGTGATAGAGGGGGGGGGGTTCTGCTTTACTTGTAGGGAACGGTGAGTTGTACACTTGCGTGCATTGTAGAGGTGGGGTTAGTGTTGCTGTTGTTGCAGGAAGGTTAGGTTGGGTTGAGCATGTGTTGTAGGAGACGAGTAACTGGTAAGCTGTAGATGTTGGCACTGGATGGGCGCTGTGCAGCTGCAGACGTTGCAAAGATTAGGCTTTGGTGCTGACGTTGTTGCAGAGTTCCATTTATCGTTACGGCAGAGAGATGGGGGTTGCTGTTGTCGTTGTTGCAGCGATGGGGAGGTTGTTGCTGCTGTTGTTGTGGAGAGGTGGAGTTGCTGTTGTTGTCATTGTGGTAGAGGAGGAGTTGCTGTGGTTGTGGTAGAGGAAGTGGAGTTGCTGTTGTTGTTGTGGAGGAGGTGGAGTTGTTGTTGTTGTTGTGGAGGAGGTGGAGTTGTTGTTGTTGTTGTGGAGGAGGTGGAGTTGTTGTTGTTGTTGTGGAGGAGGTGGAGTTGTTGTTGTTGTTGTGGAGGAGGTGGAGTTGTTGTTGTTGTGGAGGAGGTGGAGTTGTTGTTGTTGTTGTGGAGGAGGTGGAGTTGTTGTTGTTGTTGTGGAGGAGGTGGAGTTGTTGTTGTTGTTGTGGAGGAGGTGGAGTTGTTGTTGTTGTTGTGGAGGAGGTGGAGTTGTTGTTGTTGTTGTGGAGGAGGTGGAGTTGTTGTTGTTGTTGTGGAGGAGGTGGAGTTGCTGCTGTTGTTGTGCAAAAGGAGGTGGTGTTGCTGCTGTAGAGGTGGTGTTGCTGCTGTAGAGATGGGGTTGCTGTTGTAGAGGTGGGGTTGCTGTTGTAGAGGTGGGGTTGCTGTTGTAGAGATGGGGTTGCTGTTGTAGAGGTGGGGTTGCTGTTGTAGAGATGGGGTTGCTGTTGTAGAGATGGGGTTGCTGTTGTAGAGGTGGGGTTGCTGTTGTAGAGGTGGGGTTGCTGTTGTAGAGGTGGGGTTGCTGTTGTAGAGGTGGGGTTGCTGTTGTAGAGATGGGGTTGCTGTTGTAGAGGTGGGGTTGCTGTTGTAGAGATGGGGTTGCTGTTGTAGAGGTGGTGTTGCTGCTGTAGAGATGGGGTTGCTGTTGTAGAGATGGGGTTGCTGTTGTAGAGATGGGGTTGCTGTTGTAGAGGTGGGGTTGCTGTTGTAGAGATGGGGTTGCTGTTGTAGAGGTGGGGTTGCTGTTGTAGAGGTGGGGTTGCTGTTGTAGAGGTGGGGTTGCTGTTGTAGAGATGGGGTTGCTGTTGTAGAGGTGGGGTTGCTGTTGTAGAGGTGGGGTTGCTGTTGTAGAGGTGGGGTTGCTGTTGTAGAGGTGGGGTTGCTGTTGTAGAGATGGGGTTGCTGTTGTAGAGGTGGGGTTGCTGTTGTAGAGATGGGGTTGCTGTTGTAGAGGTGGGGTTGCTGTTGTAGAGGTGGGGTTGCTGTTGTAGAGATGGGGTTGCTGTTGTAGAGATGGGGTTGCTGTTGTAGAGGTGGGGTTGCTGTTGTAGAGGTGGGGTTGCTGTTGTAGAGGTGGGGTTGCTGTTGTAGAGGTGGGGTTGCTGTTGTAGAGATGGGGTTGCTGTTGTAGAGGTGGGGTTGCTGTTGTAGAGGTGGTGTTGCTGCTGTAGAGATGGGGTTGCTGTTGTAGAGATGGGGTTGCTGTTGTAGAGGTGGGGTTGCTGTTGTAGAGGTGGTGTTGCTGCTGTAGAGATGGGGTTGCTGTTGTAGAGATGGGGTTGCTGTTGTAGAGGTGGGGTTGCTGTTGTAGAGATGGGGTTGCTGTTGTAGAGGTGGGGTTGCTGTTGTAGAGGTGGGGTTGCTGTTGTAGAGGTGGGGTTGCTGTTGTAGAGATGGGGTTGCTGTTGTAGAGGTGGGGTTGCTGTTGTAGAGGTGGGGTTGCTGTTGTAGAGGTGGGGTTGCTGTTGTAGAGGTGGGGTTGCTGTTGTAGAGATGGGGTTGCTGTTGTAGAGGTGGGGTTGCTGTTGTAGAGATGGGGTTGCTGTTGTAGAGGTGGGGTTGCTGTTGTAGAGGTGGGGTTGCTGTTGTAGAGGTGGGGTTGCTGTTGTAGAGGTGGGGTTGCTGTTGTAGAGGTGGGGTTGCTGTTGTAGAGGTGGGGTTGCTGTTGTAGAGATGGGGTTGCTGTTGTAGAGGTGGGGTTGCTGTTGTAGAGGTGGGGTTGCTGTTGTAGAGGTGGGGTTGCTGTTGTAGAGGTGGGGTTGCTGTTGTAGAGGTGGGGTTGCTGTTGTAGAGGTGGGGTTGCTGTTGTAGAGATGGGGTTGCTGTTGTAGAGATGGGGTTGCTGCTGTAGAGGTGGGGTTGCTGTTGTAGAGGTGGGGTTGCTGTTGTAGAGATGGGGTTGCTGTTGTAGAGGTGGGGTTGCTGTTGTAGAGGTGGGGTTGCTGTTGTAGAGGTGGGGTTGCTGTTGTAGAGATGGGGTTGCTGTTGTAGAGGTGGGGTTGCTGTTGTAGAGGTGGGGTTGCTGTTGTAGAGGTGGGGTTGCTGTTGTAGAGATGGGGTTGCTGTTGTAGAGATGGGGTTGCTGCTGTAGAGGTGGGGTTGCTGTTGTAGAGGTGGGGTTGCTGTTGTAGAGGTGGGGTTGCTGTTGTAGAGGTGGGGTTGCTGTTGTAGAGATGGGGTTGCTGTTGTAGAGGTGGGGTTGCTGTTGTAGAGGTGGGGTTGCTGTTGTAGAGGTGGGGTTGCTGTTGTAGAGGTGGGGTTGCTGTTGTAGAGATGGGGTTGCTGTTGTAGAGATGGGGTTGCTGTTGTAGAGGTGGGGTTGCTGTTGTAGAGATGGGGTTGCTGTTGTAGAGGTGGGGTTGCTGTTGTAGAGGTGGGGTTGCTGTTGTAGAGATGGGGTTGCTGTTGTAGAGGTGGGGTTGCTGTTGTAGAGGTGGGGTTGCTGTTGTAGAGGTGGGGTTGCTGTTGTAGAGGTGAGGTTGCTGTTGTAGAGGTGGGTTGCTGTTGTAGAGGTGGGTTGCTGTTGTAGAGGTGGGTTGCTGTTGCAGAGGTGGGTTGCTGTTGTAGAGGTGGGGTTGCTGTGGTAGAGGTGGGGTTGCTGTTGTAGAGGTGGGTTGCTGTTGTAGAGGTGGGTTGCTGTTGTAGAGGTGGGGCTGCTGTTGTAGAGGTGGGTTGCTGTTGTAGAGGTGGGGTTGCTGTTGTAGAGGTGGGTTGCTGTTGTAGAGGTGGGTTGCTGTTGTAGAGGTGGGTCACTGTTGTAGAGGTGGGTTGCTGCTGTAGAGGTGGGCTGCTGTTGTAGAGGTGGGGTTGCTGTTGTAGAGATGGGGTTGCTGTTGTAGAGGTGGGGTTGCTGTTGTAGAGGTGGGGTTGCTGTTGTAGAGGTGGGGTTGCTGTTGTAGAGATGGGGTTGCTGTTGTAGAGGTGGGGTTGCTGTTGTAGAGGTGGGGTTGCTGTTGTAGAGGTGGGGTTGCTGTTGTAGAGGTGGGGTTGCTGTTGTAGAGGTGGGGTTGCTGTTGTAGAGATGGGGTTGCTGTTGTAGAGATGGGGTTGCTGTTGTAGAGGTGGGGTTGCTGTTGTAGAGATGGGGTTGCTGTTGTAGAGGTGGGGTTGCTGTTGTAGAGGTGGGGTTGCTGTTGTAGAGATGGGGTTGCTGTTGTAGAGGTGGGGTTGCTGTTGTAGAGGTGGGGTTGCTGTTGTAGAGGTGGGGTTGCTGTTGTAGAGGTGAGGTTGCTGTTGTAGAGGTGGGTTGCTGTTGTAGAGGTGGGTTGCTGTTGTAGAGGTGGGTTGCTGTTGCAGAGGTGGATTGCTGTTGTAGAGGTGGGGTTGCTGTGGTAGAGGTGGGGTTGCTGTTGTAGAGGTGGGTTGCTGTTGTAGAGGTGGGTTGCTGTTGTAGAGGTGGGGCTGCTGTTGTAGAGGTGGGTTGCTGTTGTAGAGGTGGGGTTGCTGTTGTAGAGATGGGTTGCTGTTGTAGAGGTGGGTTGCTGTTGTAGAGGTGGGTCACTGTTGTAGAGGTGGGTTGCTGCTGTAGAGGTGGGTTGCTGTTGTAGAGGTGGGTCGCTGCTGTAGAGGTGGGGTTGCTCTTGTAGAGGTGGGGTTGCTGCAGTAGAGGTGGGGTTGCTGCAGTAGAGGTGGGGTTGCTGTGGTAGAGGTGAGGCTGCTGTGGTAGAGGTGGGGCTGCTGTGGTAGAGGTGGGGCTGCTGTGGTAGAGGTGGGGCTGCTGTTGTAGAGGTGGGGCTCCTGTTGTAGAGGTGGGTTTCTGTTGTAGAGGAGGGTTGCTGTTGTAGAAATGAGGCTGCTGTTGTAGAGGTGGGTTGCTGTTGTAGAGGTGGGTTGCTGTTGTATAGGTGGGTTGCTGTTGTAGAGGTGGGTTGCTGTTGTAGAGGTGGGGTTGCTGTGGTAGAGGTGGGGTTGCTGTTGTAGAGGTGGGGTTGCTGTGGTAGAGGTGGGTTGCTGTTGAAGAGGTGGGGTTGCTGTTGTAGAGGTGGGGTTGCTGTTGTAGAGGTGGGGTTGCTGTTGTAGAGGTGGGGTTGCTGTTGTAGAGGTGGGTTGCTGTTGTAGAGGTGGGTTGCTGTTGTAGAGGTGGTTTGCTGTTGTAGAGGTGGATTGCTGTTGTAGAGGTGGGGATGCTGTTGTAGAGGTGGGTTGCTGTGGTAGAGGTGGGGTTGCTGTGGTAGAGGTGGGGTTGCTGTTGTAGAGGTGGGGTTGCTGTGGTAGAGGTGGGTTGCTGTTGAAGAGGTGGGGTTGCTGTTGTAGAGGTGGGGTTGCTGTTGTAGAGATGGGGTTGCTGTTGTAGAGGTGGGTTGCTGTTGTAGAGGTGGGTTGCTGTTGTAGAGGTGGGTTGTTGTTGTAGAGGTGGGTTGTTGTTGTAGAGGTGGGTTGCTGTTGTAGAGGTGGGTTTCTGTTGTAGAGGTGGGTTTGCTGTTGTAGAGGTGGGTTGCTGTGGTAGAGGTGGGGTTGCTGTGGTAGAAGTGGGGTTGCTGTGGTAGAGGTGAGGCTGCTGTGGTAGAGGTGAGGCTGCTGTGGTAGAGGTGGGGCTGCTGTGGTAGAGGGGGGGCTGCTGTGGTAGAGGTGGGGCTGCTGTGGTAGAGGTGGGGCTGCTGTGGTAGAGGTGGGGCTGCTGTGGTAGAGGTGAGGCTGCTGTGGCAGAGGTTTAGCTGCTGTGGTAGAGGTGGGGCTGCTGTGGTAGAGGTGGGGCTGCTGTGGTAGAGGTGAGGCTGCTGTGGTAGAGGTTTGGCTGCTGTGGTAGAGGTGGGGCTGCTGTGGTAGAGGTGGGGTTGCTGTGGTAGAGGTGTTGTTGCTGTGGTAGAGGTGGGGTTGCTGTGGTAGAGGTGGGGCTGCTGTGGTAGAGGTGGGGCTGCTGTGGTAGAGGTGGGGCTGCTGTGTTAGAGGTGGGGCTGCTGTGGTAGAGGTGGGGCTGCTGTGGTAGAGGTGGGGCTGCTGTGGTAGAGGTGAGGCTGCTGTGGTAGATGTTTGGCTGCTGTGGTAGAGGTGGGGCTGCTGTGGTAGAGGTTTGGCTGCTGTGGTAGAGGTGGGGCTGCTGTGGTAGAGGTGAGGCTGCTGTGGTAGAGGTTTGGCTGCTTTGGTAGAGGTGGGGCTGCTGTGGTAGAGGTTTGGCTGCTGTGGTAGAGGTGAGGCTGCTGTGGTAGAGGTGGGGCTGCTGTGGTAGAGGTGGGGTTGCTGTGGTAGAGGTGGGGCTGCTGTGATTGAGGTGGGGCTGCTGTGGTTGAGGTGGGGCTGCTGTGGTAGAGGTGGGGCTGCTGTGGTTGAGGTGGGGTTGCTGTGGTTGAGGTGGGGCTGCTGTGGTTGAGGTGGGGTTGCTGTGGTTGAGGTGGGGCTGCTGTGGTTGAGGTGGGGCTGCTGTGGTAGAGGTGGGGCTGCTGTGGTTGAGGTGGGGCTGCTGTGGTAGAGGTGGGGTTGCTGTGGTAGAGGTGGGGTTGCTGTGGTAGAGGTGGGGTTGCTGTGGTAGAGGTGGGGTTGCTGTGGTAGAGGTGGGGTTGCTGTGGTAGAGGTGGGGTTGCTGTGGTAGAGGTGAGGCTGCTGTGGTTGAGGTGGGGCTGCTGTGGTAGAGGTGGGGCTGCTGTGGTTGAGGTGGGGCTGCTGTGGTTGAGGTGGGGCTGCTGTGGTAGAGGTGGGGTTGCTGTGGTAGAGGTGGGGTTGCTGTGGTAGAGGTGGGGTTGCTGTGGTAGTGGGGTTGCTGTGGTAGAGGTGGGGTTGCTGTGGTAGAGGTGGGGTTGCTGTGGTAGAGGTGGGGCTGCTGTGGTTGAGGTGGGGCTGCTGTGGTAGAGGTGGGGCTGCTGTGGTTGAGGTGGGGCTGCTGTGGTTGAGGTGGGGCTGCTGTGGTAGAGGTGGGGTTGCTGTGGTAGAGGTGGGGTTGCTGTGGTAGAGGTGGGGTGGCTGTGGTAGAGGTGGGGTTGCTGTGGTAGAGGTGGGGCTGCTGTGGTAGAGGTGGGGCTGCTGTGGTAGAGGTGGGGTTGCTGTGGTAGAGGTGGGGTTGCTGTGGTAGAGGTGGGGTTGCTGTGGTAGAGGTGGGGTTGCTGTGGTAGAGGTGGGGCTGCTGTGGTAGAGGTGGGGCTGCTGTGGTAGAGGTGGGGCTGCTGTGGTAGAGGTGGGGTTGCTGTGGTAGAGGTGGGGCTGCTGTGGTAGAGGTGGGGTTGCTGTGGTAGAGGTGGGGCTGCTGTGGTAGAGGTGGGGCTGCTGTGGTAGAGGTGGGGATGCTGTGGTAGAGGTGGGGCTGCTGTGGTAGAGGTGGGGTTGCTGTGGTAGAGGTGGGGCTGCTGTGGTAGAGGTGGGGCTGCTGTGGTAGAGGTGGGGCTGCTGTGGTAGAGGTGGGGCTGCTGTGGTAGAGGTGGGGTTGCTGTGGTAGAGGTGGGGCTGCTGTGGTAGAGGTGGGGCTGCTGTGGTAGAGGTGGGGCTGCTGTGGTAGAGGTGGGGCTGCTGTGGTAGAGGTGGGGCTGCTGTGGTAGAGGTTTGGCTGCTGTGGTAGAGGTGGGGCTGCTGTGGTAGAGGTGGGGCTGCTGTTGTAGAGGTGGGGCTCCTGTTGTAGAGGTGGGTTTCTGTTGTAGAGGTGGGTTGCTGTTGTAGAAATGAGGCTGCTGTTGTAGAGGTGGGTTGCTGTTGTAGAGGTGGGTTGCTGTTGTATAGGTGGGTTGCTGTTGTAGAGGTGGGTTGCTGTTGTAGAGGTGGGGTTGCTGTGGTAGAGGTGGGGTTGCTGTTGTAGAGGTGGGGTTGCTGTGGTAGAGGTGGGTTGCTGTTGAAGAGGTGAGGTTGCTGTTGTAGAGGTGGGGTTGCTGTTGTAGAGGTGGGGTTGCTGTTGTAGAGATGGGGTTGCTGTTGTAGAGGTGGGTTGCTGTTGTAGAGGTGGGTTGCTGTTGTAGAGGTGGTTTGCTGTTGTAGAGGTGGATTGCTGTTGTAGAGGTGGGGATGCTGTTGTAGAGGTGGGTTGCTGTGGTAGAGGTGGGGTTGCTGTGGTAGAGGTGGGGTTGCTGTTGTAGAGGTGGGGTTGCTGTGGTAGAGGTGGGTTGCTGTTGAAGAGGTGGGGTTGCTGTTGTAGAGGTGGGGTTGCTGTTGTAGAGATGGGGTTGCTGTTGTAGAGGTGGGTTGCTGTTGTAGAGGTGGGTTGCTGTTGTAGAGGTGGGTTGTTGTTGTAGAGGTGGGTTGTTGTTGTAGAGGTGGGTTGCTGTTGTAGAGGTGGGTTTCTGTTGTAGAGGTGGGGTTGCTGTTGTAGAGGTGGGTTGCTGTGGTAGAGGTGGGGTTGCTGTGGTAGAGGTGGGGTTGCTGTGTTAGAGGTGAGGCTGCTGTGGTAGAGGTGAGGCTGCTGTGGCAGAGGTGGGGCTGCTGTTGTAGAGGGGGGGCTGCTGTGGTAGAGGTGGGGCTGCTGTGGTAGAGGTGGGCCTGCTGTGGTAGAGGTGGGGCTGCTGTGGTAGAGGTGAGGCTGCTGTGGCAGAGGTTTAGCTGCTGTGGTAGAGGTGGGGCTGCTGTGGTAGAGGTGGGGCTGCTGTGGTAGAGGTGAGGCTGCTGTGGTAGAGGTTTGGCTGCTGTGGTAGAGGTGGGGCTGCTGTGGTAGAGGTGGGGTTGCTGTGGTAGAGGTGGGGTTGCTGTGGTAGAGGTGGGGTTGCTGTGGTAGAGGTGGGGCTGCTGTGGTAGAGGTGGGGCTTCTGTGGTAGAGGTGGGGCTGCTGTGGTAGAGGTGGGGCTGCTGTGGTAGAGGTGGGGCTGCTGTGGTAGAGGTGGGGCTGCTGTGGTAGAGGTGAGGCTGCTGTGGTAGATGTTTGGCTGCTGTGGTAGAGGTGGGGCTGCTGTGGTAGAGGTTTGGCTGCTGTGGTAGAGGTGGGGCTGCTGTGGTAGAGGTGAGGCTGCTGTGGTAGAGGTTTGGCTGCTGTGGTAGAGGTGGGGCTGCTGTGGTAGAGGTTTGGCTGCTGTGGTAGAGGTGAGGCTGCTGTGGTAGAGGTGGGGCTGCTGTGGTAGAGGTGGGGTTGCTGTGGTAGAGGTGGGGCTGCTGTGGTTGAGGTGGGGCTGCTGTGGTTGAGGTGGGGCTGCTGTGGTAGAGGTGGGGCTGCTGTGGTTGAGGTGGGGTTGCTGTGGTTGAGGTGGGGCTGCTGTGGTTGAGGTGGGGTTGCTGTGGTTGAGGTGGGGCTGCTGTGGTTGAGGTGGGGCTGCTGTGGTAGAGGTGGGGCTGCTGTGGTTGAGGTGGGGCTGCTGTGGTAGAAGTGGGGTTGCTGTGGTAGAGGTGGGGTTGCTGTGGTAGAGGTGGGGTTGCTGTGGTAGAGGTGGGGTTGCTGTGGTAGAGGTGGGGTTGCTGTGGTAGAGGTGGGGTTGCTGTGGTAGAGGTGAGGCTGCTGTGGTTGAGGTGGGGCTGCTGTGGTAGAGGTGGGGCTGCTGTGGTTGAGGTGGGGCTGCTGTGGTTGAGGTGGGGCTGCTGTGGTAGAGGTGGGGTTGCTGTGGTAGAGGTGGGGTTGCTGTGGTAGAGGTGGGGTTGCTGTGGTAGTGGGGTTGCTGTGGTAGAGGTGGGGTTGCTGTGGTAGAGGTGGGGTTGCTGTGGTAGAGGTGGGGCTGCTGTGGTTGAGGTGGGGCTGCTGTGGTAGAGGTGGGGCTGCTGTGGTTGAGGTGGGGCTGCTGTGGTTGAGGTGGGGCTGCTGTGGTAGAGGTGGGGTTGCTGTGGTAGAGGTGGGGTTGCTGTGGTAGAGGTGGGGTGGCTGTGGTAGAGGTGGGGTTGCTGTGGTAGAGGTGGGGCTGCTGTGGTAGAGGTGGGGTTGCTGAGGTAGTGATAACAGGGTGGGGTTGCTGAGGTAGTGATAACAGGGTGGGGTTGCTGAGGTAGTGATAACAAGGTGGGGTTGCTGAGGTAGTGATAACAGGGTGGGGTTGCTGAGGTAGAGGTGGGGCTGCTGTGGTAGAGGTGGGGCTGCTGTGGTAGAGGTGGGGCTGCTGTGGTAGAGGTGGGGTTGCTGTGGTAGAGGTGGGGCTGCTGTGGTAGAGGTGGGGTTGCTGTGGTAGAGGTGGGGCTGCTGTGGTAGAGGTGGGGCTGCTGTGGTAGAGGTGGGGCTGCTGTGGTAGAGGTGGGGCTGCTGTGGTAGAGGTGGGGTTGCTGTGGTAGAGGTGGGGCTGCTGTGGTAGAGGTGGGGCTGCTGTGGTAGAGGTGGAGCTGCTGTGGTAGAGGTGGGGCTGCTGTGGTAGAGGTGGGGTTGCTGTGGTAGAGGTGGGGCTGCTGTGGTAGAGGTGGGGCTGCTGTGGTAGAGGTGGGGCTGCTGTGGTAGAGGTGGGGCTGCTGTGGTAGAGGTGGGGCTGCTGTGGTAGAGGTGGGGCTGCTGTGGTAGAGGTTTGGCTGCTGTGGTAGAGGTGGGGCTGCTGTGGTAGAGGTGAGGCTGCTGTGGTAGAGGTGGGGCTGCTGTGGTAGAGGTGGGGCTGCTGTTGTAGAGGTGGGGCTGCTGTGGTAGAGGTGAGGCTGCTGTGGTAGAGGTCGGGCTGCTGTGGTAGAGGTGAGGCTGCTGTGGTAGAGGTGAGGCTGCTGTGGTAGAGGTGGGGCTGCTGTGGTAGAGGTGGGGCTGCTGTGGTAGAGGTGGGGCTGCTGTGGTAGAGGTGGGGCTGCTGTGGTAGAGGTGGGGCTGCTGTGGTTGAGGTGGGGCTGCTGTGGTAGAGGTGGGGTTGCTGTGGTAGAGGTGGGGCCGCTGTGGTAGAGGTGGGGCTGCTGTGGTAGAGGTGGGGGTGCTGTGGTAGAGGTGGGGCTGCTGTGGTAGAGGTGGGGCTGCTGTGGTAGAGGTGGGGCTGCTGTGGTAGAGGTGGGGCTGCTGTGGTAGAGGTGAGGCTGCTGTGGTAGAGGTGAGGCTGCTGTGGTAGAGGTGGGGCTGCTGTGGTAGAGGTGGGGCTGCTGTGGTAGAGGTGGGGCTGCTGTGGTAGAGGTGGGGCTGCTGTGGTAGAGGTGGGGCTGCTGTGGTTGAGGTGGGGCTGCTGTGGTAGAGGTGGGGCTGCTGTGGTAGAGGTGGGGCTGCTGTGGTAGAGGTGGGGTTGCTGTGGTAGAGGTGGGGCTGCTGTGGTAGAGGTGGGGCTGCTGTGGTAGAGGTGGGGCTGCTGTGGTAGAGGTGAGGCTGCTGTGGTAGAGGTGAGGCTGCTGTGGTAGAGGTGGGGCTGCTGTGGTAGAGGTGAGGCTGCTGTGGTAGAGGTGAGGCTGCTGTGGTAGAGGTGAGGCTGCTGTGGTAGAGGTGAGGCTGCTGTGGTAGAGGTGAGGCTGCTGTGGTAGAGGTGAGGCTGCTGTGGTAGAGGTGGGGCTGCTGTGGTAGAGGTGAGGCTGCTGTGGTAGAGGTGAGGCTGCTGTGGTAGAGGTGAGGCTGCTGTGGTAGAGGTGGGGCTGCTGTGGTAGAGGTGAGGCTGCTGTGGTAGAGGTGGGGTTGCTGTGGTAGAGGTGGGGTTGCTGTGGTAGAGGTGGGGCTGCTGTGGTAGAGGTGGGGCTGCTGTGGTAGAGGTGGGGCTGCTGTGGTAGAGGTGGGGTTGCTGTGGTAGAGGTGGGGTTGCTGTGGTAGAGGTGGGGTTGCTGTGGTAGAGGTGGGGTTGCTGTGGTAGAGGTGGGGGTGCTGTGGTAGAGGTGGGGCTGCTGTGGTAGAGGTGGGGTTGCTGTGGTAGAGGTGGGGTTGCTGTGGTAGAGGTGGGGTTGCTGTGGTAGAGGTGGGGCTGCTGTGGTAGAGGTGGGGCTGCTGTGGTAGAGGTGGGGCTGCTGTGGTAGAGGTGGGGCTGCTGTGGTAGAGGTGGGGCTGCTGTGGTAGAGGTGGGGCTGCTGTGGTAGAGGTGGGGCTGCTGTGGTAGAGGTGAGGCTGCTGTGGTAGAGGTGGGGCTGCTGTGGTAGAGGTGGGGCTGCTGTGGTAGAGGTGGGGCTGCTGTGGTAGAGGTGAGGCTGCTGTGGTAGAGGTGGGGCTGCTGTGGTAGAGGTGGGGCTGCTGTGGTAGAGGTGGGGCTGCTGTGGTAGAGGTGGGGCTGCTGTTGTAGAGATGGGGCTGCTGTGGTAGAGGTGGGGCTGCTGTGGTAGAGGTGGGGCTGCTGTGGTAGAGGTGGGGCTGCTGTGGTAGAGGTGGGGCTGCTGTGGTAGAGGTGGGGCTGCTGTGGTAGAGGTGGGGCTGCTGTGGTAGAGGTGGGGCTGCTCTTGTTAATGCTTCAGCAGCTCGAGGCGTCAGGAATGTTTTGTGTTGATGGTGAATGTTTTGTGTTGATGGTGAATGTTTTGTGTTGATGGTGAATGTTTTGTGTTGATGGTGAATGTTTTGTTGATGGTGAATGTTTTGTGTTGATGGTGAATGTTTTGTGTTGATGGTGAATGTTTTGTGTTGATGGTGAATGTTTTGTGTTGATGGTGAATGTTCTGTGTTGATGGTGAATGTTTTGTGTTGATGGTGAATGTTTTGTGTTGATGGTGAATGTTTTGTGTTGATGGTGAATGTTTTGTGTTGATGGTGAATGTTTTGTGTTGATGGTGAATGTTTTGTGTTGATGGTGAATGTTCTGTGTTGATGGTGAATGTTCTGTGTTGATGGTGAATGTTTTGTGTTGATGGTGAATGTTCTGTGTTGATGGTGAATGTTTTGTGTTGATGGTGAATGTTTTGTGTTGATGGTGAATGTTCTGTGTTGATGGTGAATATTCTGTGTTGATGGTGAATATTCTGTGTTGATGGTGAATGTTCTGTATTGATGGTGAATGTTCTGTGTTGATGGTGAATATTCTGTATTGATGGTGAACGTCTCACGTATTGTATATTTATCGTCTCTTTTATTACCCGTAGATGTTTTTGACAGTGTTCCATGTTCACGACTTAAAGAAAACAGTGTTTCAAGGACAGTCCTTCAAGAACAGTTTTCTTGCAATAAAACAAGTATGAAAAATACTCGAAGAGAGTTAGATTATATTACATAAACCAGAACTCATAGGGTCAAAGTATCTCAAAGTCAAAGTATCCTAGAGTCAGGGGTATCCTAAATCAGGGTATCCCAAGGGCATGGTAAGCCAAAGGCTTACCAACACTGAGACACCAGCTTAGCCCCTCTACTGTAACTACCAACACTGAGACACCACCAGCATAGCCCCTCTCCTGTAACTACCAACACTGAGACACCACCAGCATAGCCCCTCTCCTGTAACTACCAACACTGAGGCACCACCAGCATAGCCCCTCTACTGTAACTACCAACACTGAGACACCACCAGCATAGCCCCTCTCCTGTAACTACCAACACTGAGGCACCACCAGCATAGCCCCTCTACTGTAACTACCAACACTGAGACACCACCAGCATAGCCCCTCTCCTGTAACTACCAACACTGAGACACCACCAGCATAGCCCCTCTCCTGTAACTACCAACACTGAGGCACCACCAGCATAGCCCCTCTACTGTAACTACCAACACTGAGACACCACCAGCATAGCCCCTCTCCTGTAACTACCAACACAGACACCACCAGCATAGTCCCTCTACTGTAACTACCAACACCGAGACACCACCAGCATAGTCTCTCTACTGTAACTACCAACACTGAGACACCACCAGCATAGCCCCTCTACTGTAACTACCAACACTGAGGCACCACCAGCATAGTCGCTCTACTGTAACTACCAACACCGAGACACCACCAGCATAGTCCCTCTCCTGTAACTACCAACACTGAGACACCACCAGCATAGCCCCTCTCCTGTAACTACCAACACTGAGACACCACCAGCATAGTCCCTCTACTGTAACTACCAACACCGAGACACCACCAGCATAGCCCCTCTACTGTAACTACCAACACTGAGGAACCACCAGCATAGCTCCTCTCATGTAACTACCAACACTGAGACACCACCAGCATAGCCCCTCTACTGTAACTACCAACACCGAGACACCACCAGCATAGTCCCTCTCCTGTAACTACCAACACTGAGGCACCACGAGCATAGCCCCTCTACTGTAACTACCAACACTGAGGAACCACCAGCATAGCTCCTCTCATGTAACTACCAACACTGAGGCACCACCAGAATAGCCCCTCTACTGTAACTACCAACACTGAGGCACCACCAGCATAGCCCCTCTACTGTAACTACCAACACTGAGGCACCACCAGCATAGCTCCTCTACTGTAACTACCAACACTGAGAAACCACCAGCATAGCTCCTCTTATGTAACTACCAACACTGAGAAACCACCAGCATAGCTCCTCTACTGTAACTACCAACACTGAGAAACCACCAGCATAGCTCCTCTTATGTAACTACCAACACTGAGAAACCACCAGCATAGCTCCTCTACTGTAACTACCAACACTGAGAAACCACCAGCATAGCTCCTCTTATGTAACTACCAACACTGAGAAACCACCAGCATAGCTCCTCTACTGTAACTACCAACACTGAGAAACCACCAGCAGAGCTCCTCTACTGTAACTACCAACACTGAGAAACCACCAGCATAGCTCCTCTACTGTAACTACCAACACTGAGAAACCACCAGCATAGCTCCTCTTATGTAACTACCAACACTGAGAAACCACCAGTATAGCTCCTCTACTGTAACTACCAACACTGAGAAACCACCAGCATAACTCCTCTTATGTAACTACCAACACTGAGAAACCACCAGCATAGCTCCTCTTATGTAACTACCAACACTGAGGCACCACCAGAATAGCCCCTCTACTGGAACTACCAACACTGAGACACCACCAGCATAGTTCCTCTCCTGTAACTACCAACACTGAGACACCATCATAGCCCCTCTTCTCTATAATCACCAGTACTGACGACGGAAACACCACTGCTTCTGTAGCTACAAAAAAATCTAAATACAAATAGACAAAATTAAGGAAAAAAACACTAAAATAAAATTTGAATACACCTTGAAAACATTGAAATCTGTCTGCCTCGTACTGGACTGAGACATTCTTTTTTCTTTTTTGATAGGATGGGGAGGGAGGGATAGGGCATCTAGTCATTAACCCCAGGCTTTAATCTGGCACAGAAAGGGGCTTATCTACGCTTCCCTGGGGAAATACCAAGGCCTTTTGTCCTCTTTGAGTTTTAGCACAATAGTGAAACAAAAGGCGAGGGATAACGCTCGTGTAGGGTGAGAGAGAGGCAAGCCTGGTAGTGTGAAGATTGTATCCCTGAAGAGAAACAGGTTTGTAGTGCTGCTTTTGTAGGGAAAACGGTCTGTAATTCATGCTTCTGTTGAGGTGCAGGTCAGTAGTGGTGTTGTAGTAGATAGGCAGGTCAGCAGTGGTGCTGTAATAGAGGCAGGTCAATAGTGGTGATGTAACAGAAAGGTAGGTCTGTAGTGGTGCTGTAATAGAGTGGCAGGCCTGTAGTGATGTAGAGAGGCAGGTCAGTAGTGGTGCTGTAACTGAGAGGTAGTCAGTAGTAGTGCTGTAATAGAGAGGCAGGTCAGTAGTGGTGCTGTAATAGAGGCAGGCCTGTAGTGGTTCTATAGTAGAGAGACAAGGTCAGTAGTGATGCTGTAATAGACAATGTCAGTAGTTTTGCTGTAATACAAAGACAAGGTCAGTAGTGGTGCTGTAGTAGAGAGGCAGGTCAGTAGTGGTGCTGTAATAGAGAGGCAGGTCAGTAGTGGTGCTGTAATAGAGAGGCAGGTCAGTAGTGGTGCTGTAATAGAGAGGCAGGTCAGTAGTGGTGCTGTAATAGAGAGGCAGGTCAGTAGTGGTGCTGTAAGAGGCAGGTCAGTAGTAGTGCTGTAATAGACAGGTCAGTAGTGGTGCTGTAATAGGGAGGCAGGTCAGAAGTGGTTCTATATTAGAGCGAAAGGTCTGTAGTAGCTAGTTGTAATCAGACGTAGTCAGGTAGTCAGATATAAACAAGTATCAGTTGAGCACCTATAGTCAAGCAAGATCAGGTGCAGTAAACATCAAACGAAGAACTGTGTCCAGTATAATACATTTTTTTCATTCTGTCCTCATAAAATACAGAAAAAAAGTAAATATTAATATAAAACGTTTGGATGTCATACATTTATGTTTTCTATTTACAACATATTGTCCAAAACGACAAACAACATTAACATGCCATGCGAGGCACAAACACCCACCGCATAATGCCAACATATGATAAAATTAATGTGTCAACATAGTCAAAATATTCTGTATGAATCACGATGCATCATAAATTTTGCTTAATTCAAAAAATATGATACACACAAAATACTCTTTGAATATACACATACGTAGACACACACACACACACACACACACACACACACACACACAGACGACAGTAAATGCACACTCTTATACACATATGCACACTTATACATTCACACTTCTGCATACTGAGACATACTCCTGTCTACACGCGTACACACAATCTTGTATGCCCTTAGAACTATACTCTCGTGTGTGTGTATTACGTACACAGGTGTATATATGGCTTACACACCTTGCCGTAATGAGATAACCACTTAGGAACGAGCAAAAAGACAGTAACGAATAAATTAATTTATTTCCTTCACCAAAAATTAGCTGATATTTACTACATATATAGCCTATGTATATTATTTACAACTAAGTACATTGAGGCAAAAATGTAAGCACAAGACAAGGTGAGAACCGTGGCGACCAGCAGGGAAGGCAAGTCTGCCAAAGTTGTTTCACGAGTGTACCACATCGCTTCACAGCATTGGCCGACTTCCTTGTGATTGGATGGTTGAACCAAGGTACTAGTATAACGACGGGGCCCCTGCGCATTAGCAGGAGATGGGAAGTATGGGAGGGTTGCACTCTGAAAGATGGGGATGATGACTGTTGTGGTTCAAGAAAGGGGAAGTATGGGGGAGGAGATTGCACTGTATTACAACCCATGAGTCCAAATGGCCTGTTATCCTGGGTGTACAGGGAGCAAAATAAACACAGCAGAAAACTTTTGAATTGTATTATCCTTCACCAGTTTAGAACACAAGTATGTACACTACATACACTATGTACAGTGATAGGTATTAGTGCACTCCACGGTAAGCAAGGCAGAATAGAAGCCACTAGAGAGCAGACCGTGCTTCAACCAGCTCTAGAATGGGAATGACAAGGGCAGACAGGAGAGTGGTACCCACATAACCTCTGCGATTGCCAAAACCATCTTCTCATTGGCTGGAACCTGGGTACTGGTTGAACGACGGGGCCCCATCGTCAACCCTCAGTCACCTGGTTCGCTGGTTGGGGGAGATAGCCTGAAAATGAGGGTGTGTACATGCGCCGAATAAAGGTTACGTACTCTTTGCATGCCACGCACTCTGAAAGATGCTGTTTGGGGGAGTCGTCTTGTGGTTTGGTTGGGTGTCAATAGAGCGTAATGATATGACACATCTGGGGAGACAGCTAGGGAGTGAATGATGGTAAAAGTGCTTTCCTCTGTGTTTCATCCTAGTCTAGTAAAAGGCAGAGGTAATATATTGTTATTATCATGCTTTACCATAATTTCTTCTTTTTCTGCTTCCTCTCCTTCTCCTCCTCCTCCCCCTTCTCCTTCTACTCATCCTCCTCCTCCTTCTCCTTCTCCTCCTTCTATACTTATCCCATCCATTCCTCCCTCTCTCACTTCTCTGGTTCTCCGTTTTCTCCATTTACTCTTCGCTTTCTCTTCCTCACTATTCTTCTCTTCCCGGTTAGCTCTACTCTTTTTTTCTTCCCTTTTCTTATGTCCTCTTCTCTCTAATTTTCCCCTCCCCTCATCCTCTCTTTATCCCCTTCACCTCCTTCCCTTCCCTCTCTTCTCCTCGCGTTCATTTCATTCCTTCCCTCCCCTTTCCTCCTCCTCTTCCCCTTCTCTTCTTCCTTCTCCTCCTCCTCCTCTTCCTCCTGTTCCTCGCCTCGTTCTCACCACCGACAGCGCTTGACTACCATAATAACAAACACCACAACATTCTCACACAACATCGCTGGCAGTACACCAAACTTTCACTTTTCCCCCCTCGTTTTTTTCTCGTTTGAAAGGTAGAAAACTTTCGTTTTTCCTCTCGTTTGGAGCGCAGCAAACTATGTTTTTTTCCCTCGTTTGGAGCGCAGCAAACTATGTTTTTTTCCTTGTTTGAAGCTCAGCAAACTATGTTTTTCCCTTGTTTGGAGCTCAGCAAACTATGTTTTTTCCCTTGTTTGGAGCTCAGCAAACTATGTTTTTTCTTCTCGTTTGGAGCGCAGCAAACTATGTTTTTTCCCTTGTTTGGAGCTCAGCAAACTATGTTTTTTCCCTTGTTTGGAGAGCAGCAAACTATGTTTTTTCCCTTGTTTGGAGCTCAGCAAACTATGTTTTTTCCCTTGTTTGGAGAGCAGCAAACTATGTTTTTTCCCTTGTTTGGAGAGCAGCAAACTATGTTTTTTCCCTTGTTTGGAGAGCAGCAAACTATGTTTTTTCCCTTGTTTGGAGCTCAGCAAACTATGTTTTTTCCCTTGTTTGGAGCTCAGCAAACTATGTTTTTTCCCTTGTTTGGAGAGCAGCAAACTATGTTTTTTCCCTTGTTTGGAGAGCAGCAAACTATGTTTTTTCCCTTGTTTGGAGCTCAGCAAACTATGTTTTTTCCCTTGTTTGGAGAGCAGCAAACTATGTTTTTTCCCTTGTTTGGAGAGCAGCAAACTATGTTTTTTCCCTTGTTTGGAGAGCAGCAAACTATGTTTTTTCCCTTGTTTGGAGAGCAGCAAACTATGTTTTTTCCCTTGTTTGGAGCTCAGCAAACTATGGTTTTCATAGTGCATAGCTTGCATAGTGGTGGTCATTTTTAATAGTACTAAGATAGTAACGGTAGGAAGATAGGCAAGCGAATACAGTGACAGTAGAAAGACAAGCAGTGAAGATAGTGAGGGTAGATGGCAAGGCTGGAGGCAAGGCGTTCCCTGTGATCGTATTAGCTTGGATCTTCTGCTCTTTTCTGCAACACTGCAAGGTCCTGATGTGTTCACTGCAACATGAAAGGTCTAGAGCTATCTTTCTACTCCCATCATGGCTGTTTTGCATAATATATATATATATATATATATATATATATATATATATATATATATATATATATATATATATATATATATATATATTAGTTAGTTAATAAATAAAAAGAAGGGTGGATGAAGGGCTCGAACCGCGATCCGTAAATTGACAATCCAACGATTTACCGTCTAGTTCCTCTAAAAAAATAACAACGAATCGGAACTAATACTTACTGTATTGTATTCCGTCAGAGGAACCAACTGTAACTCGCCTGAACTCCTTCTTCCGGCCCAGGAGCTTTAACGGTAGACTTTGTCAATGGTCCAAGTCGGACCGAAACGTCGTCGTATGCTTCTGTCTTTTATGTGCGGGTTATTTGTGTATCGTTCCAGTCACGGTATTGTGCCTTTTTGTTATTTATTTATTCTTAACCCCCTGTAACACTTATCCAGATAGATTTTTCGTTACATTTTCCTTTTCCTCCAGACATTTTCCTCCTCTTCCTCATTCTTCTATCTATATTTTATTCTTAATTTCTGACCATCTTATACACCTAATTCATCTTCTCCTTCTCCTCCTACTACCAGTTATTCTTAATTTTTCCCAGGAAGTCAGCCGATGTTTCTTTAATTTTCCTGAGTCTGCGGTTGATCTGGGGAAAGTAATTAAACCTAATGATCATTGATGCTGCCAGTTTTATCCTGGGTTTCTGCCTCCTTGAGAGACGTATGTCAGGGCTGTGTACCAGGGCTGTGTGGCAGGGCTGTAAGAGCTGAGAGTCAGGGCTGTATGGCAGGGCTGTAAGAGCTGAGAGTCAGGGCTGTATGGCAGGGCTGTTTATCAGGGTTGTGTGTCAGGGATGTGTGTCAGTGCTGCGTTGGGACTGTGTATCAGGGCTTGGGTCTGTGTACCAGGGCTTGGAACTGTGTCAAGACTTGGGGCTGTGTATCAGCGCTTGGGATTCTGTATCAAGGCTTGGGACTGTCTATCAATGCTTGGGACTGTCTATCAGGGTTTGGGACTGTGTATCAGGGCTTGGGACTGGATATCAGGGCTTGGGACTGTGTCAAGACTTGGGGCTATGTAAAAGTGTTTGGGACTGTGTATCAGAACTTGGGATTGTGTATCAGGGCTTGGGACTATGCATCAGGGCTTGGGGCTCCTTATCAGGGCTTGGGACTGTGTATCAGGGCTTGAAACTGTGTATCAGAGATTGTGACTATGCATCAGGGCTTGGAACTGTGCAGCAGGGCTTGGGACTGTGCAGCAGGGCTTGGTACTATGTATCAGGGTTTGGGGCTGTGCATCAGGGCTTGGGGCTGTGTATCAGGGCTTGGGACTATATATCAAGGCTTGAGACTGTGTATCAGGGCTTAGTGCTGTGTATTAGGGCTTGGGACTGTGTATCAAAGTTTGGGGCTGCGAGACAGTGGAGGCTGAGCGCCCCTAGATCTCGCCAAAGTTCCTCGTAAATCTCAATTGTGACTCCTTTGGGGAAGACGCTGCCAAGGCTACGAGATATTGCTGTAAATATTGCTGTTCTTCCTGGCCGCCCTGTTTTTTTTTCTCTCTCTGTTTTGCTGTGTTTTTAGCTGTTCTTGTTTTCCTGTTTTTTTTAGTGTTCTAGTTTTGATTTTATTTGGACTTCTGTTTTTTTCTGTTTTAAGCTGTTCTGGTTTTGCTGTGCTTTTAGCTGTTCTAGTACTTTTGTGTTTTTAGCTCATGTTGTGCTGTTCCGGTTTTTCTGACTTTCACTTGTTTTAAACTGTTCTGTTTTTGCTCTTTTTTTTTTAGCTGTTCTGGTTTATCTGTGTTATTGCTGTGATTTTTAGTTGTTCTTAATTTATCTCTAACACTAAATTTTTGTACTCGTTATTTTTAGTTCATTTGCTGTCTCTGTTCATGTTAATTCCGTTGTTTGTGTTGTTCTCGTTATGGTATATTTTTTTGAAAAACCTGCTTTTGTTGATTCTGCTTCTGCTGTGCTGTTGTACCTACTTTTGTTTACTTGTTCCAGTTGGTGTTTATTTATTATACTTGTTTATGTTTGTTTCTTTCTGATGGATGATACTGTATCAACATTTATGCTAAACAAAAAAGAATGTTTAGCCAGTGAGAATGTTTTTGTTCTTCTAGGTTTTAGGTTTTTAAGTTTTAGAGTTTAGGTTCTTTAGTCTCGAGGAGGAGTATTCGTTTTCGGGGAAGAATTTAGGATTTTTTTTTTTAAGCTTCGAGAAAATTTTTAGGCTCGTCACTTTTTAAGGAAGAGAATTTGGTTCGTCAGTTTCAGAGAGTACAGCGTTGACTCGTTAGTTTCAACGAAGATTTTTTTTCGTTGATGAAGTTTTTTTTCTTCATTTGTTTCAATGAAGAACGCTTTTCATCAGTTCCACTGAAGAATGTTTTTCAATTCCACTGAAGAACGTTTTTTCGTCAGTTCTACTGAAGAACGTTTATCATCAGTTCCACTGAAGAACGTTTAGTCATGTGAACAAAACAACTCTCTGTACATCTCTCGCTTCAGTCAAGATTGACAGAGAAACATTGCACCACAATCCCGAGAGCGTAACTGCAGAAACCCGTGTAAACTCAACACCTCGCAGGCGAGAACAAAATCCAAACCATCTTTACTCTCCCCCCCCCCCAACCAAAAAAAATCTTAACCAAGCAGTGGTCCTTTGAAGTCCCGATCTGAAAAAAAAAATCGTCAAAACGCCTCTAAACGGCAAATCTTTACCCTCTTCTTGAAGAGTGTTGGGGGTGAGGCAAATTAGCGTGAGACGCCCCAACTCGGTGATGACACGGGGTGAATTAGGCAGGCCTGAGCTACACTCTCTTCGCCAGAGAGCAAATATGGACCTCGCTGTGGTTAAGGCGAATTAACACGCCCCCACCATCCCTTGATAATCCCGGTGCACGAGTCCCTGTTAGTTTTTCTACCGGGCTGAGTGCCTCAAACCACGCCCAGAGTAAAGTGGAGGGAAGGTCTGCAGGCTCCCGAGAGGAGGGGAGGGAGGATGGGAGAGGACTCGAGGGACCGCAAGAAGTGCTGGAACAGGAGCGGTAGCTTCCAGGAAGCCAGGGGAAAGAAGGCCTGAGGTAGCGAAGAGATGGTAACCAACTGCTTTTCAAGGAAGCAAGAGCTCTTCACAAAGAGGAACTGAAAAAGATTGGTATCCAACTGCTTTTGAGATATCCAAGGCTCTGCAAGAGGAACCGTATGAAATGGGAACCAATTGCTTTTCGAGAACCAAAGGGTCTTCAAGAGGAACCAAAAAGATAACCAACTACTTTTGAGGAATCAGAGGCTCTTCAAGAAGAACCGTAGCGGATGGGCACTAATTGCTTTAGAACAACCAACTGCTCTTCACCAAGACGAACCGGAAAAGATGAAACAAACTGCGTTTGAGAATCAAAGGCTCATTATTTAAACACCTGCAACTCCTTAGTATCTGAGATTGTTTACAGAGGACCGAAGATTCTTCACTGTAAACTGGAATCACCACTAAAGACCTGAAACTCCTTAAAGAAGTTCTGAAGCTCGCCGAAGACCCGAAAAAATTCAAGAGACTCTAAACTTCTCGTCTAAGTCTAGAAACTTCTTACTGAAGACCTGAGACTCATTATCAAAAACCTCAAATTCGCCGATGGCCCGAAAGTAAAGAACCAAAAACCTGAAACTGTTTATATCCCTGAAACTCTTTGCTGAAGACCCGAAACTTCTAAGCAAAGACCTGAAACGCCTTATGATATCCCTGAAACGCTTTACTGAAGACCCAAAATTTCTAATCAGAGACTTAAAACACCTTCCTGAAAGCCTGAAATTCCTCAGTGAATTCTTGAAACTTCTTGCTGAATACTCGAAATTGCTCACCAGTGACCTGAAAGTTCCCCAAGCATACCTGAAACACCTGACCCAGTGCTTAAAATTCCTCAGCAGAGAGATGAAGAATTTAAGCTCTCATGCAATGGGCACCTGACTCGTTTTCCTGAGTTGGGAAGTAGTCACTCGCTGAGTAAAGCCGACACTAGGAACTCACTGAGTAAGGCTGAGACTAGGAACTCACTGAGTAAAGCTGAGACTAAGAACTCACTGAGTAAAGCTGAGACTAGGAACTAGCTGTTGTAGTGGTTGTTGTGAAGAATGTGGTGATTGTGGTGGTTGTGATGGTTGTAGTGATTGTGGTGGTGGTTGTGGTTGTGGTGGTTATGATGGTGGTTGTGGTGATAGTTGTGGTGGTGGTGGTTGTGGTTGTGGTGGTGGTGGTTGTGGTTGTTGTGGTGGTGGTTATATACTCAAGCACCTACATTGTTTTGTCCCATTAAAATATTTAAAAAAAAATTCTTACTAGAAGTGTGGTATTAAAAAAGTTAACGCAGAGAGAGAGAGAGAGAGAGAGAGAGAGAGAGAGAGAGAGAGAGAGAGAGAGAGAGAGAGAGATACAGAGAGAGAGAGAGAGAGAGAGAGAGAGAGAGAGAAAGAGAGAGAGAGAGAACACTTTGCTACCAAAATGCAAGTTCCTGATCCAGCAAGGGACCCTCCTTGGCTAGCTGCAAGAACTGTGTCAAAACTGTCAGTGGTGACAATAAGGCAGGAGGAGGTGCATTTCTTTCTTAAATCGCTTGACCAAGAAAAGGCTGTGGGCCCAGACAAGTTGAGCCCAAGATTGCTGAGAAAATGTGCAGACCAGCTAGCAGCACCTCTAACTCGCATCTTTCAGCACTGCCTAGTAGAGTGTAAATGGCCCTCTCTATGGAAAGAGGCAAATGTAGTCCCTGTTCACATAAAGAAGAGCAGAGCAGAAATCCGCAACTACAGACCAGTGTCACTCCTGTCAATCACTGGTAAGATCCTTGAGACAATAATCTCAAGACAAATGACGAGTTTTTTGACTACCACTCACTACTTTGTGATCGTCAATATGGCTTCAGGAAAGGTTACTCTGCTGCTGATCTGTTGTTAAACCTCTCCACTAAGTGGCACCAGTAACTGGATGAATCCAAAGTCAGCTGTGTGGTAGCACTGGACATTGCTGGCGCTTTCGACCGGGTGTGGCACCAGGGCCTCTTAGCAAAACTTCAAGCACTGGGAATTGCAGGCTCTACGCTATGTCTCCTCAGTGATTACCTTCACGGTAGATCTCTAAGTGTAGTTCTCAATATAACGGAATCAGCAAGACATCCTATTGGGGCAAGTGTTCCACAAGGAAGCGTGCTGGGTCCATTGTTATGGAATGTCTACTTCAACGACCTTCTTCATCTCATCCCAGAATCACATGCATATGCAGACGACTGTACACTGACATTCACTTATCCAAGAGAAGAAATGCCACCTGCTCTAAGCTACATCAATCACCAGCTGAGAGCTATATCAGCTTGGGGAAATAGATGGCAAGTAACATTTGCACCTGAGAAAACGCAAATGATGATTGTCTCTAGGCACCATGATGGTAATGCTGGTGCAGTAGTAAGGATGAATGGGAGGGTGTTGGCACCTGGAGAAGAAGTTGATATCCTTGGGGTGAAATTTGACTCCAAACTAGCCATGAAGAACCATGTTGTAAATCTTGCAAACAAGGCAGCCAGGAAGCTTACAGCACTTCGCCGTATCTCGCATGTGCTTGACAGTAGGGGTTGCAAGATCCTGAACGAGGCACAAGTACGCTCACACCTTGAGTATGCTCCACTTTCTTGGTTTGCCTGCCCCCCCCCCTCTCATCTGCGACTGCTTGACAGAGTAGAGAACAGAGCAAGACGTCTCATCTCTCGCCTGGACCCATCCTGGATAGATCTGTCATTTCAGCAGAGCCTTCAACATAGGAGGGATGTGGGTGGCCTTACTGTTATGTACAAGGCCAATATTGTCAAAATACCACACTTGGATCCACTTCGAGGACAGCGTGAAACAAGCTTTTATGCCACAAGACGGGCAGAAAGCAGCAACTTCACTCTGGCTGTACCCTTCTCCAGAACATCACTCCATCTGTGATCATACATACCCAGGATGACTCGAGTATGGAACACATTTGTACAGCATAATAATGTCAACGAGATAAAGTCAGTTGATCAAATGAAAATGCTGGCCCACAGATGGCTCCAACTTCATCCTGTTCCCTACTTGTATGTCTCATAACAATAAAAATGCTTTCAAATGAGCTGATGTAGGTAACAGCTCTTAGCTTGCCAATAAAGTTAGGAATCCTTAACCTGTAAATAGTTTGTCAATAAAGCTAGGGATCCTTAACCTTGTCAAACCCTGTGTAAAAAAAAAAAAAAAAAAAAAAAGAGAAAGAGAGAGAGAGAGAGAGAAAACAAGGAAGCATGAAACTTTAATACGAAAAAAAAAATTTGCATGTCTGGAATTTCAAAAGGAGACTGAATCGCCTCTTTACAAGACCTAAACCCCTGTAATACAACGTAAAATATTTTGTAAAACAGCGTAAAATATTTTGTAAAACAGCGTAAAATATGTTGTAAAACAATGTAAAAACACTTTGTAAAACATGGCAACATTGTGTTTTTTCCCGACCAATCAGATTCTATAGATACATTTTATTAAAGAATATTTTTTTCGATTTTAACCGAAATAACGAGACTTACTGGAATACAAATAAACGAGGCTATTTAGCCAATCAGAAAAGAGTGCTTCAGTGACGTCACGTGATTGCTGCCTTTTGATTGGACGCTGAGTTAATGGCGCCTCAGCTATTTTTTTCTTTTCTTTACGGAGGTGAATAATAATAAAAAAAGTTGTCTTAGCTTTTGTTAAGCTGAAAATATTATTTCTGCTGACATTAGTGTGTTTACAAATGTATATTTACTCTTAAATTACAGACGGTTAAAACAGAGCCGGATAAAGAAGAGCCGGATAAAGAAGAGCCGGATAAAGAAGAGCCGGATAAAGAAGAGCCGGATAAAGAAGAGTCAGATAAAGAAGAGCCGGATAAAGAAGAGCCGAATAAAGAAGAGTCAGATAAAGAAGAGCCGGATAAAGAAGAGCCGGATAAAGAAGAGCCGGACAAAGAAGAGTCAGATAAAGAAGAGCCGGATAAAGAAGAGCCGAATAAAGAAGAGCCGGATAAAGAAGAGTCAGATGAAGAGCCGGATAAAGAAGAGCCGGATAAAGAAGAGCCGGATAAAGAAGAGCCGGATAAAGAAGAGCCGAATAAAGAAGAGCCGGATAAAGAAGAGTCAGATAAAGAAGAGCCGGATGAAGAAGAGCCGGATAAAGAAGAGCCAGAGAAAGAAAATAAGGATGAAGAAGAGCCAGATAAAGAGGAGCCTGATAAACAACTCTTAGTCGCTGATATCCTCTCCCGAATCCGGGGATACAGGTATCCTTCCCCATATCCGGGGATACTGATAACCTTCACTATATCCAGAGATATAGATATCCTTCACTATCCGGGGATATAGATATCCTTCTCCATATCCGGGGATACAGATATCCCTTCCTACATCCTGGGATACAGTTATCCTTCCCACATATCCGGGGATACATATATCCTTCCTCATATCCCGGGATACAGATATCCTTCCCCATATCCGGGGATACAGATATCCTTCCCCATATCCGGGGATACAAATATCCTTCCCCATATCCGGGGATACAGATATCCTTCCCTATATCCAGGGATACAGATATCCTTCCCCATATCAGGTGATACAGATATCCTTCCCTATATCCAGGGATACAGATATCCTTCCCCATATCCAGGGATACAGATATCCTTCCCCATATCCAGGGATACAGATATCCTTCCCTATATCCAGGAATACAGATATCCTTCCCCATATCCAGGGATACAGATATACTTCCCAATATCCAGGGATACAGATATACTTCCCCATATCCATGGATACAGATATCCTTCCCCATATCCAGGGATACAGATATCCTTCCCCCTATCCGGGGATACAGATATCCTTCCCCATATCCAGGGATACAGATATCCTTCCCCATATCCAGAGATACAGATATCCTTCCCCATATCTGGTGATACAGATATCCTTCCCCATATCCGGGGATACAGATATCCTTCCCCATATCCGGGGATACAGATATCCTTCCCCATATCCAGGGATACAGATATCCTTCCCCATATCCAGGGATACAGATATCGTTCACCATATCCAGGGATACAAATATCGTTCCCCATATCCAGGGATACAGATATCCTTCCCCATATCCGGGGATACAGATATCCGTCCCCATATCCAGGGATACAGATATCCTTCCCCATATCCAGGGATACAGATATCCTTCCCCATATCTGGTGATACAGATATCCTTCCCCATATCCGGGGATACAGATATCCTTCCCCATATCCGGGGATACAGATATCCTTCCCCATATCCAGGGATACAGATATCCTTCCCCATATCCAGGGATACAGATATCCTTCCCTATATCCAGGGATACAGATATCGTTCACCATATCCAGGGATACAAATATCGTTCCCCATATCCAGGGATACAGATATCCTTCCCCATATCCGGAAATACAGATATCCTTCCCCATATCCAGGGATACAGATATCCTTTCCCATATCCGGGGATACAGATATCCTTCCCCATATCAGGGGATACAGATATCCTTCCCCATATCCAGGAATACAGATATCCTTCCCCATATCCAGGGATACAGATATCCTTCCCCATATCCAGGGATACAGATATAATTCACCATATCCTGGGATACAAATATCGTTCCCCATATCCAGGGACAGATATCCTTCCCCATATCCAGGGATACAGATATCCTTCCCCATATCCAGGGATACAGATATCCTTCCCCATATCCAGGGATACAGATATCCTTCCCCATATCCAGGGATACAGATATAATTCACCATATCCTGGGATACAAATATCGTTCCCCATATCCAGGGACAGATATCCTTCCCCATATCCAGGGATATAGATATCCTTCCCCATATCCAGGGATACAGATATCCTTCCCCATATCCGGGATTTGGCTGTCTGGTTGGACAGCAGGGTTCCTGTCTTTCTGGGCGTTCAATGACCCGGTTTTTTATCTTCCAGCGGGGAGAGCATCTCCCTCACTTTTGGAGACCATTTACTCCCTGGAAACCATTTATTCCCTGGAGACCATTTACTCCCTAGAGACCATTTACTTCCTTGAGACCCACTGTTGTGAAGGTCCCGTAAACCTCTACCCCCCCTTCCCTTGTAATCTCCTTCGTCACCAACAGGGTGTCTGGTCAGAGACCCGGGCCCACGATTAGTGATCACTGGATCCAGCGTCCACCACCACACTTTGTCCTAAATGGCCCAGATGCGTTTAACGCATGACGGAATACTGTCTCTCTCTCTATCTCTCTCCTAACCAATAGAAAGAAATACTTTTTCTTACTTTGTATAGTAGGCTAAATTATATTGTTGAGTTGAGAATTGACGAAAAAAAAAAAAAATAATCCATTAACCTTTCCTACACTCCTAGTGCCCTCTAAGATCCATACGAATTTAGCGCTTTTATTAGTTTAATAATAACACTAATATTAATAAAATAATAATAATAATAATAATAATAATAATAATAATAATAATGATAATAATGATAATAATAATAATAATAATAATAATAATAATAATAATAATAATAATGATAATAATGATAATATGCCTTAAGACAGAAAAGGGTATTTAGACCTAAGGTAAATTTTCCTTATTAATTAGATAATTATTATTGCGTTTTTACAACAGCGAAGTCAGAAGTTAGTGTATGATTCTCACTTTTAAAAATCACGTTAAAGTAGGAGAAATTACAGTGTTAATATTGATGTTAAAGTAAGAATAACTATAGTGTTAATAATAATATTAAAGTAAGAATAACTATAGTGTTAATAATAATATTAAAGTAAGAGAAACTGCAGTGTTAATACTGATGTTAAGTAATAATGTTAAAGTCAGAGACTGGTGTATATAACACTAGCCAACAAAATTTTCCCTTTTTCTTTTAATCCAATTCAGATTTTTTTTTTAAGTTACCTTTGATGCGCTGATCATCAACCTGAACTTATTTAGTCTCTGTCACGTAATTATTTTTTTTTTCAAATCTTGTGATCATTATTTTCACTATTTACCTGGAGTTTACCTGGAGAGAGTTCCGGGGGTCAACGCCCCCGCGGCCCGGTCTGTGACCAGGCCTCCTTAGGTCAGTGTCCCAGGATGCGACCCACACCAGTCGACTAACACCCAGGTACCCATTTTACTGATGGGGAACATAGACAACAGGTGGAAAGAAACACGTCCAATGTTTCTACTCTGGCTGGGAATCGAACCCAGGCCCTCGCCGTGTGAAGCGAGAGCGTTAACCACCAGGCCACATGATATATGTTAGCTAACAATTATAGCCATTTCATGCAGTGGCATAAAACTAATCTTAACGTAAATTCATTATATAACATATATGTCGTGCCGAATAGGTAAAACTGGTCAATTAGCAAGAACTCATTTAAAATTAAGTCCTTTCAAAAATTTTCTCTTATACGTTTAAAGATATATTTTTTTCATTTATGTTAATGTAAAAATTATTTTGGTACCAAAAGAACCTTAGAAAACTTACCTAACCTTATTATAACAAGTGCAATTTATCCTAATCTAACTAAATATATTTTAGATAAGTTTACAATAATTTAATAATAAACACAATGAAATATATTTTTTTCGTTAGGTTCAGAATGATTTTTGCGAAATTATTGTATACACAAATTTTCGCTTGACTTATTCGGTAAGAAGAGCGTTGCTATTCAAGCCAAAATCTCAAGTTTTACTTATCTGGCATATATAATAGAAATTTCCAGCCAGTCATTCAATTTTATAGAAAGTGAACGTTGGAAAGAAACTTAGTTTATGTTTGGACGGATGATCGCTCCAAAATAAGTGAGAAACGCCTTTAAAACGTAAACTGAAACTTACGTTGACCAGTATTATTGTTAATGATATAAAAGTCAGAGAATGGAGTGAATGATTCTTCCACCTCTGAGAAACTTGTCGGTGTATATAGTTCACTGAGATGAGAAAAATATCGAAGTATTTCTTAAGTTATTTGGCTGCAGGTTATTCATGCTCTGCCATTTTATAAACAGCAATTGTTGGAACTATGGGAGAGACACTAGAAATGACCCTAATGAAGAATAAAGGGTACAGTCCCCCGGTTGTAAAATTCACACCAGTTAGGTGTGATGTTTCTGCCTGTCCTAGACCGTTATCTAGTGACTCGCGACTCAATAAATGTTCACGATGGAGAGAAACGTACTCTAGCTTACACTTCCAGTTTTGGGGTTAGAAGTCAAAAGACTGTAACAAATGAAGACACCATTTCGGATAACTGAAGAACCAGACACCAGGAGACACTCACCCCGACCCATCACGGGGAGACGAGGTTGGGGTGCACTGATACTGGTGAGGGCCTCTTGATCCTATAGGTTACTCAACTATTCTGGGTCACATCATGGAGAATGAACTGATAAAAGACCTCAGCTGAAATAATCCACACTGCCTCACACTTTCTCGTGTTATCCTGGATTACTCAGAGACAGCTAATCTACATAAATTCTCCCTCTTATTTATCCATACTCTACACAAGGCAGAACGAGTTCAATGGAATTCTACTGCCTTTCCTCACAAAACTTTTAAAACATATTATTTACCACGTAGGTTTTTGTATAATATCACGAACTGGAGTCTACGCTACAGATAAATAAAAAAAATGAGAAAAAAATTCAGCAAGGGCTATATTATTAAAAAATGTAAAGGAATGACAAGTATTCAAACTTTTACGAAATGTTGAATATGAAGAGTTGTGGAAAATGAAAGATGCTAAAACAAAGAGACGAGGAGAAAAGCTGCAGACTTCAAAGACTAATTTACTGGGCAGAGAGCTCAAGGAGGAGTCTGGGAGACATGATGGAGAAAACTCTTGTGATCTCCACAGAGCACAAAAAATGTGGACCCCAAGTAGCGTAAAGGGAACGAGTTACGTGTTTTGAGAGAGTTACTTCTCTCTTAAGACTAAAAAGATGACACACTGGCTCAAGTTTTCCTCACTGTCTCGCGTCAGCTGCTACACCAGCTACAAAATTTACCAATTTGTAAAACCCGAGGATATAAAAACTTAGCTACTTTTTGTGAGCACAGAGTGGAAACTGGACTTATTGTGAGATCTGGTGAGAAATATGACTGTGATTCGCAGTCATGACAACAGAGAATGTTCTTTGGTGTGTTCTCAAGCGTCAACGCTCCCTTACAAGCCTGAGATAGGAAGAATTCTGTCTTATCTTTGCAAGGTATAAGGTCTTTATCGTGTCTTCGAAGATAGAGTTAGGTGTGGAGTATATACTCTCGTGGAGTAGGAGGGAGCATCATCAATAGTGGCAACCTGGTTGGTCAGCTTAACATGTCTTCTGCCGTAATGTAAGTTGCTCTAGACATCTCATCGTCATCAGCATCCCAAGTCATCTGTGGTAAGAACCCAGAAACCTATGTCATCTGTGGTAGGATTCCTGGCATCTTAGCTCATACCTTGAAAGATCTTAGGATCCTAGGTCATCTTTGAAAGTATCCCAGTACCCTAGGTCAACAGTGATAGGATCCTATCTTATCTCTGCTAGCATCCATGCAACCTAGGTCATCGTTGGTATTATCCGAGCATCCTAGATCATCTTTGCTAGTATCCCAGCTTCCTGGGTCACCGCTGGAATGATCCTAGGTCATCTCTTGTAAAATTCCAGTATTTTCTTCTGCCTCCCTTAATATATGTGAATATTTTTTTTTAAATTTTATTTGAACCCATATACCTCAGAATAAGAAAAAAAAAACATGCATGATATCGCAAAACCCTCATTTCAAATAATTATCCAGCTCCCAGGTGGTGGGACGCCTATCGAAGGTGGTACATACATTTCCTTTCTGGATCCCAACAATTACTCTCTAGGGAAGAAAGCTGGTTGCTCTTGGGTTCTTGACTTTCTTGCTGATTTTGCAATAAGAGCATGTGTCCCTTGCTCCGAGGGACTCCGATCCCGCTGGCACGAAGGTATACTATGGGTCTTCCTGAAACTGGCGGCACCACCACCTGCTGCTTCAGAGTATTGTAGGTAAGTGTCAGCCAGTGGTGAGGGACAGGTGAAGTCCCTGTCTTTCCATGGTAGCATAGTGAATCCTTGCAGGCGCTACTAGCTGCTATCGAGCCTAGTAATCTGGTTACTTGACAAATGATATATAAATATATATGAAAAGCTGTAAGTCTTCTCCCTGAAAGCTGGCTGCCTTGGATCAAACGTGTAGCGCAAGCTACACGCCAAGGTATTGTCCAGTGTGGGTAGATTGGTAAAGCACTGCGTACCTTGTCCTAAGGTTTGTAGGTTCGAATCTCCTTCAGACAGAGATCAGTGTTTGTGTATATTTCGCCTGCTCTCGCGAATTCCTTGCATTGTTCAAATCTCTAGTAAGGCTGATGCATGAAGGGGATGAGATGAAAAGCTGTAAGCCTTCTCCCTGAAAGCTGGCTGCCTTGGATCAAACGTGTAGCGCAAGCTACACGCCAAGGTATTGTCCAGTGTGGGTACATCGGTAGAGTACTGCGTACCTTGTCCTAAGGTTCGTAGGTTCGAGTCTCCTTCAGACAGAGATCAGTGTTTGTGTATATTTCGCCTGCTCTCGCGAATTCCTTGTATATGTATATGTATATATATATATATATATATATATATATATATATATATATATATATATATATACACACGCTCAAAATAACCAGTGGAAAAAATAATGAAGTTCTAAGAGCTTTCGTAATTTCTCACATTATCAAGGAATAGTCACTTTTCCTTGATAATGAGAGAAATCACGAAAGTTCTTGGAATATTAATTACTTTTTCACTGTAGTTCTTGTGTATATTGCTATATGAGATTTTCGCATTATAATCAGTGGCAAACACGTAACAATATGTACTAGACATGTACCTCTCACACCTCATGTACTGTATATGTCATCTTTATATCAACAATGCATCTCTTAAATCTTTTGTATCGTATTATATAATAAAAAGATACCCATTGGTAAAAAAAGAATGAAAAGATGGGGTGGTAGGGGTCCCACAATTTACACCATCCTATAATATAAATATATATATATATATATATATATATATATATATATATATATATATATATATATATATATATATATATATATATATATTATATATAGTAGGTTGGTAGACAGCTACCACCCAGGGAAGTACTACCGTCCTGCCAGATGACTGTGAAACAGAAACCTGTAACTGTTTTGCTTGATGGTAGGATTGCTGGTTTCTTTTTCTGTCTCATAAACACGCTTCTCCTGTAGACATTTACTAAAAAAGAGAAGAAGAAAAACTTTATAAAACTGGGATGCTTAAATGTGCGTGGATGTAGTGCGGATGACAAGAAACAGATGATTGCTGATGTTATAAATGAAAAGAAGTTGGATGTCCTGGCCCTAAGCGAAACAAAGCTGAAGGGGGTAGGGGAGTTTCGGTGGGGGTAAATAAATGGGATTAAATCTGGAGTATCTGAGAGAGTTAGAGCAAAGGAAGGGGTAGCAGTAATGTTGAATGATCAGTTATGGAAGGAGAAAAGAGAATATGAATGTGTAAATTCAAGAATTATGTGGATTAAAGTAAAGGTTGGATGCGAGAAGTGGGTCATAATAAGCGTGTATGCACCTGGAGAAGAGAGGAATGCAGAGGAGAGAGATTTTGGGAGATGTTAAGTGAATGAGCCTTTGAACCAAGTGAGAGAGTAATTGTGGTAGGGGACCTGAATGCTAAAGTAGGAGAAACTTTTAGAGAGGGTGTGGTAGGTAAGTTTGGGGTACCAGGTGTAAATGATAATGGGAGCCCTTTGATTGAACTTTGTATAGAAAGGGGTTTAGTTATAGGTAATACATATTTTAAGAAAAAGAGGATAAATAAGTATACAAGATATGATGTAGGGCGAAATGACAGTAGTTTGTTGGATTATGTATTGGTAGATAAAAGACTGTTGAGTAGACTTCAGGATGTACATGTTTATAGAGGGGCCACAGATATATCAGATCACTTTCTAGTTGTAGCTACACTGAGAGTAAAAGGTAGATGGGATACAAGGAGAATAGAAGCATCAGGGAAGAGAGAGGTGAAGGTTTATAAACTAAAAGAGGAGGCAGTTAGGGTAAGATATAAACAGCTATTGGAGGATAGATGGGCTAATGAGAGCATAAGCAATGGGGTCGAAGAGGTATGGGGTAGGTTTAAAAATGTAGTGTTAGAGTGTTCAGCAGAAGTTTGTGGTTACAGGAAAGTGGGTGTGGGAGGGAAGAGGAGCGATTGGTGGAATGATGATGTAAAGAGAGTAGTAAGGGAGAAAAAGTTAGCATATGAGAAGTTTTTACAAAGTAGAAGTGATGCAAGGAGGGAAGAGTATATGGAGAAAAAGAGAGAGGTTAAGAGAGTGGTGAAGCAATGTAAAAAGAGAGCAAATGAGAGAGTGGGTGAGATGTTATCAACAAATTTTGTTGAAAATAAGAAAAAGTTTTGGAGTGAGATTAACAAGTTAAGGAAGCCTAGAGAACAAATGGATTTGTCAGTTAAAAATAGGAGAGGAAAGTTATTAAATGGAGAGTTAGAGGTATTGGGAAGATGGAGGGAATATTTTGAGGAATTGTTAAATGTTGATGAAGATAGGGAAGCTGTGATTTCGTGTATAGGACAAGGAGGAATAACATCTTGTAGGAGTGAGGAAGAGCCAGTTGTGAGTGTGGGGGAAGTTCGTGAGGCAGTAGGTAAAATGAAAGGGGGTACGGCAGCCGGGATTGATGGGATAAAGATAGAAATGTTAAAAGCAGGTGGGGATATAGTTTTGGAGTGGTTGGTGCAATTATTTAATAAATGTATGGAAGAGGGTAAGGTACCTAGGGATTGGCAGAGAGCATGCATAATTCCTTTGTATAAAGGCAAAGGGGATAAAAGAGAGTGCAAAAATTATAGGGGGTTAAGTCTGTTGAGTATACCTGGCAAAGTGTATGCTAGAGTTATTATTGAAAGAATTAAGAGTAAGACGGAGAATAGGATAGCAGATGAACAAGGAGGCTTAAGGAAAGGTAGGGGGTGTGTGGACCAGGTGTTTACAGTGAAACATATAAGTGAACAGTATTTAGATAAGGCTAAAGAGGTCTTTGTGGCATTTATGGATTTGGAAAAGGCGTATGACAGGGTGGATAGGGGGGCAATGTGGCAGATGTTGCAGGTGTATGGTGTAGGAGGTAGGTTACTGAAAGCAGTGAAGAGTTTTTACGAGGATAGTGAGGCTCAAGTTAGAGTATGTAGGAAAGAGGGAAATTATTTCCCAGTAAAAGTAGGCCTTAGACAAGGATGTGTGATGTCACCGTGGTTGTTTAATATATTTATAGATGGGGTTGTAAGAGAAGTAAATGCGAGGGTCTTGGCAAGAGGCGTGGAGTTAAAAGATAAAGAATCACACATAAAGTGGGAGTTGTCACAGTTGCTCTTTGCTGATGACACTGTGCTCTTGGGAGATTCTGAAGAGAAGTTGCAGAGATTGGTGGATGAATTTGGTAGGGTGTGCAAAAGAAGAAAATTGAAAGTGAATACAGGAAAGAGTAAGGTTATGAGGATAACAAAAAGATTAGGTGATGAAAGATTGGATATCAGATTGGAGGGAGAGAGTATGGAGGAGGTGAATGTATTTAGATATTTGGGAGTGGACGTGTCAGCGGATGGGTCTATGAAAGATGAGGTGAATCATAGAATTGATGAGGGGAAAAGGGTGAGTGGTGCACTTAGGAGTCCTTGGAGGCAAAGAGGGGAATGTATGAGAGTATAGTTTTACCAACGCTCTTATATGGGTGTGAAGCATGGGTGATGAATGTTGCAGCGAGGAGAAGGCTGGAGGCAGTGGAGATGTCATGTCTGAGAGCAATGTGTGGTGTGAATATAATGCAGAGAATTCGTAGTTTGGAAGTTAGGAGGAGGTGCGGGATTACGAAAACTGTTGTCCAGAGGGCTGAGGAAGGGTTGTTGAGGTGGTTCGGACATGTGGAGAGAATGGAGCGAAACAGAATAACTTCAAGAGTGTATCAGTCTGTAGTGGAAGGAAGGCGGGGTAGGGGTCGGCCTAGGAAAGGTTGGAGGGAGGGGGTAAAGGAGGTTTTGTGTGCGAGGGGCTTGGACTTCCAGGAGGCATGCGTGAGCGTGTTTGATATGAGTGAATGGAGACAAATGGTTTTTAATACTTGACGTGCTGTTGGAGTGTGAGCAAAGTAACATTTATGAAGGGGTTCAGGGAAACCGGCAGGCCGGACTTGAGTCCTGGAGATGGGAAGTACAGTGCCTGCACTCTGAAGGAGGGGTGTTAATGTTGCAGTTTAAAAACTGTAGTGTAAAGCACCCTTCTGGCAAGACAGTGATGGAGTGAATGATGGTGAAAGTTTTTCTTTTTCGGGCCACCCTGCCTTGGTGGGAATCGGCCAGTGTGATAATAAAATAAAATATATATATATATATATATATATATATATATATATATATATATATATATATATATATATATATATATATATTGCATTCTTGTATTTATTGTTCCCTATAACGCAAATACAGTTTAGAAGAACTGGTGTATTTTCACTTATTGAAGTATGTGTTTATTTTTTAAACGTATGAATGCACGCGTATTAATATGTATGTGTATAATAAAGGTAGACAATGGAAAACGTATTGAATATCTTCAAATAATTGTTTGAAGTTGATGTCCTCGCTATATAATGTTGACGGTCCCAGACCCATTGTGGGCTGAGCTTTGTGGGTCCCAAACTTCGTGTGGGCTGGACCTTGTGGGTCCCAGACCTCGTGCGGGTTAGACCTTGTGGGTCCCAGACCTCGTGTGGGTTAGACCTTGTGGGTCCCAGACCTCGTGTGGGTTGGACCTTGTGAGTTCCAGACCTAGTGTGCGTTGGACCTTGTGGGTCCCATACCTAGTGTGGGTTAGACCTTGTGGGTCCCAGACCTCGTGTGGGTTGGACCTTGTGAGTTCCAGACCTAGTGTGCGTTGGACATTGTGAGTCCCATACCTAGTGTGGGTTAGACCTTGTGGGTTCCAGACCTCGTGTGGGTTAGAGCTTGTGGGTTCCAGACTTCGTGTGGGTTAGACCTTGTGGGTCCCAGACCTCGTGTGGGTTAGAGCTTGTGGGTTCCAGACTTCGTGTGGGTTAGACCTTGTGGGTCCCAGACCTCGTGTGGGTTAGAGCTTGTGGGTTCCAGACTTCGTGTGGGTTAGACCTTGTGGGTCCCAGACCTCGTGTGGGTTAGAGCTTGTGGGTTCCAGACTTCGTGTGGGTTAGACCTTGTGGGTCCCAGACCTCGTGTGGGTTAGACCTTGTGGGTCCCAGACCTCGTGTGGCCTTCACTATATTATTTAATTTGTTTTATAGATATTATTTCTTCCTTTTTCTCGTTCACTCTTCTCTCCTTATCCTCGTTTTATTCTTATCGCCATTCCTTCTTTCTCCTGTCCTTCCTTCTTTCATTCTTTCCTTCCTTTTTGCTAAATTATATAAATGATTTAGAAAACCGACAAATTGATGAATAAGACACTTGTGCAACACTTAGGTATCTTTATTGTGGAAACGTTTCGCCAGCCAGTGACTTTATCAGTCCAATACAGAGAAGAACGGTGGTCGATGAGGAGGATTTTGGGGTAATCAGTCCCTCAGCCTGGAGATGTGTTCGGTCCATCAATCTTGATAAAAGTACAGTAAGAAGGGGGCTTGTTTACTGCAGACAGGTGAGGTGAAGCAGCTGTAGGTGGCGTCACCAGTGGAAAAATATATTAGTGGAAGTACATAAGTCATGACTATAGGTTAGACAAGTGTTGAGGAATTCCCTGTATCAAGATCCCAAAACGCACAATACCGTGACTGGAACAATACACAAATAACCAGCACATAGGAGAAAGGAGCTTACAACAACTCCCATTATTTCTTTTTCTTCCTCTCTTGGTCCCGTTCCCGTCCCCCCCTCACCTATATATACCGGCTCCCTCACTGGTGGGGGTGGTCGTGCTGATGTTGATTGTGGTGGTGGTGCTGGTTGTGGTGGTGCTGCTGGTTTTGGTGGTGGTGCTGGTTGTGGTGGTGCTGCTGGTTTTGGTGGTGGTGCTGGTTGTGGTAATGCTGCTGGTTTTGGTGGTGGTGCCGGTTGTGGTGGTGCTGGTTGTGATGGTGCTGGCTGTGGTAGTGCTGCTTGTTTTAGTGGTGGTGCTGGTTCTGGTGGTGCTGATTGTGGTGGTACTGGGTGTGGTGGTGCTGCTGGTTGTGGTGGTACTGCTGGTTGTGGCGGTGCTAGTTGTGGTGGTGGTGCTGGTTGTGGTGGTGCTGCTGATTGTGGTGGTGCTACTGGTTGTGGTGGTGCTGCTGGTTGTGGTGGTGCTGGTTGTGGTAATGCTACTGGTTGTGGTGGTGCTGCTGGTTGTGGTGCTGCTGCTGGTTGTGGTGGTGCTGCTGATTGTGGTGGTGCTGCTGATTGTGGTGATGCTGGTTGTGGTGGTGCTGCTAGTGTAGTAGTGCTGGCGCTGTTGGTACTGGTGCTGCTGGTTGTGATGATGCTGGTGTTTCTGGTTGTGGTGGTACTGGTGATGCTGGTGGTGGTGATGACACATTTTGTGCTGATGCTGGTGGTGCTCAACGTTCACAGGTGGCATCAGTGTATGTCGTGGACATGACCTTCTACCAACGTGGGAGGAACTCTCACTGACAATGTTACTCGGACTGGGGTTCGTTTTCTCTCCATTTGCAAATTCTATTTTGAATCTTCTGCGTCTCATTCTTTCCTGTATTTCTCTTCTATGTCTCTGAGTGCTGACTCCACGTAGCTGTCACTGGTAAGTCTCTGAGTGCTGACACTATAGGTCCCTGAGTGCTGACACTGTAGGTTTCTGAGTGCTGACTCGGGTAGGTCTCTTGACTGCTGACAATGTAGACCTCTGAGTGCTCTAGTACTGATTACTATTATTATTACTATTATTATTATTATTATTATTATTATTATCCTCTAATGAATATTTTAATTAGGTGTCCGATTTTTCTCTACAATATTTACGTTTAAAACTTAACATCTCATACTATCGCCTTTAAATTTTCAGTTCTCTTCTACTGTAATGAAGGAAATATCCTTTGCAACTACTGGATTGTGCAGGTTTCCCTCTGGTCAATGGTGCATAAATAATCCAGGTTTTCGTTTCCGAACGATAACTTGAGAAAGCTTTTCCAGATCGGCTTCAACCTTTTTCAAACTTTTTCAGATCAGCTTCAAACTTTCAACACGGGTGTTTTGCACTGTCTTTTTTGCACTGGTAATAAACACATCTGCAGTGTAATGAGACTCTTACAACGTTTCACCCATGTTTTTTTTTTTTTTTTTGCAAATGGGCTTTTTCATGACTTGAAAACGCCCATTGTCTTGGCTCATTGCATTAGTGCCTCTGTTTCCAGCCTGTCAGTAATGTATACCATTTCTCTACTTAACAGCTGATGTATATTTCCAAACGAATGCTACACTGTAAATTTAGTCTATCTAGACGTATATTTGTAAATATATTAACATAACAGAAACTCGGAATCGCTGGATTCCGTGCGATAACTGGAGTCTGGGTTTTCTCCAGTGGGAGAATATCCAAACTAATTTTAATTTTTAAAAGGGTGGACCGGTAAGCCAGTGGAAGATCTCTGTCAGATGACCAAAAACTCCAGTGGCGGGTAAACATGTGACTAAGACCCCGCCTGTTTTTTGACGAATCTTACCTAGCCTAACATAGGGAGGAAATTTTTAAATGATTGAAGGACTGTTGTTTCTTTTCCCTCTCCTAATGGGTCTTGAATGGCTTCGATATGTACAAACATGAAGGGCAAAATAAAACTCCGAGGCAAGTGATGTAACACAAACGTAAGTACAGTGTTTTTATTTTCAACCAGAATGGAACAAACTACCAACTGAAGCTGTAAGTATGGTTACAGGAGAGTTATTCTGAAACCAACTGGAGATGCACTTTGCAAAAATATGATTCAGTCGTATATGTTAGTTCAGCTACTATACCAGAACTTCGTTCATTTCTTTGTCGGTTCATTTTATGTTTGTATTGTGTGTGTGTGTGTGTGTGTGGGTGTAGTGTATACTGTTGTAGCTATGATCACTGAATGACCTATGGGGTGAAAGTGCTCTGTTACTGTCACAAGTACTACCACCACTACTAGTACAGGTACTACTACTACTACTCTGCTATTATTATTATTATTAAATCAGGACGAACAGTTAATGAGACATTCGCTATGTATTAACAGTAGATGAAGAAGTAGAGGTAGTGGTTGTCCTAGTATAAACAGAGGCCACCGGTACCCTGGTGTTTCCTCGGAAGACTCTCAGGATATCCGGTTGTGCACTTGTACCTGCACCACTGGAAGTAGTGGAGGGTGGGCAGAGAGCCTTCTACTTTACTATCCTTCCCTCGGACACCTTGATAATGACAGATAGTCCTTAATCACGCTAGAAAAAGACAGTTCTTCCCAACAGATATAACATCATTCTTACTTTAAAGTCTTCTGTCTATCTTTCTCGTATACTTCATCCCTCCACACACACACACACACACACACACACACATAAACTGTGGACAAAGACAGGATGTTCCAGAGACTGGACACAGCAACACGGGGACACAGTTGGAAGCTAAAGACACAGATGAATCAAAGGGATGTTAGGAAGTATTTCTTCAGCCACAGAGTAGTCAGGAAGTGGAATAGTTTGGGAAGCGATGTAGTGGAGGCAGGATCCATACATAGCTTTAAGCAGAGGTACGATAAAGCTCATGGTTCAGGGAGAGTGACCTAGTAGCGACCAGTGAAGAGGCGGGGCCAGGAGCTTGGACTCGACCCCTGCAACCTCAACTAGGTGAGTACAACTAGGTGAGTACATAAACTGTGGCTAGCCGGGGGATCGAACCCGTGTTGTTGTAACCCGCCTCGTGGGAAGAGAGCGAAAATTTACGACTCTCTAAACCACTGGACCATACAATCCTACAAACAACATGAGTTTAGCGAATTAGGATTGCTTCAAGTTGCGAGCTCATACGATGGTGTGGTTGACTCAGAACTAATTTCATTTTACTCCCCGTTTAGTGTACTAGCCTACACAAGCAGTACAAATATTGTAACCACGAACAAGTGGTATTTAATCAATATTATTATTGATTAATATTGTTATTGTTATTGATTAAATACCACTTGTTCGTAGTTACAATAATATATATATATTGCTTGTGGAGGCTAGTACACCAAACGGCGAGTAGAATAAAATTAGTTCTGAGTCAACCACACCATCGTATGACCTAGCAACTTGAAGCAATCCTAATTCGCTAAACTCATGTTGTTTTAGGATTGTATGGTCCAGTGGTTTACAGCGTCGTGAATTGTCGCTCTCTCCCACGAGGCGGTTACAACAACACGGGTTCGATCCCCCGGCTAGCCACAGTTTGTTAACGATTAAATACCACTTGTTTGTGGTTACAGTAAAAGACACACACACACAATTAGGTGAGTACACACACACACACACAAACACACACACATATACACACACACACACACACACACACACACACACACACACACACACACACACACACACACACACACATATATATATATATATATATATATATATATATATATATATATATATAGTAGGTTGGTAGACAGCAACCACCCAGGGAAGTACTACCGTCCTGCCAGATGACTGTGAAACAAAAACCTGTAATTGTTTTGCATGATGGTAGGATTGCTGGTTTCTTTTTCTGTCTCATAAACACGCTAAGATAACAGGGATATCTTGCTACTCCTACTAACACTTTGGTCACACTTCACAGACACGCACATGCATATATATATATACATACATCTAGGTTTTTCTCCTTTTTCTAAATAGCTCTTGTTCTTTTTTATTTCTTCTATTGTCCATGGGGAAGTGGAAAAGAATCTTTCCTCCGTAAGCCATGCGTGTCGTATGAGGCGACTAAAATGCCGGGAGCAATGGGCTAGTAACCCCTTCTCCTGTATACAATTACTAAAAAAGAGAAGAAGAAAAACTTTATAAAACTGGGTTGCTTAAATGTGCGTGGATGTAGTGCGGATGACAAGAAACAGATGATTGCTGATGTTATGAATGAAAAGAAGTTGGATGTCCTGGCCCTAAGCGAAACAAAGCTGAAGGGGGTAGGAGAGTTTCAGTGGGGGGAAATAAATGGGATTAAATCTGGAGTATCTGAGAGAGTTAGAGCAAAGGAAGGGGTAGCAGTAATGTTAAATGATCAGTTATGGAAGGAGAAAAGAGAATATGAATGTGTAAATTCAAGAATTATGTGGATTAAAGTAAAGGTTGGATGCGAGAAGTGGGTCATAATAAGCGTGTATGCACCTGGAGAAGAGAGGAATGCAGAGGAGAGAGAGAGATTTTGGGAGATGTTAAGTGAATGTATAGGAGCCTTTGAACCAAGTGAGAGAGTAATTGTGGTAGGGGACTTGAATGCTAAAGTAGGAGAAACTTTTAGAGAGGGTGTGGTAGGTAAGTTTGGGGTGCCAGGTGTAAATGATAATGGGAGCCCTTTGATTGAACTTTGTATAGAAAGGGGTTTAGTTATAGGTAATACATATTTTAAGAAAAAGAGGATAAATAAGTATACACGATATGATGTAGGGCGAAATGACAGTAGTTTGTTGGATTATGTATTGGTAGATAAAAGACTGTTGAGTAGACTTCAGGATGTACATGTTTATAGAGGGGCCACAGATATATCAGATCACTTTCTAGTTGTAGCTACACTGAGAGTAAAAGGTAGATGGGATACAAGGAGAATAGAAGCATCAGGGAAGAGAGAGGTGAAGGTTTATAAACTAAAAGAGGAGGCAGTTAGGGTAAGATATAAACAGCTATTGGAGGATAGATGGGCTAATGAGAGCATAGGCAATGGGGTCGAAGAGGTATGGGGTAGGTTTAAAAATGTAGTGTTAGAGTGTTCAGCAGAAGTTTGTGGTTACAGGAAAGTGGGTGCAGGAGGGAAGAGGAGCGATTGGTGGAATGATGATGTAAAGAGAGTAGTAAGGGAGAAAAAGTTAGCATATGAGAAGTTTTTACAAAGTAGAAGTGATGCAAGGAGGGAAGAGTATATGGAGAAAAAGAGAGAGGTTAAGAGAGTGGTGAAGCAATGTAAAAAGAGAGCAAATGAGAGAGTGGGTGAGATGTTATCAACAAATTTTGTTGAAAATAAGAAAAAGTTTTGGAGTGAGATTAACAAGTTAAGAAAGCCTAGAGAACAAATGGATTTGTCAGTTAAAAATAGGAGAGGAGAGTTATTAAATGGAGAGTTAGAGGTATTGGGAAGATGGAAGGAATATTTTGAGGAATTGTTAAATGTTGATGAAGATAGGGAAGCTGTGATTTCGTGTATAGGGCAAGGAGGAATAACATCTTGTAGGAGTGAGGAAGAGCCAGTTGTGAGTGTGGGGGAAGTTCGTGAGGCAGTAGGTAAAATGAAAGGGGGTAAGGCAGCCGGGATTGATGGGATAAAGATAGAAATGTTAAAAGCAGGTGGGGATATAGTTTTGGAGTGGTTGGTGCAATTGTTTAATAAATGTATGGAAGAGGGTAAGGTACCTAGGGATTGGCAGAGAGCATGCATAGTTCCTTTGTATAAAGGCAAAGGGGATAAAAGAGAGTGCAAAAATTATAGGGGGATAAGTCTGTTGAGTGTACCTGGTAAAGTGTATGGTAGAGTTATAATTGAAAGAATTAAGAGTAAGACGGAGAATAGGATAGCAGATGAACAAGGAGGCTTTAGGAAAGGTAGGGGGTGTGTGGACCAGGTGTTTACAGTGAAACATATAAGTGAACAGTATTTAGATAAGGCTAAAGAGGTCTTTGTGGCATTTATGGATTTGGAAAAGGCGTATGACAGGGTGGATAGGGGGGCAATGTGGCAGATGTTGCAAGTGTATGGTGTAGGAGGTAGGTTACTGAAAGCAGTGAAGAGTTTTTACGAGGATAGTGAGGCTCAAGTTAGAGTATGTAGGAAAGAGGGAAATTTTTTCCCAGTAAAAGTAGGCCTTAGACAAGGATGTGTGATGTCACCGTGGTTGTTTAATATATTTATAGATGGGGTTGTAAGAGAAGTAAATGCGAGGGTCTTGGCAAGAGGCGTGGAGTTAAAAGATAAAGAATCACACACAAAGTGGGAGTTGTCACAGCTGCTCTTTGCTGATGACACTGTGCTCTTGGGAGATTCTGAAGAGAAGTTGCAGAGATTGGTGGATGAATTTGGTAGGGTGTGCAAAAGAAGAAAATTAAAGGTGAATACAGGAAAGAGTAAGGTTATGAGGATAACAAAAAGATTAGGTGATGAAAGATTGAATATCAGATTGGAGGGAGAGAGTATGGAGGAGGTGAACGTATTCAGATATTTGGGAGTGGACGTGTCAGCGGATGGGTCTATGAAAGATGAGGTGAATCATAGAATTGATGAGGGAAAAAGAGTGAGTGGTGCACTTAGGAGTCTGTGGAGACAAAGAACTTTGTCCTTGGAGGCAAAGAGGGGAATGTATGAGAGTATAGTTTTACCAACGCTCTTATATGGGTGTGAAGCGTGGGTGATGAATGTTGCAGCGAGGAGAAGGCTGGAGGCAGTGGAGATGTCATGTCTGAGGGCAATGTGTGGTGTGAATATAATGCAGAGAATTCGTAGTTTGGAAGTTAGGAGGAGGTGCGGGATTACCAAAACTGTTGTCCAGAGGGCTGAGGAAGGGTTGTTGAGGTGGTTCGGACATGTAGAGAGAATGGAGCGAAACAGAATGACTTCAAGAGTGTATCAGTCTGTAGTGGAAGGAAGGCGGGGTAGGGGTCGGCCTAGGAAGGGTTGGAGGGAGGGGGTAAAGGAGGTTTTGTGTGCGAGGGGCTTGGACTTCCAGCAGGCATGCTTGAGCGTGTTTGATAGGAGTGAATGGAGACAAATGGTTTTTAATACTTGACGTGCTGTTGGAGTGTGAGCAAAGTAACATTTATGAAGGGATTCAGGGAAACCGGCAGGCCGGACTTGAGTCCTGGAGATGGGAAGTACAGTGCCTGCACTCTGAAGGAGGGGTGTTAATGTTGCAGTTTAAAAACTGTAGTGTAAAGCACCCTTCTGGCAAGACAGTGATGGAGTGAATGATGGTGAAAGTTTTTCTTTTTCGGGCCACCCTGCCTTGGTGGGAATCGGCCGGTGTGATAATAAAAAAAAATAAAATATATATATATATATATATATATATATATATATATATATATATATATATATATATATATATATATATATATATATATATACATATCTGGACTTCCTACTCATTTCTGAGACACTGTAAGCTCGTGAAGATGTGTTAATTGCAACATGAAAAGCCTAGCACTAACATTCAGCTTCTTCCTCGGTTGTATCGCGATATATAAATATATATATATATATATATGTCGTGCCGAATAGGCAGAACTTGCGATCTTGGCTTAACTAGCAACGTTCATCTTGCCATATAGGACAAGTGAAAATTTGTGTATGCAATAATTTCGCCAAAATCATTCTGAACCTAACGAAAAAAATATATTTCACTGTGTTTGTTTAGTATTAAATTATTGTAAACAAATCAAAAATATATTTAGTTGGGTTAGGCTAAAATAAATTATTTTTGTTATAATAAGGTTAGGTAAGTTTTCTAAGTTCCTTTTGGTGCAAAATTATAAATTTTTACATTAACATTAATGAAAAAATATATCTTTAAACGTATAAGAGAAAATTTTAGAAAGGACTTAATTTTAAATGAGTTCTTGCTAATTGACCAGTTTTACATATTCGGCACGACATATGTATATATATGTCGTGCCGAATAGGCGCAAACTTATTGTATTTATTACTGCTGCTAATCACCTTCTGACCTAATTTTCTCCTCACCTCGTCATCTCACCTGCCTTCTGACTTTCCCACATTTTCTTACTCGTTTATGTCTTGATTATGTCCCAGGGTTGATCGAAAGTCTTTTGAAGTTTTCCACTCCAAACTGTGGGTTATTTATGAATTCTTTCAGTCATCATACAGGTAAATGGCGTCGTTAATGGCCCACCTGTTGTCGATGAGCTATAAACTTAACTAATTAAATAATTAACTAATTTTAAACAGCCATTTGTTTACGTAATGCGCTGGAAACCTGCGTTTTTGTTGGGCTGTTGCCAGCCTGGCAGCCTCTGAAGTTGCCAGGCTGGAATCCTCTGAAGTTCTGAAGTTCCTAGCGTGGAAGCCTCTGTGATTCCCGGCATGCTCAGCAGCAGCAGCATCCATCACTGCCTCTCCTCTTGATTCCGGACATTCCGACATTCCGACATTCCAACATTCTTCTCACACTCGCTCCATCTTTCTTGCGCACTCCTCATTACAGTTATTCTTTCTCCTCGTTTATCCTCGTTATTATGACTCTCCCAGTCTTCGCCACGCTAACGTGTACTTCGTTATATATACGTCTCCCACGTCTGGGCCATGACTGTTCATCTCTCTCTCTCTCTCTGAGGCTTTTATTCCTTACAAGACGCCTACTTCAGTACTTGGGTTAATAGTGACGTGTAAGAATGGATCTTCCTTGTGCTATTTCCTCGCTCGTCTCGGGTCATTTACGCCCCAGAGAAAGAACATTGCCGTCAGAGTCTGGATCTGGGGAGGCAGCTGATATTTCTTTTTCTTTCTGTAGAGAGAGCCAGGAGATGGTTGTGGACCGCATTTACATGAGGCGCTAACACCGTGTGTGTGGGTGGGTCATTCGAGACGGACTGGAGGCTCGATTCACCATTCTCTGTTCGCTGGACTAGTCTCCGATCCGTCAGGCTGTTGATGATGGCTAGCAAGAAGTGCAAACTTTGGGCACATGCAATTAGGGGAAAAAATAGGAACTTTAGCCTCACCAGGAAATTGCACCAACCAGACATTTTTTTTAAAGGGTTATATTGTGATTGGTTGTCTTACACGTTATCGGTTTTATCACAAGCTTTTGGTTGTATTCCGAGTCTTTGCTTTACGAGTTAAGTTAGATTAGTCAGGAAAGAGGAAAAGTATTTCGTGACACAGTTCTTAGTCATGCGACGACCCCACTACTGCAGCTTTTGGTCATCTGACTAAGGCCTTCTGCTGGCTTACCCGTCCACCCTCTTAAAAAAACACACGTCATTTGTGTTTGGCTTTAATACGAAAACTTGATAGTTTAATACAAACAGCTATCATAAATTCACTTATTTAAACTTCTCTTCATTTTCCTTCTCTTTCTCCCATCTGTCTCCTCTCCCGTCTCCTCACAACGAAGGGAAAACCTCTCGCCAATTACACCTTTTCCCCTTTCATTCCGATTCTCCTCTTACCGCTTATTTGTCATCCTCGCGTACCTTTCTCCACTGCAAGCGGTATGCAGTAGAGACGAGATGATAATACAGACTCAAGTGCAACACTGGGAATCTTTGTAACAATATTTCCTCAGTAAAGTTTTCTAGTGTTGAGCGAGTGTTTTAATCCTCATTTCCCGTATACTTGCAACTGGTATTTCCAGCCAGCATCGGTAGGAGCAATGATTCAGGGATGTCAAAGGGATACCAAGCCTGTTGAAGATGATGTTCAGGGATGTCAAAGGGATACCAAGCCTGTTTAAGATGTTAAAGGGATACCAAGCCTATTGAAGATGACATTCAGGGATGTCAAAGGGATACCAAGCCTATTGAAGATGACATTCAGGGATGTCAAAGGGATACCAAGCCTGTTCAAGATGACATTCAAGGATGTCAAAAGGATGCCAAAACTCCTAAAGATGTCATTCAGGGATATCAAAGGGATACCAAACCTGTTGAAGATGACATTCAGAACAGAGGGTAAAGGATGCCGTGCCAGCGTCTGACTCGTCTCCAAAAATGAGATTGGAATACATTCACCTTTGATGTCTTGCGCTCAGGGTCGAAACAGCGTTCGTTTCATTATTCTGGGTGAAATTTGTAGACTGTATGTGTGGAATATTTTCATATTATATTTTTAATAATAATAACAATAATATTTATAACAATATTTTTATTATTATTATTATTATTATTATTATTATTATTACTTATCTGAAATATAAGTTAAAAAAAAAGTTTTAATACTTATCTCTTTCTACGCTACACAGAGTTAAACGTTGCTCCCAATAAAAGCCGCTTTTGTCTTCTTTTCTTTAACACTGTCAACAGTATCTGACTCCCACTTAATCAGAGTTTTCACAGTGATAATAACCACTGTAGAAACTAAACAGTGTAAATAACTACTCTTATGATTGCCATTAGTCCCGTAATTGGCTTTATAACTATTCTGTAGATGAAACATTATAGGGATGAAACTGTAACTGAAAATTAAACTTATTTAGGCTATTATCATATAAAATGAATTTTGGACTCATTCCGCGTGCGGCGCGGGACGGGATTTTCAATGGCGTAATTTGGCCGCGTTAATAGCGGCGGGTTAAATTAAAATGTCGCGAAATGTTAACCTGATATGGAACATTTTTAAATATTAATTTGAGAGTGTAATGAATTTTAGTGGTTTAATGAGTTAATAATATGTGTGTTAGCTAAAAATTTTTTTTGGCTGGTATTAATAGTTAATTTTTTTTTTTTTGACTTCTGGGGATTTTTTCCGGGTTATTAAAGTCAGTGTTGTCGTTAATTAATTAATATTTTTTTTCGGTGTTTTAAGGATTTTAATATTCTTAACATTTTTCACATTATATATATCTCAAATAATACGGCTACTAGCCGGGGATCGAACCCGAGATATTTAACAAGCTTCCCAACATTAGTTAAATATTCCATGAAATATAAACATCAGTGTACACTATACCCTGTGATACGTACGTGCGTATGTGTGTTTGTGAACTCACCGAGCGGTTTGAAACCTGTTTTTCTTTCAGTTCCATGCAGGAAGAGAGTTAGAATTCTTCCTGGGTGTCGGATCCGACTGATGTGCTGGAAGCAAGGGGGTAGTTGCCCCCCTTCCTTCTTCTGTATCAATCACTAACATAATACAGAGGCAGTGTGTATCGTATGTCAACAAGACATACAATGTTCTCTATGTGAATTAATAAAATCTTGAGTGGGCGAAACGTCTTCACAATAAAATGCCCTAACCCGCACTGTGTGTCTTATATATGTCAATAAAGAAGTTTTGAAGATGACCGAGGATAACTGAGAAACGTAAGGAACGTATAGACAACTGAGAAACGTAAGGAACGTATAGATAACTGAGAAACGTAAGGAACGTGTAGACAACTGAGAAACGTAAGGAACGTATAGATAACTGAGAAACGTAAGGAACGTGTAGACAACTGAGAAACGTAAGGAACGTGTAGACAATTGAGAAACGTAAGGAACGTGTAGACAACTGAGAAACGTAAGGAACGTGTAGACAACTGAGAAACGTAAGGAACGTGTAGACAACTGAGAAACGTAAGGAACGTATAGACAACTGAGAAACGTAAGGAACGTATAGACAACTAACATCGTATTCTACAACAATTGTTTCATTAATCTAGGTATTGCATAATAATTTCGAAGTTTGGTAATTCATGGTAGGGAAATGTGTCTGACTATCGTCAAAATTTGCTGACGAAATTATTCTACAATTAGCATCAGCTATCATAAATAGAGAGCCGAGTATTATGGAATCAACAAAGATTTCATTCTTATATCAGCCACACTGATCAGCTGACAGCGATATTTCGCTGTCACCAGTGATGATCACACTGGTGAAAGATTTCTCCAGTTAAGGTTAAGGAGTCTCATAAGACTTCCAGATACAATGAATCTTAAGCCTGAGCAGTACAATCACAGCTTGTTAGATGTACTCCTGCCATACACACCATGATGAGACTCCTGTAGCTTCAACACCGTCATGTTCTAAGCCTTCTGCATTTGCTTTCCCCCCTAATTACCTGGAGTATACCTGGAGATGGTTTCGGGGGTCAAAACGCCTGTGACCCGGTCTGTGACCAGGCCTCGCGTCCGAGATATATTTATTTGAAATAAATATATATCGGAAATGTTCTCGAGTCTCATGGCATCAATTTGACAAACAGCAGGACAGTGTCATGTGACAATACTAGCAACCTGAGTGACGTAAATTTAAAATGTCCAAGCAAAATATTGCAAAGTGTTTTGTTGCATTTTTCCGGGAACTGAGTGTTGCTCCGAAGCAAATGCTGTTTAAAGCATTTTGTATCTAGGATGGGCGAGGGTAACTAGTGGGTTCCCACAAGGATCAGTACTACAAGGAAACCCAGTAGGTTCCCACAAGGATCAGTACTAGAAGGAAACCCAGTAGGTTCCCACAAGGATCAGTACTAGAAGGAAACCTTGTGGGTTCCCACAAGGATCAGTACTAGAAGGAAACCCAGTGGGTTCCCACAAGGATCAGTACTAGAAGGAAACCCAGTGGGTTCCCACAAGGATCAGTACTAGAAGGAAACCCAGTGGGTTCCCACAAGGATCAGTACTAGAAGGAAACCCAGTGGGTTCCCACAAGGATCAGTACTAGACGGAAACACAGATGGGCGAGGATAACCAATAGACACCCTCAAGAATCAGTACTAGAAGGAAACAAAAAAATGGCGAGGGTAACCAGTGGGGTCCCACAAGGATCAGTATTAGAAGAAAAGAAAACGGGCCAGGGTAATCAGTGGAGTCCCGCAAGGATCAGAGCTGCCACCGGCTCTGTTCCCCCCCAAAAAAGAAGTGTGACCATCCTGCAAAGATCGATTCCTATCGATAATTTTTGGCAACTGTGTAAAAATGAGGGAGTATGAGAACAGCAGCAGCAGAAGGAGAGAGAAGGGGGGGAAGGAGCCTCCAAGAAGACTCAGCGGACGAGGATCGAGCCTCCACTACATACAAATGTCCGTACAATACATGTTTACGTACTGATGTTGTTCCAGAGAGAGAGAGAGAGAGAGAGAGAGAGAGAGAGAGAGAGAATGGGAGGGAGGGAATTAGATAAAGCCCAGTAATTCGCTGCTATCAAGAGATAAATATAATAGAGTACGAGTGTATGTCTTCAGTTTCCCATAAATTGGTATATATGGTGTGTGTGTGTGCTTGTTTGTTTGTGTGTGTGCTTTGTTTGTGTGTGTGCTTTGTTTGTGTGTGTGCTTGTTTGTTTGTTTGTGTGTGTGTGTGCTTGTTTGTTTGTGTGTGTGTGTGTGTGTGCTTGTTTGTTTGTGTGTGTGCTTTGTTTGTGTGTGTGCTTGTTTGTTTGTTTGTGTGTGTGTGTGCTTGTTTGTTTGTGTGTGTGTGTGTGTGTGCTTGTTTGTTTGTGTGTGTGCTTTGTTTGTGTGTGTGCTTGTTTGTTTGTTTGTGTGTGTGTGTGCTTGTTTGTTTGTGTGTGTGTGTGTGTGTGCTTGTTTGTTTGTGTGTGTGGGTGCTTGTTTGTTTGTTTGTGTGTGTGTGCTTGTTCGTTTGTTTGTGTGTGTGTGTGTGTGTGTGTGTGTGTGTGTGTGTGTGTGTGTTTGTGCTTACAATTAGATCTCATGTGTATTTGTTAATAAGGATATTTGAATTATATATATAAATATATATTAATTTTTTTTATTAACACACTGGCCGATTCCCACCAAGGCAGGGTGGCCCGAAAAAGAAAAACTTTCACCATCATTCACTCCATCACTGTCTTGCCAGAAGGGTGCTTTACACTACAGTTTTTAAACTGCAACATTAACACCCCTCCTTCAGAGTGCCGGCACTGTACTTCCCATCTCCAGGACTCAAGTCCGGCCTGCCGATTTCCCTGAATCCCTTCATAAATGTTACTTTGCTCACACTCCAACAGCACGTCAAGTATTAAAACCATTTGCCTCCATTCACTCCTATCAAACACGCTCACGCATGCCTGCTGGAAGTCAAAGCCCCTCGCACACAAAACCTCCTTTACCCTCTCCCTCCAACCTTTCCTAAATATATATATATATATATATATATATATATATATATATATATATATATATATATATATATATATATATATATATATATATATATATATTCTCCATGGGGAAGTGGAACAGAATTCTTCCTCCGTAAGCCATGCGTGTTGTAAGAGGCAACTAAAATGCCATGAGCAAGGGGTTAGTAACCCCTTCTCCTGTATATATTACTAAATGTAAAAGGAGAAACTTTCGTTTTTCCTTTTGGGCCACCCCGCTTCGGTGGGATACGGCTGGTGTGTTAAAAAATAAAATATATATATATATATATATATATATATATATATATATATATATATATATATATATATATATATATATATATATATATATATATATATATATATATGCAATAAGATCACAGTAAACAGGTGATTTCGGAATATGTAAAACAACCACTCTGAAAAAATAGAGAAATTCCAAGCGCTTTCGTGACTACTCACATTATCAAGGAACTATCCTTGATAATGTGCGTAGTCACGCAAGCGCTTGGAATTTCTCTATTTTTTCAGAGTGGTTGTTTTGCATGCATATATATATATATATATATATATATATATATATATATATATATATATATATATATATATATATATTCTCTCTACAATTCGCATAATTGTTATATTTTCATTATAGTCACTCCCCCTGGATATATCCATGCAATATTTGACATTAATTATAATTCCCACAATGTCTCATCTTGTACCCAGA
>NC_091328.1:13469540-13489540 GCF_038502225.1 Cherax quadricarinatus
CTAGTTAAGGCATCCTAGGAAAAGGGTAATCGCTATGGCACTTAAAAGCTAAACAATGTAGACATTAGTCAGAGCGCTAAAAAGATCTAGGAGTTCTAGTTAGCAGAAATTTAAATCCAAGACAACAGTGCATAAATGTTCGCAATAAAGCTAATAGAATTCTTGATTTCGTGTCAAGAATTATAAATAATAGAAGTCTTAAGAGAATACTTTATCTTTAAATATGTTTGGTTAGATTTAATTTAGATTATGTTGCTTGGTCCTGGTTGTCATATTACCTGGAGTTTACCTGGAGAGGGTTTCGGGGGGTCAACGCCCCCGCGGCCCGGTCTGAGACCAGGCCTCATGGTGGATCAGGATCTGATCAACCAGGCTGTTACTGCTGGCTTCAAGCTGACGTACGAACCACAGCCCGGTTGGTCAGGTACTGACTTTAGGTACCTGTCCAGTGCCTTCTTGAAGACAGCCAGGAGTCTACTGGTAATCCCCCTTATGTATGCTGGGAGGCAATTGAACAGTCTTTGGCCCAGGACACTTATTGTGCTGTCTCTCAGTGTACTCGTGGCACCCCTGCTTTTCATCGGGGGAATGTTGCATCTCCTGCCGAGTCTTTTGCTTTCATATGGAGTGAGTTTCGTGTGTAGGTTTGGTATCAATCCCTCCAGGACCTTCCAAGTGTATATTATCACGTAACTCTCTCGCCTGCGTTCGAGGAAATACAGATCAAGGACCTTCAACCGTTCCCAATAGTTTAGGTGCCTTATCGTACTTATGTGTGCCGTGAAAGTTCTTTGTACACTCTCCAGGTCTGCAATGTCGCCAGCCTTGAAGGGGGCCGTTAGTGTACAGCAGTAATCCAGCCTAGACAGCACAAGCGATTTGAAGAGAATCATCATGGGCTTGGCGTCCCTAGTTTTGACGGTTCTCATTACCCATCCTATCATTTTCCTAGCGGATAAGGTAGATACGTTGTTGTGGTCTTTGAAAGCGAGATCCTTTGACATTATCACTCCCAGGTCCTTCACATTACTTTCCCGCTCTTTTGTATGGTTAGAATTTGTGGTATACCCTGACACATTTTTAATTTCTTCAAGTTTTCCATATCTGAGTAGTTGAAATTTCTCCTCGTTGAACTTCATATTGGTTTGAGTGGCCATTCGAAGATTTGGTTGATGTCCGCTTGGAGTCTCGCGGTGTCTTCGATGGAGGTCACTGCCATGGTGATCCGGGTGTCATCCGCAAAGGAAGACGCGGAGCTATGGCTTACATCTCTGTCTATGTCAGAAATGAGGATGAGGAATAGAATGGGAGCGAGTACTGTGCCTTGTGGAACAGAGCTTTTTACCGTGGCTGCCTTGTACTTTACTCTGTTTACTATTACTCTTTGTGTTCTATTTGTCAGGAAGTTGTAGATCCATCTACCAACTTTTCCCGTTATTCCTTTATCACGCATTTTGTGTGCTATTACACCATGATCACACTTGTCGAAAGCTTTTGCAAAGTCTGTGTATACTACATCTGCATTTTGTTTATCCTCTACAGAATCCAGGACCTTGTCATAGTGGTCCAGTAGCTGGGAGAAGCAGGAGCGACCTGCTCTAAACCCGTGTTGCCCTAGGTTATGTAATTGATGGGTATCTAGGTGGATGGCTATCTTGCTTCTTGAACCCTCTCAAAGATTTTTATATGGGATATTATTGCTGTTGGTCTGTAGTTCTTTGCAATTACTTTACTGCCACCTATGTGCAGTGGGGCTATGTCTATTGTTTTTAGTGTGTGTGGGATAACCCCTGTGTCCATGCTCCCTCTCCATAAAATGCTGAAGGCACACGATAGGGGCTTCTTGCAATTCTTGATGAACACGAAGTTCCACGAGTCTGGGCATGGGGCAGAGTGCATGGGCATGTCATTGCCTCTTCAAAGTCTTGTGGAGTTAGAATAATATCCGAGATTTTGGAGACGACCAAATTTTGGGTTTCGTTCATAAATAATTCATTTGGATTGTCGACCCTTAGAGTGGGCAGTGGCTTGTTGAACACTGAGTCATATTGGGACTTAAGTATCTCACTCATTTCTTGGCTATCATCTGTGTATGTCCCATCCTGCCTAAGCAGGGGCCCAATACTTGATGTTGTTTTTTTCCTTAGATTTGGCATAAGAGAAGAAGTATTTTGGGTTTTTTCAATTTTCTTTATGGCTTTTAGTTCTTCCTGTGATTCTTGTCTCCTATAAGATTCCTTCAGCTCAAGTTCGATATTTGCAACTTCATTGACTAGTGCCTCCCTTCGTATTTCAGATATATTGACCCCACTCAGCAGTCTGTGACTCTTCGTCTGTATAGGGAACGTCTCTCTCTTTCTAGTTTACATCTTCTCTTCCTTTTTCTTAATGGAATGTGTCTTGAACAGATCTCAAGAACCACAGAATTCATTTTTTTTCAAGGCAAATGTTCGGATCCGTGTTGTTTAGGATATCTTCCCAGCTTGTTTCATTTAGGACATGGTTTACTTGATCCCATTGTATGTTTTTGTTATTGAAATTGAATTTCGTGAAGAGACCTTCATGACTGCTCACATTTTGCTGGTCTGGAGCCCTGTGCTTACATGTCTGTACCTCTTTTATGTTGTGATCTGAGTGAATTGTCTTTGATACAGTTATATTACGCATCAGATCGTCATTGTTAATGAAGATGAGGTCCAGCATATTTTCTAGTCTTGTAGGCTCTACTATTTGCTGGTCTAAGGTGAATTTGTTTCAGAGATTTAATAGTTCGTGTGTGTGTAAATTTTCATCTGAGCTGCCTCCCGGGGTGATCTCTGCTAAAACACTGCTATACTCCTCCATTTTAGGTGTCTCAGGTTGAAATCTCCTAGTAGTAAGATGTCTGGAGCAGGAGTTGGGAGATTTTCCAGTGGTCAATTTCCTCAAGCTACTACCTGGAATTGCTGGGAAGTTGCATATGGAGGCTTCTATACTACCACAATGATAAGGTTTTGGTTTTCGATTTTTACCGCCAAAACTTCAACTACATCATTTGAGGTGTTTAGTAGTTCTGTGCAAATGAGCGACTCTGTGACATACAGGCCAACCTACCCTTGTTGCCAGTTTAGTCTGTCGCATCGGAATAGGTTATAACCTGGGATCCATATTTGGTTGTCATAATGATTCTTTATGTGGGTCTCTGTGAATGCTGCAAACATTGCATTTGACTCCTTGAGTAGTCCCTTGATATAAGGAATTTTGTTGTTGTTTTGACGGCTTTAGACGCTGTATGTTTGCAAAGACAAATGTATTGGTGAAATTTAAGGGGGTTTTATTTGCCAGTCTTTTTTCTCTTCTGGCCCTAAAAAACCTCTGTCCCTGGAGAGGTTTTGTTTCTCATAGTCTGGCTGGTTTGTGTCTTCTAGTCCCCTTAGATGATGTGCCTGGCAATATGCATTGTAGCATTTTCTCTCATGGATTGATGAGTGACACATTTCTGGGTGAAATAAGTTGCAAGAAGGGAAGTTGCACTCTCCTGTTGTCATGTGGGTGCGGCATTTTTTGGGATGGTCAAAGGTGCATGTCCCACCTGTTTTACCAGATATACCGTGCCTGCAGATACCCAAGGCATAGTATTTACATAAATTGTACTTCTGTTTGCTAGGATTTATTGTAGCTGCGTTCACTACTGGTGCATTTATTTTTCCTTTTTCCTCAGTATCTTTTACCCCTGTTTGGACATCAGTGTTTCCACAAGGTCTTGCTGGTAGTGTGTCGACACTGTTCCCCGAGGCATCATCCCATTTTGATCCATCTCCTGCAGTATCTCTATTTTGAACCTCTGTCGACTGAATAACGTTTTCTTCAGTGTCCTCCAAGACAACACTAGTACCCTCACGAGCGCTATCTTCTAAGACATCACTAGGATCCTCTGGAGCACTTTCCTCCAGGACAACACTAGCACCCTCAGCACTGTCCTCCAGGACAGCACTAGCACCCTCAGGAGCACTGTCCAAGACAGCCCCATCCCTACCACCCATCTTTTTTCCCATGCTGACATGTCTTTCAAGAAGGATGTTTTATTGGTGTTCTTGCCTTTTAATATAGATTTTATTTCCTCATACAGGTGTATTTCGTTTGGGCAGACCCAAAAACATCTCTCTGAGTTGATGTCAAGTATGGTCACTGGTTTAAAATCCCTGCATATACTATGGGACCACTGACCACAGAGATGGCAAGCAATCCAGGCCTGTCTTCGTCCCTTACTCTTTCTGCAGACTACACAGATCTTCATGCTGGTGGTCATCTTACAATACTTGACGAGTCTCCTAGCTAGCTAATCTATAATTCTCCGAAATATTTAATATTACAGAATGGCCTTGTACACTTTGGAAATGTGTAAAATCAGGGAAGATATGATTTATACGTACAAATGGAAGAAAAACAGGAAAATGACGGATATCAACAGCTTGCCGGAAAAATATAACCCAGACAGGACTCTTAGCAATGGATGCAAGTTGGAGAAATTTAGATTTAAAAAGAATATTGGGAAGTACTGGCTTGGCAGTAGTGTTGTTGAGGCCAGTACACCTGCTGTGGTGTTCCTTCGTCACAGATGTTATGTTAGAGAAGTTCAATAGATGTGCCCACCTTCAAATTAGTTCTTCAAGGCTGACGGAATGATCACTGTTTCTGCTGTCTCCAGTCTTAGTCGCCAGTTTTGGTCCTCAAATAAGTGCATTTTGTGATATTAGCATGAACCTTCGCAGTGTGAGACAACTGGAACCACTCCGGCTCTCAACACTGCCATCCGGATGATGCATAGAGGGTTCGATGGATGATGCTGCCACCAACAAGGGCAGTCTTCCGGGAAATAATCATGTGTGTATACATGTATACCAAAAGTTGTGGAGGGGGCTGCACATGTGTTACAGTAGGCCTGCACCGGTCTATAAAATCGTGGAGGCTGCCGAAAATACCAGTTACAATTATACCTATCTTCAATTAATCGAAAGTCATTTGAAATTCAACTGTTTTAGACATTGTGATTTGTCTGGAGTTGAATTTTAGTAATAATTTATAGAGGTTCGGGTTCACATCAATAATTTCTGCAATCATGTGTTATCCAACTCTCAGAATTTCTGTGACTGTTTACAGTTATTGTTTATGTAGAAAAAAAGGCATCGATTATTTTTGGCTTCAGGTTTCTTTTCCATTTTTATTGCCAACTTATTCAGCGTCAAGTTATATTTAAATTGCCGGTGTAATACCGCACTGCAAGTCACCAAGTAAAAACTATAGGAAACATGCATATTCTGGTTCATTTCCGTAGTTTTGCGCGATGCAGTGTATGCAGCAGAAAAAATACCTCCCTGGAAATCATTACTGGTGTACCATTCCATATCAGAGATGCCAAAAATACGTGTAATCACTGACTAGTTCGGCATGTTTTCCTGGACCGTCTAGCGTGTGGCTGCCATAAAGAAAAAAAAACGGGTTGAGAAACAGTGGTTCCAGTCTTCCTAAATGACTTCATGATCTATTAAATATATACCCAGATTCATGCTTTTTTCTCTCAAAGTACAAGATCATTTCAGTCAACTGCCGGACTACATACGTCAGTTGAATGTGGTAAATAAACCAGCGTGAGTAAGATTTCAAGTGTCTGTAGTCTTCAGTGCTACTCAACGTTTATTGCAACTTTGAGCAAGATGCATGCAATGAAGGCTCCTACAGATACGCCATTCCTCCTGGCTACCAACTGCTAGCCACTTTTCAACACGGCCACGTAACTTAGTTATCGGTCTTCATACCACAAATAACTAACTAGCTAGTTGGTTTTGCAGGTTCGAAGTCTATCGAACCTGCAAAACCGAACTAGCTAGTTTCCTCAAGACTGAGCAACACCTATACACATCCTGAGCAACACCTATACACATCCTGAGCAACACCTATACACACCCTGAGCAACACCTATACACACCCCAGTCTAGGATACTTTATAATCAAAAATAGAGATGAAATTTAACTCTCGGTGTACGTACACTAAGATCACAGCGTGTGTGTGTGTTTACACTTGGTGTAAACATGTGTTTACACTGAGAGAGAGATATTTCTCAGCGTAAACATATGTTGACTCTGAAAATATATTGCGACTCGCTAAAGTCTGGTAAATTTCCATCCCCTGGGAACTTTTTTTTTTCAAAGTTGCTATGGAAAAAAAGTCTAACTTATATATTTCTGTTGTTTACCTAACTACAACAACCCCCGTTTAATTTGCATATTGCTCACACGTGGAAATTGTTTTCGACTGTATGACTGTAAAACTGTATGACTATACAACTGTATGGTAATAAAACTGTATATCTGTATACTTGTATGACTGTAAAACTGAACGACTGTTTATCTGTATGACCGTATGATCGTAATACTGCTCATTTGTATGAATGTATTTTGTATATGTAGCTATAACTGTATATATAACTTAAAAACTGTATGATTGTATAACTGTATGGGTGTATAACTGTATGGGTGTATAACTGTATGGGTGTATAACTGTATGGGTGTATAACTGTATGGGTGTATAACTGTATGGGTGTATAACTGTATTACTGTTTAACTCCTTGACTCCTTGACTTACACTGTAATTGTAAAACTACAGAAATCAACCAGAATATACATTTTTCCTATAGTTTCCCCCTGGTGACTTGCAGCGCGGTATTACACCGGCAATTTAAATAAAACTTGACACTGAATAAGTTGACAATAAAAACGTAAAAGAAACGTGAAGCCAAAACTAATACGAATGTACAATTGTATAACTGCTCGATTACATGACTGTACACTTGTATGACTGTACAATGACTGTATAACTGTGCAAATCTCTCGCTGAATGAGTACTTTCTTCCATTTTCCATTTTCTTGTTACTCTATGTGAAATTCGTCAGCTTAAGACGGGTTGACCTGAGACTGACTGAGGTCAATATAACGGACAGGGTTTTCACTGGTCCGTTATATTCCATAAAGGTTCGTCAAGCTTTAAAAGTAACTTAGAAAAGTACATGAGTAGCTGTGACTTGGACTTCCGTGGGCCAGTAGGACTCCTGCAGTGTTCCTTCTATCTTAAGTTCTTATAAAGATGAGACGCACTCATCTGTGTCTCGACATTCACGTTGAGAGTGAATGAGTCCCGTATCTTCTCGGTGTCAACAGTCTGCAGGAAAATGCTGAGGCTGTAATCATCAGAACTTTATACTCACGTATCCCGCATCCATCTTCTCGTTAGTTAAAAGGACACAAAGTGCAATTAATGCGACATTTTACTGTGGCAACGTTTCTCTCTCCAGGAGCCTTATCAAGCCGTTACTCTGGAGAGCGAAACACTACCACAAACTCGCATAAGTTGCACTTGTGTCCTCTTACCTAACATACCGAGTGTAATTCTACCAACATTATTACAATCCATCAGCTTGTTTGTGCAGCGTGTCAGTCAGGTTATCAAAGCATCAACAAATTTGATAATAAATTACTCACCCTCCATATACTCAGTTTTTTAATAAATTTTAATTAAAAACTAAATTACATTTTATGAACATTTCAAATGTTGTTCTTCGCTAACCTCTTAAAAAAATTAATAGGCTTTAAGCGCTAGATGGAAGCAGACTTAATAGGCTGTTAAACTTATGATTTAATAACGGTGTAGAAATGGTACAAGTCAGTGGAGCTCACTGGGGAAGTTAAAATATTTGTTTCCTGCTCTAGCTAACACGGGGTGAAGGATGGTGGTGAGCTCTCCATCCTGACCTTCCTGCTCTAGCTAACACGGGGTGAAGGATGGTGGTGAGCTCTCCATCCTGACCTTCCTGCTCTAGCTAACACGGGGTGAAGTATGGTGGTGAGCTCTCCATCCTGACCTTCCTGCTCTAGCTAACACGGGGTGAAGGATGGTGGTGAGCTCTCCATCCTGACCTTCCTGCTCTAGCTAACACGGGGTGAAGGATGGTGGTGAGCTCTCCATCCTGACCTTCCTGCTCTAGCTAACACGGGGTGAAGGATGGTGGTGAGCTCTCCATCCTGACCTTCCTGCTCTAGCTAACACGGGGTGAAGGATGGTGGTGAGCTCTCCATTCTGACCTTCCTGCTCTAGCTAACACGGGGTGAAGGATGGTGGTGAGCTCTCCATCCTGACCTTCCTGCTCTAGCTAACACGGGGTGAAGGATGGTGGTGAGCTCTCCATCCTGACCTTCCTGCTCTAGCTAACACGGGGTGAAGGATGGTGGTCAGCTCTCCATCCTGATCTTCCTGCTCTAGCTAACACGGGGTGAAGGATGGTGGTGAGCTCTCCATCCTGACCTTCCTGCTCTAGCTAACACGGGGTGAAGGGTGGTGGTGAGCTCTCCATCCTGACCTTCCTGCTCTACCTAACACGGGGTGAAGGACGGTGGTGAGCTCTCCATCCTGACCTTCCTGCTCTAGCTAACACGGGGTGAAGGATGGTGGTGAGCTCTCCATCCTGACCTTCCTGCTCTAGCTAACACGGGGTGAAGGATGGTGGTGAGCTCTCCATCCTGATCTTCCTGCTCTAGCTAACACGGGGTGAAGGATGGTGGTGAGCTCTCCATCCTGACCTTCCTGCTCTAGCTAACACGGGGTGAAGGATGGTGGTGAGCTCTCCATCCTGACCTTCCTGCTCTAGCTAACACGGGGTGAAGGATGGTGGTGAGCTCTCCATTCTGACCTTCCTGCTCTAGCTAACACGGGGTGAAGATTGGTGGTGAGCTCTCCATCCTGACCTTCCTGCTCTAGTTAACACGGGGTAAAGGATGGTGGTGAGCTCTCCATCCTGATCTTCCTGCTCTAGCTAACACGGGGTGAAGGATGGTGGTGACCTCTCCATCCTGACCTTCCTGCTCTAGCTAACACGGAGTTAAGGATGGTGGTGAGCTCTCCATCCTGATCTTCCTGCTCTAGCTAACACGGGGTGAAGATTGGTGGTGAGCTCTCCATCCTGACCTTCCTGCTCTAGTTAACACGGGGTGAAGGACGGTGGTGAGCTCTACATCCTGATCTTCCTGCTCTAGCTAACACGGGGTGAAGGATTGTGGTGAACTCTCCATCCTGACCTTCCTGCTCTAGCTAACACCGGGTGAAGGATGGTAGTGAGCTCTCCATCCTGACCTTCCTGCTCTACCTAACACGGGGTGAAGGATGGTGGCGAGCTCTCCATCCTGATCTTCCTGCTCTAGCTAACACGGGGTGAAGGATGGTAGTGAGCTCTCCATCCTGTCCTTCCTGCTCTAGCTAACACGGGGTGAAGGATGGTGGTGAGCTCTCCACCCTGACCTTCCTGCTCTAGCTAACACGGGGTGAAGGATGGTAGGGAGCTCTCCATCCTGATCTTCCTGCTCTAACTAACACGGGGTGAAGGATGGTAGGGAGCTCTCCATCCTGACTTTCCTACTCTAGCTAACACGGGGTGAATGATGGTAGTGAGCTCTCCACCCTGACCTTCCTGCTCTAGCTAACACGGCGTGAAGGAAGGTAGGGAGCTATCCACTCTGACCTTCCTGCTCTAGCTAACACGGGGTGAAGGATGGTAGGAAGCTCTCCACCCTGACCTTCCTGCTCTAGCTAACACGGGGTGAAGGATTGTAGGGAGCTCTCCACCCTGACCTTCCTGCTCTAGCTAACACGGGGTGAAGGATGGTAGGGAGCTCTCCATCCTGACCTTCCTGCTTTAGCTAACACGGGGTGAAGGATAGTGGTGAGCTCTCCATCCTGACCTTCCTGCCCTAGCTAACAAGGGGTGAAGGATGGTAGGGAGCTCTTCATCCTGACCTTCCTGCTCTACCTAACACGGGGTGAAGGATGGTGGCGAGCTCTCCATCCTGATCTTCCTGCTCTAGCTAACACGGGGTGAAGGATGGTCGTGAGCTCTCCATCCTGACCTTCCTGCTCTAGCTAACACGAGGTGAAGGATGGTGGTGAGCTCTCCACCCTGACCTTCCTGCTCTAGCTAACACGGGGTGAAGGATGGTAGGGAGCTCTCCATCCTGATCTTCCTGCTCTAACTAACACGGGGTGAAGGATGGTAGGGAGCTCTCCATCCTGACCTTCCTACTCTAGCTAACACGGGGTGAAGGATGGTAGTGAGCTCTCCACCCTGACCTTCCTGCTCTAGCTAACACGGCGTAAAGGATGGTAGGGAGCTCTCCACTGACCTTCCTGCTCTAACTAACACGGGGTGAAGGATGGTAGTGAGCTCTCCACCCTGACCTTCCTGCTCTAGCTAACACGGGGTGAAGGATGGTAGGAAGCTCTCCACCCTGACCTTCCTGCTCTAGCTAACACGGGGTGAAGGATTGTAGGGAGCTCTCCACCCTGACCTTCCTGCTCTAGCTAACACGGGGTGAAGGATGGTCGGGAGCTCTCCATCCTGACCTTCCTGCTCTAGCTAACACGGGGTGAAGGATGGTAAGGAGCTCTCCATCCTGACGTTCCTGCCCTAGCTAACACGGGGTGAAGGATGGTAAGGAGCTCTCCATCCTGACCTTCCTGCCCTAGCTAACAAAGAGTGAAGGATGGTAGGGAGCTCTTCATCCTGACCTTCCTGCTCTAGCTAACACGTTGTGAAGTATGGTAGAGAGCTCTCCATACTGACCTTAATGCGCTAGGCAACACGGGGTGAAGGATGGTAGTGAGCTCTCCATCCTGACCTTCCTGCTCTAGCTAACACGGGTGAAGGATTGTGGTGAGCTCTCCATCCTGACCTTCCTGCTCTAGCTAACACGGGGTGAAGGGTGGTAGTGAGCTCTCCATCCTGACCTTCCTGCTCTAGCTAACACGGGGTAAAGAATGGTAGTGAGCTCTCCATCCTGACCTTAATGCTCTAGCTAACACGGGGTGAAGGATGGTAGGGAGCTCTCCACCCTGACCTTCCTGCTCTAGCTAACACGGGGTGAAGGATGGTATGAGCTCTCCACCCTGACCTTCCTGCTCTAGCTAGCACGGGGTGAAGGATGGTAGTGAGCTCTCCATCCTGACCTTCCTGCTCTAGCTAACACGGGTGAAGGATGGTGGTGAGCTCTCCATCCTGACCTTCGTGCTGTAGCTAACACGGAGTGAAGGATGGTAGTGAGCTCTCCATCCTGACCTTCCTGCTCTAGCTAACACGGGGTGAAGGATGGTGGTGAGCTCTCCACCCTGACCTTCCTGCTCTAGCTAACACGGGGTGAAGGATGGTAGGGAGCTCTCCACCCTGACCTTCCTGCTCTAGCTAACACGGGGTGAAGGATGGTAGGGAGCTCTCCATCCTGACCTTCCTGCTCTAGCTAACACGGGGTGAAGGATGGTAGTGAGCTGTCCATCCTGACCTTCCTGCTCTAGCTAACACGGGGTGAAGGATGGTAGTGAGCTCTCCATCCTGACCTTCCTGCTCTAGCTAACACGGGTGAAGGATGGTAGTGAGCTCTCCATCCTGACCTTCCTGCTCTAGCTAACACGGGGTGAAGGATGGTAGTGAGCTCTCCATCCTGACCTTCCTGCTCTAGCTAACACGGGTGAAGGATGGTAGTGAGCTCTCCATCCTGACCTTCCTGCTCTAGCTAACACGGGGTGAAGGATGGTAGGGAGCTCTTCATCCTGACCTTCCTGTTCTAACACGGGGTGAAGGATGGTAGGGAGCTCTCCATCCTGACCTTCCTGCTCTAGCTAACATGGGGTGAAGGATGGTAGGGAGCTCTCCATCCTGACCTTCCTGCTCTAGTTAACACGGTGAAGGATGGTAGAGAGCTCTCCATCCTGACCTTAATGCTCTAGCCAACACGGGGTGAAGGATGGTAGGGAGCTCTCCATCCTGACCTTCCTGCTCTAGCTAACACGGAGTGAAGGATGGTAGTGAGCTCTCCATCCTGACCTTCCTGCTCTAGCTAACACGGGGTGAAGGATGGTAGTGAGCTCTCCATCCTGACCTTCCTGCTCTAGCTAACACGGGGTGAAGGATGGTAGGGAGCTCTCCACCCTGACCTTCCTGCTCTAGCTAACACGGGGTGAAGGATTGTAAGGAGCTCTCCACCCTGAAATTCCTCCTCTAGCTAACACGGGGTGAAGGATGGTAGGGAGCTCTCCATCCTGACCTTCCTGCTCTAGCTAACACGGGGTGAAGGATGGTAGAGAACTCTCCATCCTGACCTTCCTGCTCTAGCTAACATGGGGTGAAGGATGGTAGGGAGCTCTCCATCCTGACCTTCCTGCTCTAGCTAACACGGGGTGAAGGATGGTAGGGAGCTCTCCATCCTGACCTTCCTGCTCTAGTTAACACGTGGTGAAGGATGGTAGAGAGCTCTCCATCCTGACCTTAATGCTCTAGCCAACACGGGGTGAAGGATGGTAGGGAGCTCTCCATCCTGACTTTCCTGCTCTAGCTAACACGCGGTGAAGGTTGGTAGGGAGCTCTCCATCCTGACCTTAATGCTCTAGCTAACACGGGGTGAAGGATGGTAGGGAGCTCTCCATCCTGACCTTCCTGCTCTAGGTAACACGGGGTGAAGGATGGTAGGGAGCTCTTCATCCTGACCTTAATGCTCTAGCTAACACGAGGTGAAGGATGGTAGGGAGCTCTCCATCCTGTCCTTCCTGCTCTACCTAACACGTGGTGAAGGATGGTAGGGAGCTCTCCATCCTGCTCTAGCTAACACGTGGTGAAGGATGGCAGGGAGCTCTCCATCCTGACCTTCCTGCTCTAACACAATATCATTCATTGCTTTTGAAAATCGCAGAAGCGAGGTAGCAATAAGAGCAGCGTCATAAGATCGAAAAGGGGTGCTGAGACGCTGGAGGAGGAAAAGGAGGAAGAGGGAGAGGAGGATGAGGAGGAAGAGGAGAAGGAACATGTAGCTGGGTGCTCTATCATACCCTCTAGTCTTACGAAACCCACACACACACACACACACACACAGACACACACACACACACAAACACACACACTCACACTCTCACACACACACACACACACACACACACACACACACACACACACACACACACACACACACACACACCGATCAAGCACTGAATATTCTTCACGACAGCAGCTTCAAGCTGCCAGTATCAAACACAATAAATCTTAGCACCTTTGGTGCCGCTGGAGCAGAAGTTGGTTGCCGCCTCCACACGCTCCCTATGGCAACCTGTCCTCCAAACAGAATATGTGTTTTTTTCCTACACATTACAGTTCACTTCTCTCTTCCCTGTGAGAAATAATAAAAATATTTAAAATATGTTATTTTTTGTAAATTATGTTCGGTTAATTTACTATTAATAAAGTTATTTTATTGAATTTTATTGCGCATTTCAATGATTCAGAGCGGTCTGAAGCATTTTCTGACATTTACAATTTTTTAGCAAAAATACGCATGGTAATTCCATTTGGGCGTTTAAGGCTGCCATCGAATCTGAATAGCTTGGGCGGCTCCCATATTGCTGGGCATCCAGGTGTTGCAAGCTGTCTATAATGGGTTAATTGCGTCATTGTTGCAGATGGGGATGAATGATGAGGCTTCGGAGGCTTCTTACTTTATTTGCGATATCGTGGGTACACACGCAGTGTGTTAGTGCCCATGACCCCAAGGGGCCATGCCAGCGAGGGAGAGAAGAGGAGGCTCTGTTTACTCTAGGATACCTGGGTGCCAAGTGAGAGGCAGGGTGGTGCCGTTTGAAGTGGCGTGCCCACCAGGCTTGCCCTCTGGTGGAAGCTATAAAAACTAGGCATGTAGGCTTACAGTCTACATATCTCTTGATGTGAGCCTCATCATGCCTTGAAATCATTCACTCGGACTCATGGCAAACGAGACCGCGGTACCCGAAACAGTCTGCTGATGCAATGTTGCAGACACACCTGTGTTCCTTGAAGATAATGGCAGCATAACGAAGTGCAACACTGCTAGCCAGAGGGTCGAGGGGAGTAGGTAGCTGCAGTTCCATGAATCAAGAGCCCTTTACCAGCACACCAGGACATCCCCCATTTTAAGAAATAATTGAATTGTTAGTCTTTTTTCTAAATCTTTCACATTAAATTGACTTATTACAACTGTTACTTGTAAGTTTTCTTCACACTTTCTCTTATCAATTGTTCCTTTTTTGACTTGTTTTTTTGTTTCCTTCTTCTGATCTTATCTTTGTGTATTATTTTTCTTCCTTTATCTTCTTGCCTTATCTCAGTACATTCAATTTTCTCACATACTCTCAACTTACCTTTATATACTCTCTTACCTTCTTCTTGACTTATCTTTGTATATTAATTTTCTCTTATTTCTAACCATATCGTCAAATAATATTCTCCATTTCTTACTTTTTCTTCATTATCTTTCCACCTCATCTTAGTATATACATTTTATTTCATCTTTGACTCACCTTGTCTATGTACATTCTCTTTCTTGTTTTATCTCTGCATACTCGTTTCTGTTTTGTTTACATTTCTGACAGGTTGGTAGGCTCCGAGGTATTCTATTTCCTTTCCAAGTTCTTTGGTCTTTTTCAGTGTGTGAGTGAGTGAGGCAGAGAGGAAAAGAAGGAGAGAGGGAGAGAGGGTAAAAGGAAACGATGAAGAGATTGAAAGGAGGGAAAGGGAGAAGGAATGAAAGGGAGAGGAATAGGGTAAAAAGATGGGGAAGGGAAGGAGGTCGAGAGGGATAGAGGGAAGGAAGGAAAGTTTAAAAAGGGTGAGAATGGAAGATGGGAGGAAGAAAGGAGAAAAAAAGGAATGAAGAAGGGAAGGAAAGAAGGAAGTGACAGAAGCAAGGTGATGGAGATCCATCAAAGTTGTGTCTCTGAGCATAACTTACGTCTCTGGTCTCCAAACTTCATCACAAGAAGATTAACAACAGTCTAAGTGAACACATACACACAGTTACCTAAGGCAGGGATGGTGGCAGTGGTGATGGTGGCAGTGGTGATGGTGGCAGTGGTGATGGTGGCAGTGGTGGTGGCAGGGGTGGTGGTGGCAGGGTGGTGGTGGCGGCAGTGGTGGTTGTGGTAGCAGAGGCGTTGGTGGCAGGGTGGTGGTGGCAGGGGTGGTGGTGGCAGTGGTGGTGGCAGTGGTGGTGGTGGCAGTGGTAACAGCAATGGTGGTGGTGGTGTTGGCAGTGATAGTGGCAGTGGGGATGGTGGTGGCGGTGGCGGCAGTGGTAGCGGCAGGGGCTGTGGTGGTGGCAATGGTAGTGGCAGGGGTGGTGGTGGTGGCAATGGTAGCGGCAATTGTGGTGGTGGTGGTGGTGGTGGTGGTGGTGGTGGCGGTGGTGGCGGTGGTGGTGATGGTGGTGATGGCAGGGGTGGTGGTGGCAGGGGTGGTGGTGGCAGGGGTGGTGGTGGCAGGGGTGGTGGTGGTTGCTGTGGTGGTGGTGGCAGTGGTGATGGTGGCAGGGGTGGTGGTGGTTGCAGTGGTGGTGGTGGCAGTGGTAGCGGCAGTGACGCCTGTGATAGCATGGTAACTAAAGGGAATTTTAATTTTAGCCAAAACGACTGGAATTCCTTGACTTGGAATTCAGAGTCCAACGACTTCATAAAAGTAGTTCAGAGTTGTTTTCCTGAAGCAGTCTGTAACACAGCCATCCAGAGGAAACAACCTGCTTGACCGGGTTTAAGTAAACAATCAGAACCTAATACAATTTAGAAATGTTGGCAGACTTTGGCACAGGTGTTCACACATCTATTGCATTTAATATTAACTTTGATGATAGTAAACACGCTGCCGTAAGAGCATATATTCACCACAAGAACATGCAAAAATTATACCAGGTGGATGAACAGGAGAATTAAATATGTAAATAAATGGTTCAGAGAACTAACAGGATCAACTAGACACTGACTGCTTCCTGTGGGTGGCGAAACGTTTCCACAATAAAGATACCAAAGTGTTGCAATAAGTATATAATTCCTCAGACTTACACATCTCATGAGAGAGAAAAGAGGAATTTACAGGCGCACAGGAGGAGACAGAATTATCTTATGTAACATCTTCACACAAAACAAACTGATAAAAAGAGATTAAGAGACTTCAGAAATTAAAGTTGCAAAAGAGACCAAGACACTCTGGCACCAACCTCCTTGAAAGTTTACCAAATTTGTGCTGAATCTCCAGACTCTAGTAAACCAACCTGAAGGTTTCACGACTGTCGGTCGAAAGAACTTCATAGCTACTTTTTTATGGCAGAATTTTCTCTTATGTAATAATAATAATAATAATAATATTAATAATAATAATAATAATAATAATAATAATAATAATAATAATAATAATAATAATAATAACTTTTATTTCTACAAATACATGTACAAGGTATACAGTCCTAGCTGACATCAAAGACCTTTGTTATGCAGAGCATTTTGGACATGTTAGGGGAATTTTGTCCCATGATGCGACCCACATCAGTCGACTAACACTTAGGTTCCTATTTTTCTGCTAGGTAAACAGGGACAAATGTCTTAAGGAAACACATCCTAATGTCTAAACTCGTACCGGGGATCGAACCACGGACCTCAGTGTGTGAGCTGAGTGCTCTAGCAATCGAGCTACGGGACTGAAAATGTTGTGATTGCAGTGTGCATGACTGAAGGAAGGATAGAATTTCAAATATGAAAGCATTGCAGAAAAAATTGCATTGTGAAAATTCGGAATTTGCAACGCAAATTTTTTTAATGGCAATGAAATTAAAAAGAAAAACTTGAAAACTTAATGAACCACAAATACACTTAGTGGCCACTTTATTAGGTACAACTGTACACTTGCTCTTTAATGCAAATATCTACTCAGCCAATCACGTGGCAGCACCTTAATACCTAAAAGCATGCAGACATGGTCATGAGGTTCAGTTGTTCAAACTGAACATCAGAATGGAGAAGAAATGTGATCTAAGTGACTTTGACTCTGGAATGATTGTTGGTGGCAGACAGATGGGCTGGTCTGAGTATCACAGAAACTGCTGATCTCCTGGCCTGTGATAACTCTCTTCACCACATCCTGCTACATGCAGTGAACCTTCAAAGAGATTTGGAATGCAAAACAATGTAAAAATTTCGCCCGAGTGCTAATTGTTAAGTACATATATATAAATAAATAAATAAATAAATAAATATATATATATATATATATATATATATATATATATATATATATATATATATATATATATATATATATATATTTATTTATTTATTTATATATATGTGTGTGTGTGTGTGTGTGTGTGTGTGTGTGTGTGTGTGTGTGTGTATACTCACCTAATTGTACTCACCTAGTTGAGGTTGCAGGGGTCGAGTCCTAGCTCCTGGCCCCGCCTCTTCACTGATCGCTACAAGGTCACTCTCCCTGAACCGTGAGCCGTGTGTGTGTGTGTACTCACCTAATTGTACTCACCTAATTGTGGTTGCAGGGGTCGAGACTCAGCTCCTGGCCCCGCCTCTTCACTGATCGCTACTGGATCCTCTCTCTCTCTGCTTCCTGAGCTTTGTCATACCTCTTCTTAAAACTATGTATGGTTCCTGCCTCCACTACTTCACTTGCTAGGCTATTCCACTTGCTGACAACTCTATGACTGAAGAAATACTTCCTAACGTCCCTGTGACTCGTCTGAGTCTTCAGCTTCCAGTTGTGACCCCTTGTCCCTGTGTCCCCTCTCTGGAACATCCTATCTCTGTCCACCTTGTCTATTCCCCGCAGTATCTTGTATGTCGTTATCATGTCTCCCCTGACCCTTCTGTCCTCCAGTGTCGTCAGTCCGATTTCCCTTAACCTTTCCTCGTACGACATTCCCTTGAGCTCTGGGACTAGCCTTGTTGCAAACCTTTGTACTTTCTCTAACTTCTTGACGTGCTTGACCAGGTGTGGGTTCCAGACTGGTGCTGCATACTCCAGTATGGGCCTAACATACACAGTGTACAGTGTCTTGAACGATTCCTTATTGAGGTATCGGAACGCTATTCTCAGGTTTGCCAGGCGCCCGTATGCTGCAGCGGTTATTTGGTTGATGTGTGCCTCCGGTGATGTACTCGGTGTTATGGTCACCCCAAGGTCTTTCTCCCTGAGTGAGGTCTGTAGTCTTTGTCCACCTAGCCTATATTCTGTCTGCGGTCTTCTTTGCCCCTCCCCAATCTTCATGACTTTGCATTTGGCTGGATTGAATTCGAGGAGCCAGTTACTGGACCACATGTCCAGCCTCTCCAGGTCTCTTTGCAGTCCTGCCTCATCCTCGTCCGATTTAATTCTTCTCATCAACTTCACGTCATCTGCGAACAGGGACACTTCAGAGTCTATTCCTTCCATCATGTCGTTCACATATATCAAAAATAGCACTGGTCCTAGAACTGACCCCTGTGGGACCCCGCTCGTAACAGGCGCCCACTGTGATACCTCTTCACGTACCATGACTCGTTGCTGCCTCCCTGTCAGGTATTCCCTTATCCATTGCAGTGCCCTTCCTTTTATGTGTGCCTGATCCTCCAGCTTCTGCACTAATCTCTTGTGGGGAACTGTGTCAAAGGCCTTCCTGCAGTCTAGGAAAACGCAATCTACCCAACCCTCTCTCTCGTGTCTTACTTCTGTTACCTTGTCATAAAACTCCAGGAGGTTTGTGATACAAGATTTGCCTTCCATGAACCCATGCTGGTTTTCATTTATAATCTTGTTCCTTTCCAGGTGTTCGACCACTCTCCTCCTGATAATCTTCTCCATGACTTTGCACACAATACATGTCAGAGACACAGGTCTGTAGTTTAGTGCCTCGTTTCTGTTTCCTTTCTTAAATATGGGGACTACATTAGCTGTCTTCCATTTCTCAGGTAGTTGCCCAGTTTCAAGGGATGTGTTGAAGATTGTGGTTAGAGGCACACACAGCATCTCTGCTCCTTCTCTAAGGACCCATGGGGAGATGTTGTCCGGTCCCATCGCCTTTGAGGTGTCAAGGTCACTTAAGAGCTTCTTCACCTCCTCCTCAGTTGTTCGTATGTCATCCAACACTTGTTGGTATATTCCCTCTTGATGTTCCCTTCTGTGCTGTCTTCCCACAGCCCTTCCTGTCTCTACTGTAAAAACTTCCTTAAATCTCCTGTTCAGCTCCTCACATACCTCCTGATCATTTCTTGTGAGTTCTCCACCTTCTGTCCTTAATCTGATCACCTGGTCTTTGACTGTTGTCTTCCTCCTGATGTGGCTATACAACAGTTTCGGGTCAGTCTTGATTCTCGATGCTATGTCATTTTCATACTGTCGCTGGGCCTCCCTCCTTACCTGTGCGTACTCATTCCTGGCTCTGCGACTGATCTCCCTATTTTCGTGTGTTCTCTGCCTTCTGTACTTTTTCCATTCTCTATTGCACTTTGTTTTTGCCTCCTTACACCGTCGGGTAAACCAGGGGCTTGTTCTGGTCTTCCCGTTGTTACTGTTGCCCTTGGGAATGAACCTTTCCACTGCCTCCTTGCATTTTGTTGCTACATATTCCATCATTTCATTTACTGGCTTTCCTGCCAGTTCTCTGTCCCACTGGACCTCCCGCATGAAGTTCTTCAACCCTATGTAGTCCCCTCTTTTATAGTCAGGCTTTTCCCATTCTACTCCTGTTATTCTCTCCACTTGCAGCTCTACTATGTATTCAAAGCACAGAACCACGTGGTCGCTAGCTCCTAGGGGACTCTCATACTTGATGTCCTCAATGTCTGAGCTGCCCAGGGTGAACACAAGGTCCAATCTTGCTGGTTCATCCTCCCCTCTCACTCTGGTAGTGTCCTTAACATGTTGGTGCATGAGGTTTTCCAGCACCACGTCCAACATCCTGGCTCTCCATGTTTCGGGACCCCCATGTGGCTCCAGGTTTTCCCAGTCAATCTCCCTGTGGTTGAAATCCCCCATAACCAGCAACTTTGCTCTGCTGGAGTGAGCTCTTCTTGCCACCTCAGCAAGTGTGTCCACCATTGCTCTGTTGCTCTCTTCATATTCCTCTCTTGGCCTCCTGCAGTTCTGTGGTGGATT
>NC_091328.1:13502040-13512040 GCF_038502225.1 Cherax quadricarinatus
TTAAAGTATAACTATCAGTTTTAAAGTATAACTATCAGTTTTAAAGTATAACTATCAGTTTTAAAGAATAAGTATCACTTTTAAAGTATAACTATCAGTTTTAAAGTATAACTATCAGTTTTAAAGTATAACTATCAGTTTTAAAGAATAAGTATCACTTTTAAAGTAACAAATACAACAGCAGCAGCAGTAACAAATACAACAGCAGCAGCAGTATCAAATACAACAACAGCAGTAACAAATACAACAGCAACAGTAACAAATACAACAACAGCAGCAGTAACAAATGCAACAGCAACAGCAGTATCAAATACAGCAACAACAGTAACAAATACAACAGCAACAGTAACAAATACAACAGCAGCTGTAACAAATACAACGATCACTACCACCACCACTACTCCCCAAAGCTCTACTCCCTGATCTTAAAGCTCTGCCATGTTTCCTTCAAGACGTGGCTTCTGGGTAAGGGGGGAGTTTAGTGGGTGTGGTGGGGAGGGGTGGTGTGGTGGGGAGGGGTGGTGTGGTGGGGAGGGGAAGAATACTGAGTCTTGCTTCACCCCCGTCAACGCCCTAAGTGCAGCTGGTCATTCTCTTTACATCTCAAAATAGTGACTTGCAGTTCCTTCTTTGTGTAACAAACGAGGTTCCCCCATTCTCTGCTGCTAATGCGGCGGATTTCCGCCTGGCTATTTTTCCCGTCATTAACCCTGATTCCTGTATATATAGAACAGTCAGACCACAGGCTCATGCACTCACCATTGCATTATTCTTAATATATATATATATATATATATATATATATATATATATATATATATATATATATATATATATATATATATATACTATAATTATATATTTTGTTAATGTATTTTGTTTTTAAATGAAGTTCACAAAGAATATAGGGGGTGGTAGGAGAAAATATTCAAACAGCTCCGGGGAGAATCTTGAGTTTTCCCTGAAGTACGTTTATCCTCTTCGAGGATGAGGCTCCCTAGTGCAGTTCCAGAGGTGGTACCTCCCCATATTTTATATAAACATGCCAGATAAAAAAATGAATGAAAGAGGGGAGGTGTTAGACGGGGATGGGAACCAATGGAAAGGTGAGAATCTTTTGAGGGGAGCTGCTAAAGTTTGATAATAAAAGGTGGGCGGTGAAATCATACCTTGGGCAGGGAGGAATAACATCCAGTAGGGGTGAGAAAGCGCCAGAGGTGAATGTAGGGAATGGGTGTGAAGCAGTGTATGGGAGGGGGAGGGGAAAGCAGATGGTATAAGAGGGAGATGTTAAAGGTAGGTAGGCATATAGTTTTGGAAAGTGTGGTGTACTTGTATAATGGAAAGGTGGGACAAGAGGTCAGGTTAAGTAAAATTCGTCAGTAAACACAAGTGTTTCCTGGTGCGGGTCTTAGTCACATGATGACCCGCCACTGGAGCGGGTCATCTCATACACTTCTTCCGTTGGCTTACCGGTCTACCCCTTTAAAAAATATGACTGTAAATATAACCACATTAATTTCTAGTGTGTGTGTGTGTAAAAAAATATAAGGAAATAAGCATCTGACCAGGTAGAGTGTATGGTACAATTATTTTGGAATGAGTTAGTGGTAAAACAGAAAATAAGATTGCAGAAGAACAAGGAGGATTCAGGAACGCTATGACGTATGCAGACCAAGTGTATACAATAAAACATGCAGTATAAGTGAACAATACTTTAAGGCACTGAACTTCACGTCGTATTTATGGATTTCGAAAAGGCATGCGGCAGGTTGGATAGGGAAACAATGTGGCAGACACTGCCAATTTATGGATGAGATAGAACTTTATTGAAAGCAGCAAAGAATTTGTGTGAAGAGAGTGAGGCTCAGATTAATGTATCTAGGAGAGAACGGACCATTTTCTAGTAAAAGAAGGCCTTAGGCCTGGATGTGTGAAGTCACCTTTTATTTTTTTTAATATTTATACATAGGGTTTTAAAAAGTAAATTTCAAGATGTTGGGAAGACAAGTGGGATTAAAATCTGAAATCAAGTGGAAGTTGACGTATTTGCTCTGGACATATTTGCTACTGAAGGTGATCGTCAGTCTGTGCCTTACGACTCGGCCAAATACCAGGTCTATGTTTCTTACGGGACATTTCTGCGGTGTAGCTGCGGAAGTTGACGAACCAATTGGAAATGATTTTAAAAGGATATTTAAAATGAATACGTAAAAAAGAAAAGCGATGAGAGCAACAATATCTTTAGGCGATGAATAATTTGATATGGCACATACACAATATATATATGTCGTGCCGAATAGGTAAATCTTACGATTTTGGCTTAAATAGCAACTCTCTTCTTGCTGAATAAGGCAAGCGAAAATTTGTATATCCAATAATTTCGCAAAAAACATTCTGAACCTAACGAAAAAATATATTTCATTGTATTTTTTATTATTAAATTATTGTAAACTTATCTAAAACTTAGTTGGATTAGGCTAAATTAAATTGCACTTGTTATTAGGTTAGGTAAGTTTTCTAAGGTTCTTTTGGTACAAAAATATTAATTTTTACATTAACATTAATGAAAAAATATATCTTTAAAGGTATAAGAGAACATTTTAGAAAGAGCTTAATTTTAAATGAGTTCTCGCTGACCAAATTTACCTATTCGGCACGACATTATCTCTCTCTCTCTCTCTCTCTCTCTCTCTCTCTCTCTCTCTCTCTCCCATCTTTCTATCTTTCTCTCTGCACCACTCACTCTCTTACTTTCTCACTCAGCCAAACCTAAAAAACCTTTTAATAATTTACGCATTCCAAAGTTACTCATTATCCTTCAGAATTTTTTTTAAATACATCACGACAAAAGTCACACTAGGTTTATTATTAGTAGAAGAAGACAGACGAGCAGATGAGGACAGACGAGCAGATGAGGACAGGCGAGCAGATGAGGACAGGCGAGCAGATGAGGACAGGCGAGCAGAAGATGAGGGCAGACGAGCAGAAGATGAGGAGAGGAGAGCAGGATACTAACTTGCCAATTCAGACTGGCTTCAAAGTTATGTATACTCTATACTAGCCCTGCTTTCAGAGTTCATGTACTCTCTAACTAACCTAGTTTCTAAATTAATGTACTCTCTTTGCTGGTTTCAGTGCTCCTATATTCACTACTCGACTGAGTTCAGAGTTCTTGTCATCTGTACTCAATCAGTTTCATCACCTGTGCTATTCACGTTTATCATCTTCTTGATGTCAACATTACAAGGAACCCTCAACACACTACAGTATTAGTAGAAGCTCGATCCCACGTCTGGTAAGCGCCAAAGACAGACACACTGCCTCACTCTACCCACCTTAGCTGATGATAAACCGTCGCAGTAATCCAGATGACATTATGCACTATGATGGTGCAGTAGCTGTCAAGAATCATATGATAAATTATATTCAATCGCCTATATTCGACTGACGAACTGACTTGAGTCCTGACGGCTTCTTTACTCCTGAGGACGCCACTCGTGGAGAAACGTTTCCTCTAGTATATGTCCTGAGCTGTACAAGTGTCTTTTTCATGTCTGTATACACACAAAACAGCTCTATTTAGCAAGAAACACAGTGGTAAACTTCATAATATATTGCTTGAAATATCGATGTATTGAGTTGCAAGAAACTGTGCAGAGAAAACCAGTATTTCTAGACAACTTTCCGCTCTGTGTAGAGCTTCAATAAGTTTCATTTTTTGCTTCGATTAAAGCTCTACACAGAACTATGAATAAAGGTTTGCTTTGATAATCGCGTCCGTGTTTGTTTCCATATTTTTGAAGCGTCTTGCTGTGCTTCATAAGCAAAATAAGTTTGAAGTCACCAGACAAGAGGTCTGACATATCAAAATGACTTTCCTTGAGACATTAATTAACACACGTTTCACGGGGCACCTTTTATTCTAGCTGAAATTCCCTATAATTTATCCAGTCTTAGGTTGGTGCTGCATCAAAGCAGGAGTTAAATGTGTCTGAAGGAGTCTGCATTTGCTGCCAGGCCTCGTGTTTTGAAAGAGAGAAATATTAAAAGGTGAATATATTGAAGACTCTGCATGAGACCCGTAATAGCGTTAAATCTGAAGAGGATCTCAACTGGAGTCGAAATATGCAGCTATTTGTGCCTTTTATTTTCGACAAGTGGATTTTCTTTCTTCCTCTCATATATATATATATATATATATATATATATATATATATATATATATATATATATATATATATATATATATATATATATATTTTATTTTATTTTTTTATTATCACACTGGCCGATTCCCACCAAGGCATGGTGGCCCAAAAAAGAAAAACTTTCACCATCATTCACTCCATCACTGTCTTGCCAGAAGGGTGCTTTATACTACAGTTTTTAAACTGCAACATTAACACCCCTCCTTCAGAGTGCAGGCACTGTACTTCCCATCTCCAGGACTCAAGTCCGGCCTGCCGGTTTCCCTGAACCCCTTCATAAATGTTACTTTGCTCACACTCCAACAGCACGTCAAGTATTAAAAACCATTTGTCTCCATTCACTCCTATCAAACACGCTCACGCATGCCTGCTGGAAGTCCAAGCCCCTCGTACACAAAACCTCCTTTACCCCCTCCCTCCAACCTTTCCTAGGCCGACCCCTACCCCGCCTTCCTTCCACTACAGACTGATACACTCTTGAAGTCACTCTGTTTCGCTCCATTCTCTCTACATGTCCGAACCACCTCAACAACCCTTCCTCAGCCCTCTGGACAACAGTTTTGGTAATCCCGCACCTCCTCCTAACTTCCAAACTACAAATTCTCTGCATTATATTCACACCACACATTGCCCTCAGACATGACATCTCCACTGCCTCCAGCCTTCTCCTCGCTGCAACATTCATCGCCCATGCTTCACACCCATATAAGAGCGTTGGTAAAACTATACTCTCATACATTCCCCTCTTTGCCTCCAAGGACAAAGTTCTTTGTCTCCACAGACTCCTAAGTGCACCACTCACCTTTTTCCCCTCATCAATTCTATGATTCACCTCATCTTTCATAGACCCATCCACTGATACGTCCACTCCCAAATATCTGAATACATTCACCTCCTCCATACTCTCTCCCTCCAATCTGATATCCAATCTTTCATCACCTAATCTTTTTGTTATCCTCATAACCTTACTCTTTCCTGTATTCACTTTTAATTTTCTTCTTTTGCACACCCTACCAAATTCATCCACCAATCTCTGCAACTTCTCTTCAGAATCTTCCAAGAGCACAGTGTCATCAGCAAAGAGCAACTGTGACAACTCCCACTTTATGTGTGATTCTTTATCTTTTAACTCCACGCCTCTTGCCAAGACCCTCGCATTTACTTCTCTTACAACCCCATCTATAAATATATTAAACAACTACGGTGACATCACACATCCTTGTCTAAGGCCTACTTTACTGTGAAATAATTTCCCTCTTTCCTACATACTCTAACTTGAGCCTCACTATCCTCGTAAAAACTCTTCACTGCTTTCAGTAACCTACCTCCTACACCATACACCTGCAACATCTGCCACATTGCCCCCCTATCCACCCTGTCATACGCCTTTTCCAAATCCATAAATGCCACAAAGACCTCTTTAGCCTTATCTAAATACTGTTCACTTATATGTTTCACTGTAAACACCTTGTCCACACACCCCCTACCTTTCCTAAAGCCTCCTTGTTCATCTGCTATCCTATTCTCCGTCTTACTCTTAATTCTTTCAATAATAACTCTACCATACACTTTACCAGGTATACTCAACAGACTTATCCCCCTATAATTTTTGCACTCTCCTTTGTCCCCTTTGCCTTTATACAAAGGAACTATGCATGCTCTCTGCCAATCCCTAGGTACCTTACCCTCTTCCATACATTAATTAAAATTGCACCAACCACTCCAAAACTATATCCCCACCTGCTTTTAACATTTCTATCTTTATCCCATCAATCCTGGCTGCCTTACCCCCTTTCATTTTACCTACTGCCTCACGAACTTCCCCCACACTCACAACTGGCTCTTCCTCACTCCTACAAGATGTTATTCCTCCTTGCCCTATACACGAAATCACAGCTTCCCTATCTTCATCAACATTTAACAATTCCTCAAAATATTCCCTCCATCTTCCCAATACCTCTAACTCTCCATTTAATAACTCTCCTCTCCTATTTTTAACTGACAAATCGATTTGTTCTCTAGGCTTCCTTAACTTGTTAATCTCACTCCAAAACTTTTTCTTATTTTCAACAAAATTTGTTGATAACATCTCACGTACTCTCTCATTTGCTCTCTTTTTACATTGCTTCACCACTCTCTTAACACCTCTCTTTTTTCTCCATATTCTCTTCCCTCCTTGCATCACTTCTACTTTGTAAAAACTTCTCATATGCTAACTTTTTCTCCCTTACTACTCTCTTTACATCATCATTCCACCAATCGCTCCTCTTCCCTCCCACACCCACCTTCCTGTAACCACAAACTTCTGCTGAACACTCCAACACTACATTTTTAAACCTACCCCATACCTCTTCGACCCCATTGCCTATGCTCTCATTAGCCCATCTATCCTCCAATAGCTGTTTATATCTTACCCTAACTGCCTCCTCTTTTAGTTTATAAACCTTCACCTCTCTCTTCCCTGATAAGAACATAAGAACATAAGAACGAAGGAACACTGCAGAAGGCCTACTGGCCCATGCGAGGCAGGTCCAAGTCTCCTACCGGCTTAAGCCAATGCACCCAACCTAGTCAGGTCAGGTCACATTGACTTAAGGGAGGATCACGGCAACCGACCTGGTAGCACAAGCTATCAGGTCTAACTCACACCCACCCACATCTACTCATGTATTTATCCAACCTATTTTTAAAGCTACACAACGTTCTGGCCTCTATAACGGTACTTGGGAGTTTGTTCCACTCATCCACAACTCTATTACCAAACCAGTACTTTCCTATATCCTTCCTGAATCTGAATTTTTCCAACTTAAAACCATTGCTGCGAGTCCTGTCTAGGCTAGATATTTTCAGCACACTATTTACATCCCCTTTATTTATTCCTGTCTTCCATTTATACACCTCAATTATATCCCCCCTAATTCGACGTCTTTCTAGAGAGTGCAGATTCAGGGCCCTTAGCCTATCCTCATAGGGAAGGTTTCTGATACATGGGATCAACTTTGTCATCCTCCTTTGTACATTTTCCAGAGAATTTATATCCATTCTGTAATACGGTGACCAAAACTGTGCAGCATAATCTAAATGAGGCCTAACCAAGGATGTATAGAGTTGAAGAACAACCTGAGGACTCCTATTATTTATGCTTCTTGATATGAAGCCAAGGATTCTATTAGCTTTATTGCGAACACTTATGCACTGTTGTCTTGGTTTCAGATTACTGCTAACCAGAACTCCTAAATCTTTTTCGCAATCCGTAATATTAAGATCTACATTATTTAGTTTATATGTGGCATGGTTATTGTCCTTTCCAACATTTAGAACTTTGCATTTGTCTATATTAAACTGCATCTGCCACTTCTCCGACCACTGCATCAGTCTATTCAAATCTTCCTGGAGTGCTCTAATGTCCTCGTCAGAATGAATTCGACGGCCTATTTTGGTGTCATCGGCAAACTTGCTGATGTCAAAAAGAAAAACTTTATATATATATATATATATATATATATATATATATATATATATATATATATATATATATATATATATATATATATATATATATATATATACATATATGAGTATATATTTTTTTTAGCTTTCCTCATCCCTTCTCCATCTAGTTTATTCATCACTCACCTTACCTTCCAGTCTCCTCCTGGACCTTCACTGTTTTTTCCTTTTACCCCTGAATGTGCTAGTCTAACTTTCAGCACTTTCCACTCCTATCCTCTCTCCTTTACCTCCTTCCTCTCTCTCCTCCTCTCACCCCTCAAAAAACTGTATAGTTTACATGGAGAATTACCAGAGTATAAGGCAGATTAAGAAGCAAAAGAAAAGTGGTTAAGAAGAAGAGGCTGTGAGTCAACAAAAGATGAAAAGTAACATGAAAAACAATGTAAGCCATTTATATAGAGATAAGTAAGACACAGTTATATAGAGATAAGTAAGACACAGTTATATAGAGATAAGTAAGACACAGTTATATAGAGATAAGTAAGACACAGTTATATAGAGATAAGTAAGACACAGTTATATAGAGATAAGTTAGACACAGTTATATAGAGATAAGTAAGACACAGTTATATAGAGATAAGTAAGACACAGTTATATAGAGATAAGTTAGACACAGTTATATAGAGATAAGTAAGACACAGTTATATAGAGATAAGTAAGACACAGTTATATAGAGATAAGTTAGACACAGTTATATAGAGATAAGTAAGACACAGTTATATAGAGATAAGTAAGACACAGTTATATAGAGATAAGTTAGACACAGTTATATAGAGATAAGTAAGACACAGTTATATAGAGATAAGTAAGACACAGTTATATAGAGATAAGTTAGACACAGTTATATAGAGATAAGTAAGACACAGTTATATAGAGATAAGTAAGACACAGTTATATAGAGATAAGTTAGACACAGTTATATAGAGATAAGTAAGACACAGTTATATAGAGATAAGTAAGACACAGTTATATAGAGATAAGTAAGACACAGTTATATAGAGATAAGTAAGACACAGTTATATAGAGATAAGTAAGACACAGTTATATAGAGATAAGTTAGACACAGTTATATAGAGATAAGTTAGACACAGTTATATAGAGATAAGTTAGACACAGTTATATAGAGATAAGTAAGACACAGTTATATAGAGATAAGTAAGACACAGTTATATAGAGATAATTAAGACACAGTTATATAGAGATAAGTAAGACACAGTTATATAGAGATAAGTAAGACACAGTTATATAGAGATAAGTAAGACACAGTTATATAGAGATAAGTAAGACACAGTTATATAGAGATAAGTAAGACACAGTTATATAGAGATAAGTAAGACACAGTTATATAGAGATAAGTAAGACACAGTTATATAGAGATAAGTAAGACACAGTTATATAGAGATAAGTTAGACACAGTTATATAGAGATAAGTTAGACACAGTTATATATAGATAAGTAAGACACAGTTATATAGAGATAAGTTAGACATAGTTATATAGAGATAATTAAGACACAGTTATATAGAGATAAGTAAGACACAGTTATATAGAGATAAGTAAGACACAGTTATATAGAGATAAGTAAGACACAGTTATATAGAGATAAGTAAGACACAGTTATATAGAGATAAGTAAGACACAGTTATATAGAGATAAGTAAGACACAGTTATATAGAGATAAGTAAGACACAGTTATATAGAGATAAGTAAGACACAGTTATATAGAGATAAGTAAGACACAGTTATATAGAGATAAGTAAGACACAGTTATATAGAGATAAGTAAGACACAGTTATATAGAGATAATTAAGACACAGTTATATAGAGATAAGTAAGACACAGTTATATAGAGATAAGTAAGACACAGTTATATAGAGATAAGTAAGACACAGTTATATAGAGATAAGTAAGACACAGTTATATAGAGATAAGTAAGACACAGTTATATAGAGATAAGTAAGACACAGTTATATAGAGATAAGTAAGACACAGTTATATAGAGATAAGTAAGACACAGTTATATAGAGATAAGTTAGACACAGTTATATAGAGATAAGTAAGACACAGTTATATAGAGATAATTAAGACACAGTTATATAGAGATAAGTAAGACACAGTTATATAGAGATAAGTAAGACACAGTTATATAGAGATAAGTAAGACACAGTTATATAGAGATAAGTAAGACACAGTTATATAGAGATAAGTAAGACACAGTTATATAGAGATAAGTAAGACACAGTTATATAGAGATAAGTAAGACACAGTTATATAGAG
>NC_091328.1:13522040-13592040 GCF_038502225.1 Cherax quadricarinatus
TGTTATTTTACACTCAGATCAAACAACAGGTGTTATTTTACACTCAGATCAAACAACAGGTGTTATTTTACACTCAGATCAAACAGCAGGTGTTATTTTACACTCAGATCAAACAGCAGGTGTTATTTTACACTCAGATCAAACAGCAGGTGTTATTTTACACTCAGATCAAACAGCAGGTGTTATTTTACACTCAGATCAAACAGCAGGTGTTATTTTACACTCAGGTCAAACAGCAGGTGTTATTTTACACTCAGGTCAAACAGCAGGTGTTATTTTACACTCAAGTCAAACGGCAGGTGTTATTTTACATTCATGACAAACAGCAGGTGTTAATTATCACTCAGGTCAAACAGCAGGTGTTATTTTACACTCAAATCAAACAGCAGGTGTTAATTATCACTCAGGTCAAACAGCAGGTGTTATTTTACACTCAGGTCAAACAGCAGGTGTTGTTTGACACTCAGATCAAACAACAGGTGTTATTTTACACTCAGATCAAACAGCAGGTGTTATTTTACATTCATGTCAAACAGCAGGTGTTATTTTACACTCAGATCAAACAGCAGGTGTTATTTTACATTCATGTCAAACAGCAGGTGTTATTTTACACTCAGGTCAAACAGCAGGTGTTGTTTGACACTCAGATCAAACAACAGGTGTTATTTTACACTCAGATCAAACAACAGGTGTTGTTTTACACTCAGATCAAACAGCAGGTGTTGTTTTACACTCAGATCAAACAGCAGGTGTTATTTTACACTCAGATCAAACAGCAGGTGTTATTTTACACTCAGATCAAACAACAGGTGTTATTTTACACTCAGATCAAACAGCAGGTGTTGTTTGACACTCAGATCAAACAACAGCAGGTGTTTATTGACAGGTATATTAGTGCATCTTCATACAGCAGCATCCAAAACTGTTATATCTTACACACTTGTCTTTGTTTTAAACACTATTTACATCCTAATTATCCCTTAAGTGGAGACACCAGGAATACCACTCCTCTCTAAGTTGAAACATCATCACTGTAACTCTGTAATTATTAGTTGAACCCAAAGGAATTCAACCCTTTTTGTAATGAGAGTCAGAAGGAATGTGTTAGTTCGCAAGGTGAAGCACCAGATACACAATTCGTTTTTAAGTTGAAAACCCAGTAATGGAACTCGTGTGTGAGATGGAGATATCTTGTGCTATTTTGAGTATATTTTGGTTGGAAATAATTAGGATGGAGTTAATAAAAGCCAAATTTACCTATCTACCTGGGGTCTACCTGGAGGTCGTAACAATATTGGCAAAATTACCGATATATGTTAGGTAAAAGGACACGAGTGCAACAGATGAGACATTTTATTGTGGCAACTTTTCGTTCTCCAGGAGTTTTATCAAGCCGTAACAGCTTAACAAAGATCCCAGAGAGCGAAACGTTGCCACAATAAAATGCCACATTAGTTGCATTTGTGTCCTTTTTATCTAGCATACCTGGATGTCGTTCCGAGGGTCAACTGCACCATCACAGTCGAGATTACTTTAGTCTTCGTTTTAAATGTGCCAGTTCCGAAGTATTAATAGTTTAGACTTTTCTGAAACGGTACCAATGAAGTTCCCGATGCAGACGAACCTTTAGTGAAATTATTTACAACATCCTCACTGCTAAGGTCTCACAGCTCAGGTTAATAGATTTTAACATGTGTGTATGTAACCCATTCTGTGTGATGAACTACGTCAGGGAAACGTAGCTACCTTCTATATCTACTACTTACCATATAAAATGGGGGTAACAACACACTGCTGATGTACCCAAGTTCGCTAAATAAAGAAAAAATCCTGACCGAGGTGGACATATTGACAACGTAACACGAAAACAGACACCAAGATACTGACTTCCAGAGTGAATATGCAAAGTGTCTTCTCATTGCTGTCCTTGTCGAGTCCTTCTGACCCACTTTGCCTCATCGCTACACTGAGGCCTTGAAACAACTGACCAGTGATGAGAATCATTAATAAAGGCATTGATAAAGAAAGTAAAGTCGTCATCAGGCACGCCATTACTTATAAAAAATTATGGATATCCTAAACAATTATACAATATACTCACTTGTCTTTTCCGATTAAAAAAATAAAACTAACGAAGGCTTCTCTCCGGATAGCCAATGTCATCTTTAAATATTCAAAGCAATGTAAATAACTTACTTTTTCTTCTTGTTAATTCCAAACCAGGTATGATATCTGGACTTCTGAAAATCTGTAGATCTTCCAGACCTTTAAAACCCATAACTTCAAGCATTAAAAATGCCCGTCATAAGCTAGAAGACGTCTTTGCAAAGTTCCTCTCCAGATTATTGGGAACTTTTAGTGAAGAACATATTCAACACTCAAGGGATCTACACTTCAAAATGCAAACAATAAGAGCAATCAGCTTGCTAGCCTAGACGCACTTACTGTCGTACCTACTGGATACTTACTGATCAAGCAATTAATATTTTCCAGAGGAAAATCAATGAAGATTCAGATAAAGCCCTTACCAAGACCTCTCTGATCTTCTCGATTTGTGTGCGAGCTTTATTTCACGTTTGAACACAAAATCTACAAACAATGATTTGGCATGGTAATGAGTTCATCTATCAGTGTAATTTTCAACAATATCTCTCTTAGAAGAGTTGTTTAGACGACATATCAATCGTTGCTGCTCTCAATACAACATTGAGGTCAGCCTCTCTTGCCACTTTCATTTTCTAAACCTTCAACACACTTAAATTCAAAGTTTACAGGAAACTGGCCAACTGGAACAATCTCATCCACTTTGGAACTTATCAGGACATTAGGTCTAAGCGGGGAAGGTTTTTCGACAGACTTCTTAGAGCCTACAGAATTTGCAGCTCTGATTTCTTCGAGAGTGAATGCCGTAACATCACAGATATTTTCTCAAAAACTTCATTTCCCAAATATTTTCATACACTGTACCCAAAATATCGATAAACATCAGCAAACCCATAGTTCCTAATTCTGGGTGTTCCTAGCACCACTTTCAGATTACCCAAGAAAATCGGCAAGTCTCCATCGCTACTAAATAATGAGACCTCACCTGGGCCAATAACTATTCCAAGAAAGGTAAAAACAGAAGTATACACTATGCCCTGCAGCAACTGCGACAAGGTCAGTGTGGGTGAGACGGGAAGAGGTTTGGAAAAACGCATCCCCGAGCACAGGTACGTCACGTATCGCGTAAATAAAACCAACTTCACCTGCCTGAACCACCTCAGTAATCGGAACCACTACAGGAACATGTGCAAAGCTATATTTGTTATTCTGGAAGATGAGAAGAAAAGAAACTGCTTCGAATCGCTTGTCAGACACCATGGACATAACACAGAATTAAGGAAATTTTCAGCAAGCTGGACCCCCTGGACCCCCTGGCCCAACTCTTGACCAGAAAGCTTCCAACCAAAAACAGTGAAAAGAGAGACAGGTAAAAAAAAGAAAGGGACCAGAAAGCAAAAGGCAGGGATGGAAGAGACAAAGAGGAAGAAGCATAAGAGAACACCCAACAAGCGTATCAGGACTATTCAGGGAGGTGAGAGATAGACAGAGAGAGAGAGAGAGAGAGAGAGAGAGAGAGAGAGAGAGAGAGAGAGAGAGAGAGAGAGAGAGAGAGAGAGTCTTCAGTGGGGCAAAGGCGTGGGAGAGACTTACTGCAGTGCTATCTCTCTCTCGCAGGGCAAATGCTCGACCAGATAAATCCAGGAGATAGCTGCCCGCGTCGAGGATGAAGAGGCTGGTCCATGGTAGTGGCGTAATAGATCTTGATGAGCACAACACAAGAGAGGATGAACGGCTTGCAGGGGGGGGGAGGGATGAGAAGATCTTGCAATGAATTGTCATGTGTGTGACTTATTACTCTATTCATGGGGAAGGAAAACGCTGATTTGAATGGGTTATACAGTGCCAGGGAACAGGAGATTATCATACTCGAAACAAGGAAAGGGAAGGGGTAATTTCAATTCCTTGAATCAAGAATTCCTCAAAATCATCATGACACCCCAGTCTCACACGCGATAGCAGTGGAGAAATGTGACTGGAGTAGTGTTGAAGGCACAAGACTTCTCTCAGTCTGAATGTACACCGGCCTCTCTGATGCCTTCTCCATGCTCTCTGGACGAGTTAGAGGACTGTACCTACCACTCATCTCACGCACCACTCATATCACACACCGTTCTCACAACTTGAACAGCGTTAGCGAGGGGTCAGATACGTGGATTAAGCTTGCCCGAAATGCTCTGTAATAACCGTGGGCTTTCAATATGCACTCAAGTGTCACCCATTTCTGTCTAAACAATATATCAAATTGAAATAAATTTGTATTTGTATACGTATATCATAACTTGATTATTCTTCCTTATTATACACAAACTAATTCCTTAATAATAATAAAGGCTATAGGCCAGAAAAACAGAAATAAGATTTAATATTTACAAAATATTATTCTTATACTCACAATATCTTAGTCTTCCCCCACTACAACCTTAATATTCACAGAGTATGATCAAAATGCTTAATACAAAGGAACGGGGTAGTGTTACTGGAGAATGAGCTGCAAAGGATAACAATGAACTTATATTCACTTTTAGCCAGAACTTACAGTCTGGCAGACCTCGTTGAAGTTCCCTAAAACTCTGAGACTCCCCTTCGTTTCACCGGTCTAGTTACCCTTCTCTCTTCTCTCTCTCTTCTCTCTTCTCTCTCTCTCTCTCTCTCTCTCTCTCTCTCTCTCTCTGCCCCTAGCTAGAAGTAACAAATCTGAATAAAATCCAACATTCGAGTAAGCAATTCCTTAATAAAATGAAGCTACGTTGATACTTAGAGTATACCTGGAGGGTGTTCAAGGGGTCAGCGACCCTGCGACCCGGTCCATGACCAGACCTCGCGCTCGATCAGGGCCTGATCAACCAGGCTGGTACTGCTGGCCACAAGCAGACCGACGTACGAACCACAGCCCAGCTGATCAGGTACTGACTTTAGATGATTGTCCAGCGCCCTCTTGAAGACGGCCAGGTGTCCATTGATAATCCCCCTATGTATGCTGATGCCGACCATAAATCTTAGATAGTCACGCCGCCTACAGATATATCTTTAAATCTGCAACCAGATCTATTGTTTCTAAGAGTGGATGTATTCAGGGCGGGATTAAGGCTTTAGGGGGTGCAGCCCATGGTCCTCCGCCAGCTGGAGGGCCTCCAGGGGCTGTAGTCCAAGGGCCTCCGCCAGCTGGAGGGCCTCTAGATTATAAAGGGGAAGCGCTAAACCCGTAGGATTATACAGGGGGGATGTGGAAAGTATTCAGGCTTAATTCAGGGAACTGGAGCACAGATCCAATTCCCAGGATCAAGAGCCCCTCACCAGCATCAAGGAACCTTCCCCGAGGGAAGGGCCTCTAGACAGTAAGTGAAAAGTGTTGACGGTTACTACTATTAGTTTATAATTATTGAATGATATTACATCACATGTATGATGAACTATTGACTGTTGTCATTGTTTTTTGGTAGAGATTTACGAGTTGATCCCTATAAGGGCCCCTCACAGTACCTGTAGCCCAGGGACCTCACAGTACCTGTAGCCCAGGGACCTCACAGTACCTGTAGCCCAGGAGCCTCACAGTACCTGTAGCCCAGGAGCCTCACAGTACCTGTAGTCCATGGACCTCACAGTACCTGTAGCCCAGGGGCTTCACAGTACCTGTAGCCCAGGGACCTCACAGTACCTGTAGCCCAGGGGCTTCACAGTACCTGTAGCCCAGGGCTTCACAGTATCTGTAGCCCAGGGACATCACAGTAGCTGTAGCCCAGGAGCTTCACAGTACCTGTAGCTCAGGGGCTTCACAGTACCTATAGCCCAGGGACCTCACAGTACCCTTAGCCTAGGGACCTCACAGTACCTGTAGCCCAGGGGCCTCACAGTACCTGTAGCCCAGGGGCCTCACAGTACCTGTAGCCCAGGAGCCTCACAGTACCTGTAGTCCAGGGGCCTCACAGTACCTGTAGCCCAGGGACCTCACAGTACCTGTAGCCCAGGGGCTTCACAGTACCTGTAGCCCAGGGCTTCACAGTACCTGTAGCCCAGGGACCTCACAGTAGCTGTAGCCCAGGGGCTTCACAGTACCTGTAGCCAGGGGCTTCACAGTACCTGTAGCCCAGGGACCTCACAGTACCCCTAGCCCAGGGACCTCACAGTACCTGTAGCCCAGGGGCCTCACAGTACCTGTAGCCCAGGGGCCTCACAGTACCTGTAGCCCAGGGGCCTCACAGTACCTGTAGTCCAGGGGCCTCACAGTACCTGTAGCCCAGGGACCTCACAGTACCTGTAGCCCAGGGACCTCACAGTAGCTGTAGCCCAGGGGCTTCACAGTACCTGTAGCCAGGGGCTTCACAGTACCTGTAGCCCAGGGACCTCACAGTACCCCTAGCCCAGGGACCTCACAGTACCTGTAGCCCAGGGGCCTCATAGTACCTGTAGCCCAGGGGTCTACAAAATCTTAATCCGTCTCTGGTCCCCTACTATGTGAGCTTGTTAGTGCTGCCTAACTATCTACTGTTTTAGGTTAATTTACGTTATCTAACCTAATCAAAGTCAGGATGATGAATAATTTTGTGAAGTTTATATCTGGCAGAAATTAACGAACAGTAATGTGTGCGTTCAAGAAAGACCTTAAAGTGTGGAGGTCAGGCTGATGTGTCTCAAACCTTGACCTTCCTTGACCTGTCATTTCAACACCAGAGAGATGTTACAAACTTCACTCAAATAGCCCGCAAATATCACAACGAAACTCTGTAAAGAGAGAAAGAGAGAGAGAGAGAGAGAGAGAGAGAGAGAGAGAGAGAGAGAGAGAGAGAGAGAGAGAGAGAGAGAGAGAGAGAGAGAGAGAGAGAGAGAAGGCAGATAAAATGGAGGAAGTTGCCATGTGCTTCTTGCTCAAACATCTCCTGGATCGGGACTCTTGAAACAAAAATGAACCATTTGAGACACCTGCATTATGCAAACGAGTTTTTCACTGGAATAAAAAGTTTTCCTACTCTTTTCTCAACAAAGAGGAGAGCGAGAGAGAGAGAGAGAGAGAGAGAGAGAGAGAGAGAGAGAGAGAGAGAGAGAGAGAGAGAGAGAGAGAGACAGACAGAGAGAGAGAGACAGACAGACAGAGACAGAGACAGTGACAGAGAGAGACAGACAGAGAGAAAGAGAGAGAAAGAGAGAGAGAGAGGGAGCGAGAGAGAGAGAGAGAGAGACAGAGACAGAGACAGTCAAGAGAAGGCGGACCTCTTTGCTGAACACTTTGCTACCAAAATGCAAGTTCCTGATCCAGCAAGGGACCCTCCTTGGCTAGCTGCAAGAACTGTGTCAAAACTGTCAGTGGTGACAATAAGGCAGGAGGAGGTGCATTTCCTTCTTAAATCGCTTGACAAAAAAAGGCTGTGGGCCCAGACAAGTAGAGACCAAGATTGCTGAGAAGATGTGCAGACGAGCTAGCAGCACCTCTAACTCGCATCTTTCAGCACTGCCTAGTACAGTGTAAATGGTCCTCTCTGTGGAAAGAGGCAAATGTAGTCCCTGTTCACAAAAGGAAGAGCAGAACAGAAATCAGCAACTACAGACCAGTGTCACTCCTGTCAATCACTGGTAAGATCCTTGTGACAATAATCTCAAGACAAATGACAGAGTTTTTTGACTACCACTCACTACTTTGTGATCGTCAATATGGCTTCAGGAAAGGTTACTCTGCTGCTGATCTGTTGTTAAACTTCTCCACTAAGTGGCACCAGTCACTGGATGAATCCAAAGTCAGCTGTGTGGTAGCACTGGACATTGCTGGCGCTTTCGACCGGGTGTGGCACCAGGGCCTCTTAGCAAAACTTCAAGCACTGGGAATTGCAGGCTCTACGCTATGTCTCCTCAGTGATTACCTTCATGGTAGATCTCCAAGTGTAGTTCTCAATGGAACGGAATCAGCAAGACATCCTATTTTGGCAAGTGTTCCACAAGGAAGCGTGCTGGGACCATTGTTATGGAATGTCTACTTCAACGACCTTATTCATCTCATCCCAGAATCACATGCATATGCAGACGACTGCACACTGACATTCACTTATCCAAGAGAAGAAATGCCAGCTGCTCTAAGCTACATCAATCACCAGCTGAGAGCTATATCAGCTTGGGGAAATAGATGGCAAGTAACATTTGCATCTGAGAAAACGCAAATGATGATCGTCTCTAGGCACCATGATGGTAATGCTGGTGCAGTAGTAAGGATGAATGGGAGGGTGTTGGCACCTGGAGAAGTAGTTGATATCCTTGGGGTGAAATTTGACTCCAAACGAACCATGAAGAACCATGTTGTAAATCTTGCAAACAAGGTAGCCAGGAAGCTTACAGCACTTCGCCGTATCTCGCATCTACTTAACAGTAGGGGTTGCAAGATTCTGTACGAGGCACAAGTACGCTCGCACCTTGAGTATGCTCCACTTTCTTGGTTTGCCTGTCCCACCTCTCATCTGCGACTGCTTGACAGAGTAGAGAACAGAGCAAGACGTCTCATCTCTCGCCTGGACCCATCCTGGATAGATCTGTCATTTCAGCAGAGCCTTCAACATAGGAGGGATGTGGGTGGCCTTACTGTTATGTACAAGGCCAATATTGTCAAAGTACCACACTTGGATCCACTTCGAGGACAGCGTGAAACAAGCTTTTATGCCACAAGACGGGCAGAAAACAGCAACTTCACTCTGGCTGTACCCTTCTCCAGAACATCACTCTATCTGAGATCATATATACCCAGGATGACTCGAGTATGGAACACATTCGTACAGCATAATGATGTAACGAGATAAAGTCAGTTGATCAAATGAAAATGCTGGCCCACAGATGGCTCCAACTTCATCCTGTTCCCTACTTGTATGTCTCATAACAATAAAAATGCTTTCAAATGAGCTGATGTAGGTAACAGCTCTTAGCTTGCCAATAAAGTTAGGAATCCTTAACCTGTAAATAGTTTGTCAATAAAGCTAGGGATCCTTAACCTTGTCAAACCCTGCGTAAAAAAAAAAAAAAAAAAAAAAAAAAAAAAAAAAAAAAAAAAAGAGAGAGAGAGAAACAGAAATAATAATAATCATAAATCAAATACACACTCCTTGCATATACAAACAATGGAAATAGAGTTGGTTCAAGCCTAGTTTTTTTTCCCTGAGAACGTTCAATCAAGAATTTGAAAGAGAAGACCTAACTCAAGTTAAGGGTCAACAAGAAGCCGAGGTGCTGCTTCGAGCCCATGGGCAGTGAAGATGGAGTGTGGAACCCGTGTTATACCCTACCCTTCACGCCAGTAAACCAGTGCTCCGGGATACCAGCCTCACATCTACAGAGCCACCTCAGCGGACAAAAGAAGGGGTTCCTTGTTTCTTTTAATCCATTGTACTATGGGCTCCTCCGCTGTGAGCCAAGGCACTCTTAGTTCCTTGTTTGCTTTAAACCAAAGTACTCTGGGCTCCTTCCCTGTTATAAGCCAAGTACTCTGGGTTTCCTCTTTGCTGTGAGTCAAGGAACTCTGGGCCCCTTGTTTGCTGTGAGCCAAGGTACTCTGGGCTCTCTCTTCGCTGTGAGCCAAGGCACTCTGGGCTCTCTCGTCTCCTGAACACGTAGGGTCGATAGGCATGTTGTGGGGAAGGTAGATAGGGAGGGAGGGAGGGAGGGAGAGAGGGAGGGAGGTAGAGAGAGAGAGAGAGAGAGAGAGAGAGAGAGAGAGAGAGAGAGAGAGAGAGAGAGAGAGAGAGAGAGAGAGAGAGAGAGAGAGAGAGAGAGAGAGAGACAGAGAGAGAGAGAGAGAGAGAGAGAGAGAAACTTCAAGCACTGGGAATTGCAGGCTCTACGCTATGTCTCCTCAGTGATTACCTTCATGGTAGATCTCTAAGTGTAGTTCTCAGATGGCTCCAACTTCATCCTGTTCCCTACTTGTATGTCTCATAACAATAAAAATGCTTTCAAATGAGCTGATGTAGGTAACAGCTCTTAGCTTGCCAATAAAGTTAGGAATCCTTAACCTGTAAATAGCTTGTCAATAAAGCTAGGGATCCTTAACCTTGTCAAACCCTGTGTAAAAAAAAAAAAAAAAGAGAGAGAGAGAGAGGCAGACAGACAGACAGACAGACAGACAGAGACAGAGAGAGCGAGAGAAAGGAAGAGGAAGAGGACAAAAGAAGGAAGGGATGAGAGAGAGGTGGAAATGTGTTGTCGTGACTTTGGTGGTGGTGGTGGTAGTAATAGATGTGTGGTGATGGTGACAACTGTATTGCGGTGATAGTGATAATGGTAGTCACAACTATGTTGTGGTGATGGTGGTGGTGACAGATGTGTTGTGGTAGTGATGGTGGTGACGTGTTGCGGTGACAGACATACGTGATGTGCTGTGGTGTAGCAACACTTGATTTTGGTTTGTGCTGTCAAACTGGGAGACCCAAGACAGTTTGTGTTGTGTGACTGGGTTACCAAGAGAGTTGTGTTGTGTGACTGGGTTACCCAAGACAATTGTGTTGTGGGACTGGGTGACCCAAGACAGTTTGTGTTGTGTGACTGGGTTACCCAAGACAGTTGTGTTGTGTGACTGGGTTACCCAAGACAGTTGTGTTGTGTGACTGGGTTACCCAAGACAGTTTGTGTTGTGTGACTGGGTTACCCAAGACAGTTTTGTTGTGTGACTGGGTTACCCAAGACAGTTGTGTTGTGTGACTGGGTGACCCAAGACAGTTGTGTTGTGTGACTGGGTTACCCAAGACAGTTGTGTTGTGCGACTGGGTTACCCAAGACAGTTTTGTTGTGTGACTGGGTTACCCAAGACAGTTGTGTTGTGTGACTGGGCTACCCAAGACAGTTAGGTTGTGTGACTGGGTTACCCAAGACAGTTGTATTGTGTGACTGGGTAACCCAAGACAGTTTTGTTGTGTGACTGGGTTACCCAAGACGGTTGTCTTGTGTGACTGGGTGACCCAAGACAGTTGTGTTGTGTGACAGGGTGACCCAAGTCAGTTGTGTTCTGTGACTGGGTTACCCAAGACAGTTGGGATGTGTGACTGGGTTACCCAAGACAGTTGTGTTGTGTGAGTGGGTTACCCAAGACAGTGGTGTTGTGTGACTGGGTTACCCAAGACAGTTGTGTTGTGTGACTGGGTGACCCAAGACAGTGGTGTTGTGTGACTGGGTTACCCAAGACAGTTGTGTTGTGTGACTGGGTGACCCAAGAGTTGTGTTGTGTGACTGGGTTACCCAAGACAGTTGTGTTGTGTGACTGGGTTACCCAAGACAGTAGTGTTGTGTGACTGGGTGACCCAAGACAGTTGTGTTGTGTGACTGGGTTACCCAAGACAGTTGTGTTGTGTGACTGGGTGACCCAAGACAGTAGTGTTGTGTGACTGGGTTACCCAAGACAGTAGTGTTGTGTGACTGGGTGACCCAAGACAGTTGTGTTGTGTGACTGGGTTACCCAAGACAGTAGTGTTGTGTGACTGGGTGACCCAAGACAGTTGTGTTGTGTGACTGGGTTACCCAAGACAGTAGTGTTGTGTGACTGGGTTACCCAAGACAGTTGTGTTGTGTGACTGGGTTACCCAAGACAGTAGTGTTGTGTGACTGGGTTACCCAAGACAGTTGTGTTGTGTGACTGGGTTACCCAAGACAGTTGTGTTGTGTGACTGGGTTACCCAAGACAGTTGTGTTGTGTGACTGGGTGACCCAAGACAGTTGTGTTGTGTGACTGGGTTACCCAAGACAGTTGTGTTGTGTGACTGGGTTACCCAAGACAGTTGTGTTGTGTGACTGGGTGACCCAAGACAGTTGTGTTGTGTGACTGGGTGACCCAAGACAGTTGTGTTGTGTGACTGGGTGACCCAAGACAGTTGTGTTGTGTGACTGGGTGACCCAAGACAGTTGTGTTGTGTGACTGGGTGACCCAAGACAGTTGTGTTGTGTGACTGGGTGACCCAAGACAGTTGTGTTGTGTGACTGGGTGACCCAAGACAGTTGTGTTGTGTGACTGGGTTACCCAAGACAGTTGTGTTGTGTGACTGGGTGACCCAAGACAGTTGTGTTGTGTGACTGGGTGACCCAAGACAGCTGTGTTGTGTGACTGGGTTACCCAAGACAGTTGTGTTGTGTGACTGGGTGACCCAAGACAGTTGTGTTGTGTGACTGGGTTACCCAAGACAGTTGTGTTGTGTGACTGGGTTACCCAAGACAGTTGTGTTGTGTGACTGGGTGACCCAAGACAGTTGTGTTGTGTGACTGGGTGACCCAAGACAGTTGTGTTGTGTGACTGGGTGACCCAAGACAGTTGTGTTGTGTGACTGGGTTACCCAAGACAGTAGGTTTGTGTGACTGGGTTACCCAAGACAGTTGTGCTGTGTGACTGGGTTACCCAAGACAGTAGGTTTGTGTGACTGGGTTACCCAAGACAGTAGTGTTGTGTGACTGGGTTACCCAAGACAGTTGTGTTGTGTGACTGGGTTACCCAAGACAGTAGTGTTGTGTGACTGGGTTACCCAAGACAGTTGTGTTGTGTGACTGGGTGACCCAAGCCAGTTGTGTTGTGTGACTGGGTTACCCAAGACAGTAGTGTTGTGTGACTGGGTTACCCAAGACAGTTGTGTTGTGTGACTGGGTTACCCAAGACAGTTGTGTTGTGTGACTGGGTTACCCAAGACAGTAGTGTTGTGTGACTGGGTGACCCAAGACAGTTGTGTTGTGTGACTGGGTTACCCAAGACAGTAGTGTTGTGTGACTGGGTTACCCAAGACAGTTGTGTTGTGTGACTGTGTTACCCAAGACAGTAGTGTTGTGTGACTGGGTTACCCAAGACAGTTGTGTTTTGTGACTGGGTTACCCAAGACAGTAGTGTTGTGTGACTGGGTTACCCAAGACAGTAGTGTTGTGTGACTGGGTGACAGAAGACAGTAGTGTTGTGTGACTGGGTTACCCAAGACAGTAGTGTTGTGTGACTGGGTGACCCAAGACAGTAGTGTTGTGTGACTGGGTTACCCAAGACAGTTGTGTTGTGTGACTGGGTTACCCAAGACAGTTGTGTTGTGTGACTGGGTTACCCAAGACAGTTGTGTTGTGTGACTGGGTTACCCAAGACAGTAGTGTTGTGTGACTGGGTGACCCAAGACAGTTGTGTTGTGTGACTGGGTTACCCAAGACAGTAGTGTTGTGTGACTGGGTTACCCAAGACAGTTGTGTTGTGTGACTGGGTTACCCAAGACAGTAGTGTTGTGTGACTGGGTTACCCAAGACAGTAGTGTTGTGTGACTGGGTTACCCAAGACAGTTGTGTTGTGTGACTGGGTTACCCAAGACATTTGTGTTGTGTGACTGGGTTACCCAAGACAGTTGTGTTGTGTGACTGGGTTACCCAAGACAGTTGTGTTGTGTGACTGGGTGACCCAAGACAGTTGTGTTGTGTGACTGGGTTACCCAAGACAGTAGTGTTGTGTGACTGGGTGACCCAAGACAGTTGTGTTGTGTGACTGGGTTACCCAAGACAGTAGTGTTGTGTGACTGGGTTACCCAAGACAGTTGTGTTGTGTGACTGGGTTACCCAAGACAGTTGTGTTGTGTGACTGGGTGACCTAAGACAGTTGTGTTGTGTGACTGGGTTACCCAAGACAGTAGTTTTGTGTGACTGGGTTACCCAAGACAGTTGTGTTGTGTGACTGGGTTACCCAAGACAGTAGTGTTGTGTGACTGGGTTACCCAAGACAGTTGTGTTGTGTGACTGGGTTACCCAAGACAGTTGTGTTGTGTGACTGGGTTACCCAAGACGGTAGTGTTGTGTGACTGGGTTACCCAAGACAGTAGTGTTGTGTGACTGAGTTACCCAAGACAGCTGTGTTGTGTGACTGGGTTACCCAAGACAGTTGTGTTGTGTGACTGGGTTACCCAAGACAATTGTGTTGTGTGACTGGGTTACCCAAGACAGTTGTGTTGTGTGACTGGGTTACCCAAGACAGTTGTGTTGTGTGACTGGGTTACCCAAGACAATTGTGTTGTGTGACTGGGTTACCCAAGACAGTTGTGTTGTGTGACGGGGTTACCCAAGACAGTTGTGTTGTGTGACTGGGTGACCCAAGACAGTTGTGTTGTGCGACTGGGTTACCCAAGACAGTTGTGTTGTGTGACTGGGTGACCCAAGACAGTTGTGTTGTGCGACTGGGTGACCCAAGACAGTTGTGTTGTGTGACTGGGTGACCCAAGACAGTTGTGTTGTGTGACTGGGTGACCCAAGACAGTTGTGTTGTGCGACTGGGTGACCCAAGACAGTTGTGTTGTGTGACTGGGTGACCCAAGACAGTAGTGTTGTGTGACTGGGTGACCCAAGACAGTTGTGTTGTGTGACTGGGTGACCCAAGACAGTAGTGTTGTGTGACTGGGTGACCCAAGACAGTTGTGTTGTGTGACTGGGTTACCCAAGACAGTTGTGTTGTGCGACTGGGTTACCCAAGACAGTTGTGTTGTGTGACTGGGTGACCCAAGACAGTTGTGTTGTGCGACTGGGTTACCCAAGACAGTTTTGTTGTGTGACTGGGTTACCCAAGACAGTTGTGTTGTGTGACTGGGCTACCCAAGACAGTTAGGTTGTGTGACTGGGTTACCCAAGACAGTTGTATTGTGTGACTGGGTAACCCAAGACAGTTTTGTTGTGTGACTGGGTTACCCAAGACGGTTGTCTTGTGTGACTGGGAGACCCAAGACAGTTGTGTTGTGTGACAGGGTGACCCAAGTCAGTTGTGTTCTGTGACTGGGTTACCCAAGACAGTTGGGATGTGTGACTGGGTTACCCAAGACAGTTGTGTTGTGTGAGTGGGTTACCCAAGACAGTGGTGTTGTGTGACTGGGTTACCCAAGACAGTTGTGTTGTGTGACTGGGTGACCCAAGACAGTGGTGTTGTGTGACTGGGTTACCCAAGACAGTTGTGTTGTGTGACTGGGTGACCCAAGAGTTGTGTTGTGTGACTGGGTTACCCAAGACAGTTGTGTTGTGTGACTGGGTTACCCAAGACAGTAGTGTTGTGTGACTGGGTGACCCAAGACAGTTGTGTTGTGTGACTGGGTTACCCAAGACAGTTGTGTTGTGTGACTGGGTGACCCAAGACAGTAGTGTTGTGTGACTGGGTTACCCAAGACAGTAGTGTTGTGTGACTGGGTGACCCAAGACAGTTGTGTTGTGTGACTGGGTTACCCAAGACAGTAGTGTTGTGTGACTGGGTGACCCAAGACAGTTGTGTTGTGTGACTGGGTTACCCAAGACAGTAGTGTTGTGTGACTGGGTTACCGAAGACAGTTGTGTTGTGTGACTGGGTTACCCAAGACAGTAGTGTTGTGTGACTGGGTTACCCAAGACAGTTGTGTTGTGTGACTGGGTTACCCAAGACAGTTGTGTTGTGTGACTGGGTTACCCAAGACAGTTGTGTTGTGTGACTGGGTTACCCAAGACAGTTGTGTTGTGTGACTGGGTGACCCAAGACAGTTGTGTTGTGTGACTGGGTTACCCAAGACAGTTGTGTTGTGTGACTGGGTGACCCAAGACAGTTGTGTTGTGTGACTGGGTTACCCAAGACAGTTGTGTTGTGTGACTGGGTGACCCAAGACAGTTGTGTTGTGTGACTGGGTGACCCAAGACAGTTGTGTTGTGTGACTGGGTTACCCAAGACAGTTGTGTTGTGTGACTGGGTGACCCAAGACAGTTGTGTTGTGTGACTGGGTGACCCAAGACAGTTGTGTTGTGTGACTGGGTTACCCAAGACAGTTGTGTTGTGTGACTGGGTGACCCAAGACAGTTGTGTTGTGTGACTGGGTGACCCAAGACAGCTGTGTTGTGTGACTGGGTTACCCAAGACAGTTGTGTTGTGTGACTGGGTGACCCAAGACAGTTGTGTTGTGTGACTGGGTTACCCAAGACAGTTGTGTTGTGTGACTGGGTTACCCAAGACAGTTGTGTTGTGTGACTGGGTGACCCAAGACAGTTGTGTTGTGTGACTGGGTGACCCAAGACAGTTGTGTTGTGTGACTGGGTGACCCAAGATAGTTGTGTTGTGTGACTGGGTTACCCAAGACAGTAGGTTTGTGTGACTGGGTTACACAAGACAGTTGTGCTGTGTGACTGGGTTACCCAAGACAGTAGGTTTGTGTGACTGGGTTACCCAAGACAGTAGTGTTGTGTGACTGGGTTACCCAAGACAGTTGTGTTGTGTGACTGGGTTACCCAAGACAGTAGTGTTGTGTGACTGGGTTACCCAAGACAGTTGTGTTGTGTGACTGGGTGACCCAAGCCAGTTGTGTTGTGTGACTGGGTTACCCAAGACAGTAGTGTTGTGTGACTGGGTTACCCAAGACAGTTGTGTTGTGTGACTGGGTTACCCAAGACAGTTGTGTTGTGTGACTGGGTTACCCAAGACAGTAGTGTTGTGTGACTGGGTGACCCAAGACAGTTGTGTTGTGTGACTGGGTTACCCAAGACAGTAGTGTTGTGTGACTGGGTTACCCAAGACAGTTGTGTTGTGTGACTGGGTTACCCAAGACAGTAGTGTTGTGTGACTGGGTTACCCAAGACAGTTGTGTTGTGTGACTGGGTTACCCAAGACAGTAGTGTTGTGTGACTGGGTTACCCAAGACAGTAGTGTTGTGTGACTGGGTGACAGAAGACAGTAGTGTTGTGTGACTGGGTTACCCAAGACAGTAGTGTTGTGTGACTGGGTGACCCAAGACAGTAGTGTTGTGTGACTGGGTTACCCAAGACAGTTGTGTTGTGTGACTGGGTTACCCAAGACAGTTGTGTTGTGTGACTGGGTTACCCAAGACAGTTGTGTTGTGTGACTGGGTTACCCAAGACAGTAGTGTTGTGTGACTGGGTGACCCAAGACAGTTGTGTTGTGTGACTGGGTTACCCAAGACAGTAGTGTTGTGTGACTGGGTTACCCAAGACAGTTGTGTTGTGTGACTGGGTTACCCAAGACAGTAGTGTTGTGTGACTGGGTTACCCAAGACAGTAGTGTTGTGTGACTGGGTTACCCAAGACAGTTGTGTTGTGTGACTGGGTTACCCAAGACATTTGTGTTGTGTGACTGGGTTACCCAAGACAGTTGTGTTGTGTGACTGGGTTACCCAAGACAGTTGTGTTGTGTGACTGGGTGACCCAAGACAGTTGTGTTGTGTGACTGGGTTACCCAAGACAGTAGTGTTGTGTGACTGGGTGACCCAAGACAGTTGTGTTGTGTGACTGGGTTACCCAAGACAGTAGTGTTGTGTGACTGGGTTACCCAAGACAGTTGTGTTGTGTGACTGGGTTACCCAAGACAGTTGTGTTGTGTGACTGGGTGACCCAAGACAGTTGTGTTGTGTGACTGGGTTACCCAAGACAGTAGTTTTGTGTGACTGGGTTACCCAAGACAGTTGTGTTGTGTGACTGGGTTACCCAAGACAGTAGTGTTGTGTGACTGGGTTACCCAAGACAGTTGTGTTGTGTGACTGGGTTACCCAAGACAGTTGTGTTGTGTGACTGGGTTACCCAAGACGGTAGTGTTGTGTGACTGGGTTACCCAAGACAGTAGTGTTGTGTGACTGAGTTACCCAAGACAGCTGTGTTGTGTGACTGGGTTACCCAAGACAGTTGTGTTGTGTGACTGGGTTACCCAAGACAATTGTGTTGTGTGACTGGGTTACCCAAGACAGTTGTGTTGTGTGACTGGGTTACCCAAGACAGTTGTGTTGTGTGACTGGGTTACCCAAGACAATTGTGTTGTGTGACTGGGTTACCCAAGACAGTTGTGTTGTGTGACGGGGTTACCCAAGACAGTTGTGTTGTGTGACTGGGTGACCCAAGACAGTTGTGTTGTGCGACTGGGTTACCCAAGACAGTTGTGTTGTGTGACTGGGTGACCCAAGACAGTTGTGTTGTGCGACTGGGTGACCCAAGACAGTTGTGTTGTGTGACTGGGTGACCCAAGACAGTTGTGTTGTGTGACTGGGTGACCCAAGACAGTTGTGTTGTGCGACTGGGTGACCCAAGACAGTTGTGTTGTGTGACTGGGTGACCCAAGACAGTAGTGTTGTGTGACTGGGTGACCCAAGACAGTTGTGTTGTGTGACTGGGTGACCCAAGACAGTAGTGTTGTGTGACTGGGTGACCCAAGACAGTTGTGTTGTGTGACTGGGTTACCCAAGACAGTTGTGTTGTGCGACTGGGTTACCCAAGACAGTTGTGTTGTGTGACTGGGTTACCCAAGACAGTTGTGTTGTGTGACTGGGTGACCCAAGACAGTTGTGTTGTGCGACTGGGTTACCCAAGACAGTTGTGTTGTGTGACTGGGTTACCCAAGACAGTTGTGTTGTGTGACTGGGTTACCCAAGACAGTTGTGTTGTGTGACTGGGTTACCCAAGACAGTTGTGTTGTGTGACTGGGTTACCCAAGACAGTTGTGTTGTGCGACTGGGTGACCCAAGACAGTTGTGTTGTGCGACTGGGTTACCCAAGACAGTTGTGTTGTATGACTGGGTTACCCAAGACAGTAGTGTTGTGTGACTGGGTTACCCAAGACAGTTGTGTTGTGTGACTGGGTGACCCAAGACAGTTGTGTTGTGCGACTGGGTGACCCAAGACAGTTGTGTTGTGTGACTGGGTGACCCAAGACAGTAGTGTTGTGTGACTGGGTGACCCAAGACAGTTGTGTTGTGTGACTGGGTGACCCAAGACAGTTGTGTTGTGTGACTGGGTGACCCAAGACAGTTGTGTTGTGCGACTGGGTGACCCAAGACAGTAGTGTTGTGTGACTGGGTGACCCAAGACAGTTGTGTTGTGTGACTGGGTGACCCAAGACAGTAGTGTTGTGTGACTGGGTGACCCAAGACAGTTGTGTTGTGTGACTGGGTTACCCAAGACAGTTGTGTTGTGCGACTGGGTTACCCAAGACAGTTGTGTTGTGTGACTGGGTTACCCAAGACAGTTGTGTTGTGTGACTGGGTGACCCAAGACAGTTGTGTTGTGCGACTGGGTTACCCAAGACAGTTGTGTTGTGTGACTGGGTTACCCAAGACAGTTGTGTTGTGTGACTGGGTTACCCAAGACAGTTGTGTTGTGTGACTGGGTTACCCAAGACAGTTGTGTTGTGTGACTGGGTTACCCAAGACAGTTGTGTTGTGCGACTGGGTTACCCAAGACAGTTGTGTTGTGCGACTGGGTTACCCAAGACAGTTGTGTTGTGTGACTGGGTTACCCAAGACAGTAGTGTTGTGTGACTGGGTTACCCAAGACAGTTGTGTTGTGTGACTGGGTGACCCAAGACAGTTGTGTTGTGCGACTGGGTGACCCAAGACAGTTGTGTTGTGTGACTGGGTTACCCAAGACAGTTGTGTTGTGTGACTGGGTGACCCAAGACAGTAGTGTTGTGTGACTGGGTGACCCAAGACAGTAGTGTTGTGTGACTGGGTTACCCAAGACAGTAGTGTTGTGTGACTGGGTTACCCAAGACAGTTGTGTTGTGTGACTGGGTGACCCAAGACAGTTGTGTTGTGCGACTGGGTGACCCAAGACAGTTGTGTTGTGTGACTGGGTGACCCAAGACAGTTGTGTTGTGTGACTGGGTTACCCAAGACAGTTGTGTTGTGTGACTGGGTGACCCAAGACAGTAGTGTTGTGTGACTGGGTGACCCAAGACAGTTGTGTTGTGCGACTGGGTGACCCAAGACAGTAGTGTTGTGTGACTGGGTGACCCAAGACAGTAGTGTTGTGTGACTGGGTTACCCAAGACAGTAGTGTTGTGTGACTGGGTGACCCAAGACAGTAGTGTTGTGTGACTGGGTGACCCAAGACAGTAGTGTTGTGTGACTGGGTTACCAAGACAGTTGTGTTGTGTGACTGGGTGACCCAAGACAGTAGTGTTGTGTGACTGGGTTACCCAAGACAGTTTGTGTTGTGTGACTGGGTGACCCAAGACAGTTGTGTTGTGTGACTGGGTTACCCAAGACAGTTGTGTTGTGTGACTGGGTGACCCAAGACAGTTGTGTTGTGTGACTTGGTTACCCAAGACAGTTTTGTTGTGTGACTGGGTTACCCAAGACAGTTGTGTTGTGCGACTGGGTGACCCAAGACAGTTGTGTTGTGTGACTGGGTGACCCAAGACAGTTGTGTTGTGTGACTGGGTTACCCAAGACAGTTTTGTTGTGTGACTGGGTGACCCAAGACAGTAGTGTTGTGTGACTGGGTGACCCAAGACAGTTGTGTTGTGTGACTGGGTTACCCAAGACAGTAGTGTTGTGTGACTGGGTGACCCAAGACAGTTTTGTTGTGTGACTGGGTGACCCAAGACAGTAGTGTTGTGTGACTGGGTGACCCAAGACAGTAGTGTTGTGTGACTGGGTGACCCAAGACAGTAGTGTTGTGTGACTGGGTGACCCAAGACAGTAGTGTTGTGTGACTGGGTGACCCAAGACAGTTTTGTTGTGTGACTGGGTTACCCAAGACAGTAGTGTTGTGTGACTGGGTGACCCAAGACAGTAGTGTTGTGTGACTGGGTTACCCAAGACAGTAGTGTTGTGTGACTGGGTGACCCAAGACAGTTTTGTTGTGTGACTGGGTTACCCAAGACAGTTGTGTTGTGTGACTGGGTGACCCAAGACAGTAGTGTTGTGTGACTGGGTGACCCAAGACAGTAGTGTTGTGTGACTGGGTGACCCAAGACAGTAGTGTTGTGTGACTGGGTGACCCAAGACAGTAGTGTTGTGTGACTGGGTTACCCAAGACAGTAGTGTTGTGTGACTGGGTGACCCAAGACAGTAGTGTTGTGTGACTGGGTTACCCAAGACAGTAGTGTTGTGTGACTGGGTGACCCAAGACAGTAGTGTTGTGTGACTGGGTTACCCAAGACAGTAGTGTTGTGTGACTGGGTGACCCAAGACAGTTTTGTTGTGTGACTGGGTTACCCAAGACAGTAGTGTTGTGTGACTGGGTGACCCAAGACAGTTGTGTTGTGTGACTGGGTGACCCAAGACAGTTGTGTTGTGTGACTGGGTGACCCAAGACAGTAGTGTTGTGTGACTGGGTGACCCAAGACAGTTTTGTTGTGTGACTGGGTTACCCAAGACAGTTGTGTTGTGTGACTGGGTGACCCAAGACAGTTGTGTTGTGTGACTGGGTGACCCAAGACAGTAGTGTTGTGTGACTGGGTGACCCAAGACAGTTGTGTTGTGTGACTGGGTGACCCAAGACAGTTGTGTTGTGTGACTGGGTGACCCAAGACAGTTGTGTTGTGTGACTGGGTGACCCAAGACAGTAGTGTTGTGTGACTGGGTGACCCAAGACAGTTTTGTTGTGTGACTGGGTTACCCAAGACAGTTGTGTTGTGTGACTGGGTGACCCAAGACAGTTGTGTTGTGTGACTGGGTGACCCAAGACAGTAGTGTTGTGTGACTGGGTGACCCAAGACAGTTGTGTTGTGTGACTGGGTGACCCAAGACAGTAGTGTTGTGTGACTGGGTGACCCAAGACAGTAGTGTTGTGTGACTGGGTGACCCAAGACAGTAGTGTTGTGTGACTGGGTGACCCAAGACAGTAGTGTTGTGTGACTGGGTGACCCAAGACAGTTGTGTTGTGTGACTGGGTGACCCAAGACAGTAGTGTTGTGTGACTGGGTGACCCAAGACAGTAGTGTTGTGTGACTGGGTGACCCAAGACAGTAGTGTTGTGTGACTGGGTGACCCAAGACAGTAGTGTTGTGTGACTGGGTGACCCAAGACAGTAGTGTTGTGTGACTGGGTGACCCAAGACAGTAGTGTTGTGTGACTGGGTGACCCAAGACAGTTCCTAACCAGCTACTTTTTTTTTTTTAATTAAATCTGGTTTTGTTTCAAACATTTTTTCATTTAATTTCTTTGAAAATTCAAGAAAATCAGAATACACAATAAAATTATTATATTGTTATTATTATTATTATTATTATTATTATTATTATTATTATTATTATTAAAGTTATGGGGTCATTAACCATCCAAGAAATGGGAAGTAATAAGATTTAATTTGTGGAACCGAAGTTTCCCCCTCTTCTTCCTCGGATCAAGAGCTCTTGGAGGGAATTAAAAAAAACGAATGATTTAGTACATTAAGTTTTATCCTAAAATAGAGCCCATGCTGCTCTCTTTTCCCAATAGACCAAACCAGGCCTCCAGACTGGTAAGTAGATCAGTAAAACTGTTGGTGGTAGCAACTCGCAGTGTATCGTAGGCACCACAGCCCGGCTGATCATCAGCTAGCTTGAATGAGGTGAGGTATTAGAGTGAAGTATTAGAGTGAGGTGCCTTGTATCTTACTCTAATACCTATATGTACCCTCTGTGTCACTGTATTGTTTGTGGCGGCTTGAAAAAGTTCCTGGAGAGCGAAACGTTGCCACAATAAAATGTCGCATTAGTTGCACTTGTGTTTCTTTACCTAACATATTGTCGGTAATTTTACCAACATGATTACAATTCGTGATTTATACCACTGAGTTGTGTACCATATCTCTCTCTACTCTGGGAAATGATCTCAAAACCTACAAAAGTAGCGATACATACCAGTCAAACCAGAGGAAAGAACCTTCATGTTATGTCCACGAGCATTACCTTCATGTTATGTCCACGAGCATTACCTTCATGTTATGTCCATGAGCATTACCTTCATGTCATGTCCACGAGCATTACCTTCTCGAGCTCAGTCAAAAAAAACCTAATGCCAGTTCAGTATCAACTGACAAAACGATAAATAAAAAAAAAAAAAACTCCTTGACAAATACAACAGTAGAAATCAAAAGATGTACGATGCTGTTAACACATCAGATGTTAGATCAGTGTTGCTCTCTCTGCTCCCTGGATGCTGCGGCCACTACACTCCACGAGCTGCTGATTTTAATCAACCTAAGTCTTTGACAGAGGCCTCAAAACACTTAATTCATCGTAACCTACCTCCTGAATGCAGTAATGTGTTTTCAGAAATTATTGTGAGACTAGAACAATAAGAAATTAACATTACTGATATTTTTATTGATTATTATAATGAGTTATAATTTTGAAGATTTTATTTTGGGACGTAATTAAATATTCGCCATGAATTCGGTTGTATTGTATTTTCTCACAGTTTTTCCGCCTCGCAGCAGAAATCCATCTTTCTCGCCTTTCTACATCCTCAAAGAGGCTGTGGAATGCTAGAACTGGTTTGTCACCTTCTTTGTTACCCCAACCAACGGCACATCCATCAATAACCATCGCAGTAGCTCACAAGGATGCGTAAAAAAATCCTCGAAGCAGACAGGAGTTTGTGTATCCGGTCGTCAGTGCTGCCTGACGTTCAATATGGCGGCGGTCAGTAAGAAGTGACGTTACGTAAAAAGCCTGGCTAAGAGAGGTTCCTCTCTGCTTTAAGAGATCTTAGATTCTCCTCTGTTTTATGAGAATGTTTCTGGGTTATAGAAAGCTTTCTCGAAAAAAAAACTGAGTTCTGTAAAAAAATGAAAGTAATCATGATATTATCTTCGTAACAGGATTGACAATTTCTTGTCTTGCGAATTATTATTCACATTAATTCATATTTTTTAATAATTCATATAATAAATAACCATCTTTACTAAATCACAATCACTGTAAGTCATATTCTTTAATAATCTTTTTAATAAACTATAATCACTGCTCACATTCTCTAACAAATAATTTTCTTTAAGAAATTATAATCACTTATTAATTACATTATTTTTTAATAATTCTTGTTCACAATAATTCATAGGATAATTTTATTTTTAACTTTCGTGATGAGGATGTAAAGAGATTCAAAGAAAAAGAAAACCAAGAATAAGAGAGAAAAGTCTTTTATCTTCACTGTACATTGTGTCATTTCTCCGGCCTGGGCAAACATGGCTTCAGTGGCACAGCTTACTCATCCACGTTTCTACATTTCTCATTCACAGCCTCGGGGATGAGAAGGACAATCTGTCGCATCACGCACTCTCTAACTTTCAAAAGCTTGCGTTTCAACCTCGAAGGGGATGAAAGACAGAGACTTCTCTTCCTATAAGCTCGGAGTAGAGACAGGTCTCTCCACAGCCTCTGGGAGCGTGAGGTCTCTGCTTTCTTGTAGCCTGACACCCAGAGATACACTGTCTTCACACTCTCCTGTAAACCGTAATTATTGTAGTCATATCTGATAGCCGTGTTTGTGCGTGCCTCTGCTTCATTAGGGTATTACAAACACACACGTGCTTGGTATTTTTTGTCCGTGTGTTTATCCCTGTGTTCCAAATAGACGTTAATTGCGATGGAGAAGACTCTCCGACTTTCCGTGTCCTTGTAAGTCAGTGGTGGGTTGTCTTCGTTTGTTTTTTGCAAGACAACGGCTTGTGTTGTCTTATTCTTTCTCCTCGTCCAAGACTTTCTTATTTTGCCTCTTGTCTGTTTCCTAGTAAGGCAATGGCTTTTACTGTCTTCGCGCATGTCTTAGACTGGCTTGAGATGTTTACAGTGTGCAATGCAAGGATACCTCCCAAGTCCCTCCATAGTACCTCCACGATCTCTCAGTTCCTCCACAGCCCCTCCACAGCACCTCCATAGTATCTGCACTGTCCCTTCATAGTACCTCCACAGTCTCAGTCGCTCCATAGTATTTCCAGTCCCTTCCATAGTACCTCCACAGTCTCAGTCGCCCCATAGTATTTCCAGTCCCTTCCATAGTACCTCCACAGTCTCAGTCGCCCCATAGTATTTCCAGTCCCTTCCATAGTACCTCCACAGTCTCAGTCGCCCCATAGTATTTCCAGTCCCTTCCATAGTACCTCCACAGTCTCAGTCGCCCCATAGTATTTCCAGTCCCTTCCATAGTACCTCCACAGTCTCAGTCGCCCCATAGTATTTCCAGTCCCTTCCATAGTACCTCCACAGTCTCAGTCGCTCCAGAGTATTTCCAGTCCCTTCCATACTACCTCCACGATGTCAGTCGCTCCAGAGTATTTCCACTGTCCCCTCCATAGTACCTCCACGGCCTCAGTCGCTCCATAGTCTCTCCTTAATCCCCAAAAGTTCCTCCATAGTCTCTCCTCATTAACAGTGTCCTTACTGTAGTTACCGCTGACACACAGCACTTAACTAGTTAATGTGGTTCAGTTGTCTTCACAATGACACTAATCTCTCTCTCTCTCTAGTACCGTCTCTCCTCCCTATCCCATCCCACCCACACGCAAGATTTATACTCAGCTTTAAGAACAGGCATGACAGGGTGTCATGAAATAAGGAAAGTGTGAAACCAGTAGCAGCCAGATTAAGACAAAAGTCAGGAGCAGTAACACACACACGCACACACGCACAACGATCAGTGAAGAGGCGGGGCCAGGAGCTATGAATCGACCCCTGTAACCACAAATAGGTGAGTACACACACAATTGGAAGCTGAAGACACAGATGAATCACAGGGATGTTAGGAAGTATTTCTTCAGCCACAGAGTAGTCAGGAAGTGGAATAGTTTGGGAAGCGATGTAGTGGAGGCAGGATCCATACATAGCTTTAAGCAGAGGTACGATAAAGCTCATGGTTCAGGGAGAGTGACCTAGTGGCGACCAGTGAAGAGGCGGGGCCAGGAGCTTGGACTCGACCCCTGCAACCTCAACTAGGTGAGTACAACTAGGTGAGTACACACACACACACACACACACACACACACACAGGTATCTGGGTACGTCCGACAGTTCCACAATACCGACTGTTTGGTCCAGTGACATTAAATTTGTGGCGCAACTTAGAAAAACCTACAAATTTACTTCAAAGTTGAGACGCACAAAAGCGAGAGAAAAAAATATCTCAGCTGCATAAAACACAACACAACACGACCAAACTTATTAAAACTACGATGTTATTAAGAGGGGAAACAAAAACGGTGAATGGCGAAAAGTTAGAAATAAACTTGGACAACGAAAGGGGAAAAAGGAAAAAAAACAGGACCGTAATTACTCTTTCTCTAGCCACAGAATGATGAGGAAAGATGATTGTTCTTGTTTTTTTAGACCAAAACACAGAGAGCTGAAGACTTTATTTGTTCTTGAAACAGAAGCGCAAATTATACTGTTTTTGTTCTTCGGACAAAAAACACAGGTAGAAGATTGTCCTTGGAACAAAAACACAGAGGATAGAAGATTGTGTTTGTTCTTTGGACAAAAAACACAGGACTGAAGATTGCTTTTCGGACAAAAACACAAAAGGATGAGTAACTATTTCTGTTTTTTTTCTGGACAGATTACTTAAAGTAGAAGATAGTTCTTCTTTAGGACAAAATTCTGAGGATAGATGATACTCATATCCTTGGCACGTATAAGACAGAATAGAGAGATTGTTCTCATCCTTGGTACAAACCAGACACTCGTTCTTGGGACAAAATCCTGATAAGCAATTGTTCTTGGAGAGAAAACATAAGACTGTTCTTGTTTTTGGGGAGAAAGCACAAGATTGCTCTTATCTTGTTTTTGGAGAGAAAGCACAAGATTGTTCTTATCTTGTTTTTGGGGAGAAAGCACAAGATTGCTCTTATCTTGTTTTTGGGGAGAAAGCACAAGATTGCTCTTATCTTGTTTTTGGGGAGAAAGCACAAGATTGCTCTTATCTTGTTTTTGGAGAGAAAGCACAAGATTGCTCTTATCTTGTTTTTGGAGAGAAAGCACAAGATTGTTCTTATCTTGTTTTTGGGGAGAAAGCACAAGATTGCTCTTATCTTGTTTTTGGGGAGAAAGCACAAGATTGCTCTTATCTTGTTTTTGGGGAGAAAGCAACAAGATTGCTCTTATTTTGTTTTTGGGGAGAAAGCACAAGATTGCTCTTATCTTGTTTTCGGAGAGAAAGCAACAAGATTGCTCTTATCTTGTTTTTGGGGAGAAAGCACAAGATTGCTCTTATCTTGTTTTTGGGGAGAAAGCAACAAGATTGCTCTTATCTTGTTTTTGGGGAGAAAGCACAAGATTGCTCTTATCTTGTTTTTGGGGAGAAAGCAACAAGATTGCTCTTATCTTGTTTTAGGGAACAAGGCATAAAACGATAAAGGGTCGTTACTGGGGACAAAATATAGAAGACATTGGAGATAAATGGTGCTTTAAAATACCGACACGATGGACTACAAATTAGTTAATAAACTATAGCACTACACTGCATTTGTATTTATTTTTGCAGAGAGGAGACAGCCAAATACAGGGGTACATTACTGGGTATTGCAAAATGTTCACTTTCTAGGGACGAGAGGATAAAAAAAATGTTCCATCCTGAGTTCCTCCTCGACCCCTAAACATAGTGACGAACTCTGGGGAAATTAATCAAATGTGACCACTTTTCCCTGTAATCTGAGTCGTGTGTTTACGTCCGTGCTCTTCCTCTCTTATAATGAAAACAAGACAAAAAATGGTCGTATAACAATGAGCTCAGAAAAAGGGAATTACATTATAATAATTAATTTAGTGGAGTGTTTAGTCGCTTGAATCTACTCTTTCTGCTCTGTCTTCTCTGTCTACGGTTTCTGCTCTGTCTTCTCTTTCCGTTCTATCTTCTCAGTGTGCTCTTTCTGCCTTGTCTTCTCTGTCTTCTCTTTCCGCTCTGTCTTCTCTGTTTACTCTTTCTGCTCTGTCTTTCTGTTTTCTCTTTCTGCCCTGTCTTTCTGTCTTCTCTTTCTGCCCTGTCTTCTCTGTCTACTGTATCTTCTCCGTCTCTGCCTCCCGGAGCGACGTTTCGCTACATTTTATAAACAACATCTGGTCCCTTGGCTACCCAACTTATTATAATTCTTGGCTCTCAAAAATAAGATTTGTAATTCAGAATATTATTTTAATTAATTAGACGGTAGGCTGAATGTACCGGCCTGCCTACCTACCTGCCTTCCTACCTGCCTGCCTACCTTCCTCCCTGCCTCTCTCTCTCTCTCTCTCTCTGTCTCTCTTTCTCTTTCACACACACAAAAGCCCGTTTCCCACACCAGCCATCCCCCCATAACTTCCTCCCCCTTTCCCCCCACAGAGCCCCCTTCACCCCCACCGACACCCCCACCCCCACCACCCCAACAATTAGGAGAGGGCCGCGAGGGTTGAAGTTATTAATGCCTGGCACTTTGATCTCCCACCGCGGTGATGAACGCCATCTATTGTTTCTCTCCGTAATTAACAACTCACGCCCTCTTACGCATTCCCAATACGCACAGCACAATGGCCGTACGCATGTTGTTTCACTACGTCTCTCTCAGTTTCAAATCTTGCTCGTGTTGTCCTAGGATGACTGTCAGTTTCAACACATGCTAATGTCGTCGACAGATGTTTCTACGAGTTTCAATGCCGTGAATATGTTTCAAGGCATTTCCGGCAGTTTAAGAACACACGCGTGTTATGAAACTGAGGGAAAACTGGCGTCTCTGGCAGTTTCAAATAGGACACATATTCACAACGTTTCTGTTAGTTTCAGGCAATACGCTTATTTGAAGCGGGTCCTGTTAGTTTCTGTCAATCTGAAGACACTTCCGGCATCAACACGTACTTTGTCTCCTCAGTCATTTCTGGCAGCTGTGATTCAGGACCCCAATGGAAATAAGTCACTCTGTTTTTTTTTTGGGGTTATCCTAGGTTCTCTACACATATGCTGCTATGTATGATAATTCTATGTAACTGTATTTGTGTATACCTGAATAAACTTACTTATTTCCATAATTTCCATTATTGATGTCTTAAATAGGACTGCCTTTCACCTCCATCTTATCTGCCTTTCACCTCCATCTTATCTGCCTTTCATCTCCATCTTATCTGCCTTTCACCTCCATCTTATCTGCCTTTCACCTCCATCTTATCTGCCTTCCACCTCCATCTTATCTGCCTTCCACCTCCATCTTATCTGCCTTCCACCTCCATCTTATCTGCCTTCCACCTCCATCCTACCGTTATCCTGCCTGCTTTCCACCTCAAATCCACCCAGTTATCCCTATTCCCTCTTCCACCAGTCCATTCTCTCTCTCTCTCTCTCTCTCTCTCTCTCTCTCCTCATCTTACTTCCTTTGTTACCAACACCTTCCCTATTCATGCACCTTTTTTTTTATCTCCTTCCTCTCTCCCTCGCAAACACACACACACACACACACACACACACACACACACACACACACACACACACACACATACACACACACACACACACACACACACACACACACACACACACATACACACACACACACACACACATACACACACACACACATACACACACACACACACACACACACATACACACACACACACACACACACACACACACACACACACACACACACACACACACACACACAAGTAACTTGGAAAAGTTGAGACACATCAGAGGAAGCTCGTGTTTCCCTCAGACCTGGAACTTGGGGAATGCTAAACTGCACGGGAGAGTGACCTGAAAAATGCCTCGCCTCCAGCCTCTCTCTTGGTGCTTATATACAAGTGAGAAATATAAAGGGAGTACCTGAAAGGCAGGACACAGTGGATTAGGGAGTACCTGAAAGTCAGTACACAGTGGATTAGGGAGTACCTGAAAGGCAGGACACAGTGGATTAGGGAGTACCTGAAAGGCAGGACACAGTGGATTAGGGAGTACCTGAAAGGCAGGACACAGTGGATTAGGGAGTACCTGAAAGGCAGGACACAGTGGATTAGGGAGTACCTGAAAGGCAGGACACAGTGGATTAGGGAGTACCTGAAAGGCAGGACACAGTGGGTTAGGGAGTACCTGAAAGGCAGGACACAGTGGCTTATGGAGTACCTGAAAGGCAGGACACAGTGGCTTATGGAGTACCTGAAAGGCAGGACACAGTGGCTTATGGAGTACCTGAAAGGCAGGACACAGTGGGTTAGGGAGTACCTGAAAGGCAGGACACAGTGGGTTAGGGAGTACCTGAAAGGCAGGGCACAGTGGATTAGGGAGTACCTGAAAGGCAGGGCACAGTGGATTAGGGAGTACCTGAAAGGCAGGACACAGTGGATTAGGGAGTACCTGAAAGGCAGGGCACAGTGGATTAGGGAGTACCTGAAAGGCAGGACACAGTGGATTAGGGATACCTGAAAGGCAGGGCACAGTGGATTAGGGAGTACCTGAAAGGCAGGACACAGTGGATTAGGGAGTACCTGAAAGGCAGGACACAGTGGATTAGGGAGTACCTGAAAGGCAGGACACAGTGGATTAGGGAGTACCTGAAAGGCAGTACACAGTGGATTAGGGAGTACCTGAAAGGCAGGACACAGTGGATTAGGGAGTACCTGAAAGGCAGGACACAGTGGATTAAGGAGTACCTGAAAGGCAGGACACAGTGGATTAGGGAGTACCTGAAAGGCATGACACAGTGGGTTAGGGAGTACTTGAAAGGCAGGACACAGTGGGTTAGGGAGTACCTGAAAGGCAGGACACAGTGGATTAGAGAGTACCTGAAAGGCAGGACACAGTGGCTTAGGGAGTACCTGAAAAGTGGAACAAAGTGGCTTAGGGAGTACCTGCGCGGTTGAGGTGAGTGGATGAAGCCGTTTCGTAGACAGGTGTGTCTAAAAAACACAAAGGTGTGGAAAAAACACTTGTGAAAAAACACAGGTGTGTGGAAAAACTCAAGTGTTTTGAAAAACACACAGGTGTATGGAAATAGCACAGGTGTGTGGGAAAAGTCACAGGTATGTGGATAAATGCAGGTGCGTGGAAAAACACAGGTGTGTGGAAAAAGATTGAATTCTGTTTAAATTGTTTCTTTCAGGGTTTTTTCTCTTGTACCTCGACAACGTGTCATCCGATCGCCTTCAAATTTTTCAGTGCAGGTGTACTGCAACTATTGGCCTGTGCAGGCGCCATCTAGTCAACTTCACTGTGACCATTGCAGGGTGTACGTTCCCTGCGATAACTCGAGAAAGCCTCTCCTACTCGGCTTCAAACTCTCAACACTGACTATCCTAATCACAAGAAGGTAGTGATTGTCACTGGAGTGTGTAAGTGTGTGCATTTGTCAGTTTTTAAATGTACAAGTATCTTTTAGTAAATTACCCCGAGCAAGGCTTTTCTAAATACCTAAAATCTCTGCTTTCTGATAAATTTAAAAAAAAAAAGATAAATTCCTAAGCTTAGACTAAACTGGTGCAAATCTGTCCAAATTCTAACATTAGACAATGTAACTGTTGGATTCTGGGCATTAAGTGGGGAATTTAGTTTCGGATTAAAACTTTTAGAGCTGACGGGGTTTTTTTTTTCATAGGAAGGTTTGTATTGATCTCTGGCTGAGTAAGTTTTAATTTGCCAAATTTAATTTAATGATTTTTTTTCCATGCGATAAATGGAGAGTTGCTCTTTAGATTGACTTCAAACCTCCAGCACGTATGTGTGTGTGTGTGTGTGTGTGTGTGTGTGTGTGTGTGTGTGTCTGTCTGTCTTTGACAAAGGTGTGGATTGATTTTTACACGTCTCCACAATTAGCCGCAGTTCACACTGTTTAACTATCATATAAAAAGTGTAGCAGCACACTGCGGATGTATCTATTTTTTTAAAGATAATTTCTTCCCTCTCACTCTCTCTGAACCTTCTGCTTCCTTTCCCTCTGCCTTTCTCTCCCTTTCCCACCACCCCATCCTCTTCACCCACGTCAGGTGGCATCACACAGGTGAAAACACCTGCACCTTCCACCCCGTCACCTCCAGCTTCAGGGGGCAGAAGCTCACCTGAGGATCAGAGGAGGGTCATCCCCCCCATCTGAGAGCCAATAAACAGGTGGCGTCCCCCCTATTTCCTCCACCTTTCCCCTCCTCCTCCACCTCTATCACCACCTCCCTCTCACCAGGTGACGGAGCAGAAGTTATCGGCGCTGACAGGTAAAAATGCATATTCACCTTGGAGGCGTCGGTATTATTTCCACGAAGGTGAGGTGGGAGCAGGTAAAGTTTTAGCTGGCCAAGGCCAAGGCACATTGCATATATATATATATATATATATATATATATATATATATATATATATATATATATATATATATATATATATATATATATATATATATATATATATATATATATATATATATATATATATATATATATATATATATATTTAAACGGCTTCAGGAAGAAATCCAAATACTCTTCCTTGAAGCCTTTTTATCCACTTCTCCGAGGCTATGGGTCCCACAATTTACACCAAAGGTGGACCCCATCCATACACACACACACACACACACACATATATATATATATATATATATATATATATATATATATATATATATATATATATATATATATATATACTGTATATATATATATATATATATATATATATATATATATATAGAGATATAGTCTGTATATATATATATATATATATATATATATATATATATATATATATATATATATATATATATAAATGCACAGTAGTAGTAATGTATAGCAGTAGGTTGGTAGACAGCAACCACCCAGGGAGGTACTACCGTCCTGCCAAGTGAGTGTAAAACGAAAGCCTGTAATTGTTTTACATGATGGTAGGATTGCTGGTGTGTTTTGTCTGTCTCATAAATATGCAAGATTACAGGCATGTCTTGCTACTTCTACTTACACTTGGGTCACACTACACACACATGTACACGTTTATTTATACACACTCATCTGAGTTTTCTTTGATTTTATCTTAATAGTTCTTGGTCTTATTACTTTTCCTTCTATATCCATGGGGAAGTGGAATAAGAATCTTTCCTCCGTATGCCATGCGTGTTGTAAAAGTCAACTAAAATGCCGAGAACAATGGGCTAGTAACCCCTTTTCCTGTAAAGATTACTAAAAAGAATAAGAAGAAGCAAATTGTCAAAGTGGGAAGTCTGAATGTGCGTGGATTTGTGCAAATGATAAGAAAGAGATGATTGTGGATGTTATGAATGAGAAGAAACTGGATGTCCTGGCTTTAAGTGAAACAAAGCTGAAGGGGGTGGGAGAGTTTCAATGGAGAGGAATAAATGGGATTAGGTCAGGGGTTTCAAATAGAGTTAGAGCTAAAGAAGGAGTAGCAATAATGTTGAAGGATAAGCAGGATAGGCAGGAAAAGAGGGACTACAAATGTATAAATTCAAGGATTATGTGGAGTAAAATAAAGATTGGATGTGAAAAGTGGGTTATAGTGTGTATGCACCTGGAGAAGAGAGAAGTGTAGAGGAGAAAGAGAGATTCTGGGAAATGTTGAGTGAATGCGTGGGGAGTTTTGAATCAAGTGTGAGAATAATGATGGTTGGGGATTTCAATGCTAAAGTGGGTAAAAATGTTATGGAGGGAGTAGTAGGTAAATTTGGGGTGCCAGGGGTAAATGTAAATGGGGAGCCTTTAATTGAGCTATGTGTAGAAAGAAATTTTTAAAAGGTTGATGTGTAGGCTCCAGGATGTACATGTTTATAGAGGGGCAACTGATATATCGGATCATTATTTAGTTGTAGCTACAGTTAGAGTAAGAGGTAGATGGGAAAAAGAGGAAGGTGGCAACAACAAGTAAGAGGGAGGTGAAAGTGTATAAACAAAGGGAGGAGGAAGTTCGGGCGAGATATAAGCGACTATTGGCAGAAAGGTGGGCTAGTGCAAAGATGAGTAGTGGGGGGGTTGAAGAGGGTTGGAATAGTTTTAAAAATGCAGTATTAGAATGTGGGGCAGAAGTTTGTGGTTATAGGAGGGTGGGGGCAGGAGGGAAGAGGAGTGATTGGTGGAATGATGAAGTAAAGGGTGTGATAAAAGAGAAAAAGGTAGCTTATGAGAGGTTTTTACAAAGCAGAAGTGTTTTAAGAAGAGCAGAGTATATGGAGAGTAAAAGAAAGGTGAAGAGAGTGGTGAGAGAGTGCAAAAGGAGAGCAGATGATAGAGTGGGAGAGGCACTGTCAAGAAATTTTAATGAAAATAAAAATTTTTGGAGTGAGTTAAACAAGTTAAGAAAGCCTAGGGAAAGTATGGATTTGTCAGTTATAAACAGAGTAGGGGAGTTGGTAGACGGGGAGAGGGAGGTATTAGGTAGATGGCGAGAATATTTTGAGGAACTTTTAAATGTTGAGGAAGAAAGGGAGGCGGTAATTTCATGCACTGGCCAGGGAGGTATACCATCTTTTAGGAGTGAAGAAGAGCAGAATGTAAGTGTGGTGGAGGTACGTGAGGCATTACGTAGAATGAAACGGGGTAAAGCAGCTGGAACTGATGGGATCATGACAGAAATGTTAAAAGCAGGGGGGGATATAATGTTGGAGTGGTTGGTACTTTTGTTTAATAAATGTATGAAAGAGGGGAAGGTACCTAGGGATTGGCGGAGAGCCTGTATAGTCCCTTTATATAAAGGGAAAGGGGACAAAAGAGATTGTAAAAATTATAGAGGAATAAGTTTACTGAGTATACCAGGAAAAGTATACGGTAGAGTTATAATTGAAAGAATTAGAGGTAAGACAGAATGTAGGATTGCGGATGAGCAAGGAGGCTTCAGAGTGGGTAGGGGATGTGTAGATCAAGTGTTTACATTGAAGCATATATGTGAACAGTATTTAGAAAAAGGTAGGGAAGTTTTTATTGCATTTATGGATTTGAAAAAAAAAACATATGATAGAGTGGATAGAGGAGCAATGTGGCAGATGTTGCAAGTATATGGAATAGGTGGTAAGTTACTAAATGCTGTTAAGAGTTTTTATGAGGATAGTGAGGCTCAGGTTAGGGTGTGTAGAAGAGAGGGAGAATACTTCCCGGTAAAAGTAGGTCTTAGACAGGGATGTGTAATGTCACCATGGTTGTTTAATATATTTATAGATGGGGTTGTAAAAGAAATAAATGCTAGGGTGTTCGGGAGAGGGGTGGGATTAAATTATGGGGAATCAAACTCAAAATGGGAATTGACACAGTTACTTTTTGCTGATGATAATGTGCTTATGGGAGATTCTAAAGAAAAATTGCAAAGGTTAGTGGATGAGTTTGAGAATGTGTGTAAAGGTAGAAAGTTGAAAGTGAACATAGAAAAGAGTAAGGTGATGAGAGTATCAAATGATTTAGATAAAGAAAAATTGGATATCAAATTGGGGAGGAGGAGTATGGAAGAAGTGAATGTTTTCAGATACTTGGGAGTTGACGTGTCGGCGGATGGATTTATGAAGGATGAGGTTAATCATAGAATTGATGAGGGAAAAAAGGTGAGTGGTGCGTTGAGGTAATGTGGAGTCAAAAAACGTTATCTATGGAGGCAAAGAATGGAGGCAAAGAATGTATGAAAGTATAGTAGTACCAACACTCTTATATGGGTGTGAAGCTTGGGTGGTAAATGCAGCAGCGAGTAGACGGTTGGAGGCAGTGGAGATGTCCTGTCTAAGGGCAATGTGTGGTGTAAATATTATGCAGAAAATTCGGAGTGTGGAAATTAGGAGAAGGTGTGGAGTTAATAAAAGTATTAGTCAGAGGGCAGAAGAGGGGTTGTTGAGGTGGTTTGGTCATTTAGAGAGAATGGATCAGAGTAGAATGACATGGAAAGCATATAAATCTATAGGGGAAGGAAGGAGGGGTAGGGGTCGTCCTCAAAAGGGTTGGAAAGAGGGGGTAAAGGAGGTTTTGTGGGCGAGGGGCTTGGACTTCCAGCAAGCGTGCATGAGCGTGTTAGATAGGAGTGAATGGAGACGAATGATACTTGGGACCTGACGATCTGTTGGAGTGTGAGCAGGGTAATATTTAGTGAAGGGATTCAGGGAAACCGGTTATTTTCATATAGTCGGACTTGAGTCCTGGAAATGGGAAGTACAATGCCTGCACTTTAAAGGAGGGGTTTGGGATATTGGCAGTTTGGAGGGATATGTTGTGTATCTTTATACGTATATGCTTCTAAACTGTTGTATTCTGAGCACCTCTGCAAAAGCAGTGATAATGTGTGAGTGTGGTGAAAGTGTTGAATAATGATGAAAGTATTTTCTTTTTTGGGGATTTTCTTTCTTTTTTGGGTCACCCTGCCTCGGTGGGAGATGGCCGACTTGTTGAAAAAAAATAATAAAAACATATATATATATATATATATATATATATATATATATATATATATATATATATATATATATATATATATATATATATATATATATATGTCGTGCCGAATATGTAAAACTGGTCAATTAGCAAGAACTCATTTAAAATTAAGTCTTTTCTGAAATTTTCTCTTATACGTTTAAAGATATATTTTTTTCATTAATGTTAATGTAAAAATTTTTAATTTTGCACCAAAAGAATCTTAGAAAACTTACCTAACCTTATTATAACAAGATCAATTTATTTTAGCCTAACCCAACTAAATATATTTTAAATACGTTTACAATAATTTAGTACTAAACAAACACAATCAAATATATTTTTTTCGTTAGGTTCAGAATGATTTTGGCGAAATTATTGCATACACAAATTTTCACTTGTCCTATATGGCAAGATGAGCGTTGCTATTTAAGCCAAGATCGCAAGTTCTGCCTATTCGGCACGACATATATATATATATATATATATATATATATATATATATATATATATATATATATATATGCAACAATCACGAACGAGTGATAAAAGGTATTAAATGACCATGGGGGGAGTTGAATGATAGGAAAATAACTCTTAGTATTTATTCATTTGAAAGGCTCAATGAAGCAATAAAAGAACATTCCAAACCAGGTTAGGAGTCTCCGTCAGCTCCTCAGAAACCTGGAGGAGGGAAGAGAATGCAACTGGCGTTCCCCCTTTGGACGGCCACATTGACACGCTGAGACCTGTGGTTGTAAATATATAAAAATACCACAGTGAAAATATTAAAAACACCTGAGTGCTTTCATGTGCTTACACAAACATCTTCTAAGGAATTAGGAGATACCTCTCCTATTTCTTCTAACGATATTGTGTGCCAGCACATGAGTGAGAGCATATGTGAGGTGATATCTCAGCTCCTTAAGTCTTATTAGTTCTACAACTTCTTGATAACGTGAGAAATCACACTCCTTTATTTTGCTCAGTGGTGTTGATGAGGTAAACAATGGCAGACTCAAGACACTTTCACTAAGAGTTGTCATTTTCACAAAATACCCAATGTCTTATTATATCAGTGGTATTTAGTGCTGACAAGTTGACAAGTTCAACACCTGGGTATGGTATAAACCTTGTTAATAGATACCGATAAATTAGCAAACACGATACTCATCCAGGCAAAGCACCACCTACCTAACAACACAGGAGTCACATGATCCCATTGTCTACCTGTATTCATGTCAATACGACAATCTTCAGGTCACCATGTGTCACTCAGACCTCATTCTCCGCCTACTATATACTGTCTTGTTAACCTCTATATGTTAGAAGTGATCAAAGTCCCAGGACCTAAGCGTTTTCTAAAAAAAAAAATATGCCCTAGTGTTTGCTCACGTGTCTTTTTAAACCAACACCTGAGTATGAAGATGCTTGGGTGTTACAAATGTCTAATTCATCACATGCAATGTTCTCTACACTGCTCACAGCCTCACTTAATGTGGCACAAACAGTAGATGAAACTGAAATACTTTTGTACCAGTGATTACCACTGGTATGATAGACGAGTGAAGTATCAGGACATTTGTTAAGGAGAACTTTCACCTGACATCGATAAAGCCCTTCCCTAATGCAGGCGAAAGATATTGTTAATAAATGCCCATTTATCTCACTGCTGACCTGCATATGATATACCTTTACCCATTTTTTGGCTACCGCAAGAGAGATATTCTTGAGCTCTATTTAGTAAACGCTGAAATGTGCTCGAGATTGATCTAGTATGAGACTGATCTGGTGCGAGACTGATCTGGTGTTTCCACACTGAATATGTAAAGAGGGGAGCGATATTGCGGGTTCTAAAGGGTCTCTGAGTTCCTACACACATGAATGATCTTACACTGGCCTGCGAGACCAGGATCCTCAGCCTTCCCCAGGAGAGGAGATAGGCAGCCCCGTCCTCCAAGAGCGTACGTCGGCTTATCAACATTCTAAGGCACTACGCTGTGTCTCTCGCTGCCAGTCGCAAGGTGCTCATTTTTGCTATTTCCTTATCAGTACTACAAACCAATACGAATAGAACTACCTTAAGGTTTCTCTCTCTCTCTCTCTCTCCCTAAATGTTCGACATGGTGGAAGGAGAGATTCAGGTTGTGAAGTGTGGGTGTTCCCTCGTGAGTACAGATACGTAACAACCAGACCAGGTCTGAGTCCTCAGAGGCTGGGGTATATCTACCTTCTGCGAAAGCTTTCGAGGTGAGACAGGAGGAGCGTCAGCAGACAATGTGAGGGAGTGGTTTGGTTTGCACTGAGTTACTTAAGTAACGCAAACGAGGTAGTAAGAGTTAGTTTGGAAAAAGAGTCTCACACAATCAAATTACAAAGACTTCAGTAAATTCGCCTTGTGCCGGTAAATAGCGGAGCCAATCAGACTAGAAAATATCCTCAATCATATAATTACAAATAATGAATACCTGATCCGGAACATAATGTTGTCGAAGGCCAACTCAGACCACAACCTTATCCCACTCCTGTCTTATCAGTCATGAGGAGCTATTGAAATTAAATTTCAATAATAAAAACATCAACTAGCATCAAATATACCGCATCCTTACTGAAATATGCTAAGACTATATAACTAAAATGGATCTGAACCAACATCTTGCGAGGAAGAGTTCAAGAGGACCACCCCAAGTATGCTACAGACTTATGCTATTACGTAAAAGGAGATGAAAGAAAGAGGCGGCTCCTCTATGGACAAAGCCGATGGATCCCAGAATTTCTCGAAGGCAGCATAATTTTTCAACAATGAAAGGAAACGCTAGTTAGAGAAATGGAGAACTATGAGCTGAAACCGAGTGCATTATATAGTCAAGGAGATAGAGAGAGAGATAGAGATAAATAGATAGAGAGAGAGAGAGAGAGAGAGAGAGAGAGAGAGAGAGAGAGAGAGAGAGAGAGAGAGAGAGAGAGAGAGAGAGAGAGAGAGAGAGAAAGAGAAAGAGAGAGAGAGAGAGAAAGAGAAAGAGAAAGAGAGTATAAAGCCATGAGATTAGAAGAAATCCAAAATGCTTTTTCTCATATACAAAATCCGAGGTGAAAACCCCATCTAGGATCGGGTCCTTATGGAAGGCAGATGGGACATATACTATGAAAAAGAGAAATCTATTGTTTCTCTGGTAGTGTGGTAGTCTGCTGGCTACAGTTTCCAGGTTTCTTGTTTACCTCGCCTGCCAGCGCCATCTGTAGCCCTGAGACATGCAAGTTTTGCTTCCTGTCTATGTCGGCCTAATTTCTCTTTCTACTTGGCTTCTCTTTCCCCCAGTTACCAGAAGAACCCCGTCCCTCACTTCTCCTGAGCTCCTCCTGTCCACACATGTACGTTGCTATTGTACATCACTGTTTTATTAGTGTTGTGTTTCTTGTGTTTTCAGCTGTTAATGTGTTGTCCCAAATGACAGTATTGTTGTCTTAATGTAATTCTGATAACTCGCCACCCATCTGATCAACTTCATCCAGCTTACTGGTTAAGTATGTAACACTTTGTGATATTTAGGTTTATCGCGGCCCATAGGTCCCCCAGACGTGCGAGTGTCGTCACTGATAGTGGTGACTGATGTAGAGTTTAAGGCAACTGAGTGGTGTAGTCGGGCTTATCTATGATCATCAGTCCCTCAGGATTCATTTTTTTTATATTTTATTTAAAACTTCATGTACAAATATATATATAGGTACATATATCAATATGTAACATTGACACTGGTGATGAACGATAAACATTCACTACACAATCTACTGAATAAGTACATACATAAAGACATTAAAATAAAATGAACACAACCTATAGACTGCTTCTACGTACGTTGTTTCACAAGTACACAAGGTTCATAAAGTGGAACTTACTCAGTATTGCTTACACCCCCCCCCCACCACCAATCAATACATTGTGCAGGATTCATTGAGTGTGGCACCATTATAGTGGCACTAATCTGATGCTGGTTTCTTTTTCTGTCTCATAAACACGCTAGATAACAGGGATATCTTGCTACTCCTACTTACACTTTGGTCACACTTCACAGACACGCACATGCATATATATATACATACATCTAGGTTTTTCTCCTTTTTCTAAATAGCTCTTGTTTTTTCTTTATTTCTTCTATTGTCCATGGGGAAGTGGAAAAGAATCTTTCCTCCGTAAGCCATGCGTGTCGTATGAGGCGACTAAAATGCCGGGAGCAATGGGCTGGTAACCCCTTCTCCTGTAGACATTTACTAAAAAAGAGAAGAAGAAAAACTTTATAAAACTGGGATGCTTGAATGTGCGTGGATGTAGTGCGGATGACAAGAAACAGATGATTGCTGATGTTATGAATGAAAAGAAGTTGGATGTCCTGGCCCTAAGCGAAACAAAGCTGAAGGGGGTAGGGGAGTTTCGGTGGGGGGAAATAAACGGGATTAAATCTGGAGTATCTGAAAGAGTTAGAGAAAAGGAAGGGGTAGCAGTAATGTTGAAGGATCAGATATGGAAGGGGAAAAGAGAATATGAATGTGTAAATTCAAGAATTATGTGGATTAAAGTAAAGGTTGGATGCGAAAAGTGGGTCATAATAAGCGTGTATGCACCTGGAGAAGAGAGGAATGTAGAGGAGAGAGAGAGATTTTGGGAGATGTTAAGTGAATGTATAGGAGCCTTTGAACCAAGTGAGAGAGTAATTGTGGTAGGGGACCTGAATGCTAAAGTAGGAGAAACTTTTAAAGAGGGTGTGGTAGGTAAGTTTGGGGTGCCAGGTGTAAATGATAATGGGAGCCCTCTGATTGAACTTTGTATAGAAAGGGGTTTAGTTATAGGTAATACATATTTTAAGAAAAAGAGGATAAATAAGTATACAAGATATGATGTAGGGCGAAATGACAGTAGTTTGTTGGATTATGTATTGGTAGATAAAAGACTGTTGAGCAGACTTCAGGATGTACATGTTTATAGAGGGGCCACAGATATATCAGATCACTTTCTAGTTGTAGCTACACTGAGAGTAAAAGGTAGATGGGATACAAGGAGAATAGAAGCATCAGGGAAGAGAGAGGTGAAGGTTTATGAACTAAAAGAGGAGGCAGTTAGGGTAAGATATAAACAGCTATTGGAGGATAGATGGGCTAATGAGAGCATAGGCAATGGGGTCGAAGAGGTATGGGGTAGGTTTAAAAATGTAGTGTTGGAGTGTTCAGCAGAAGTTTGTGGTTACAGGAAGGTGGGTGTGGGAGGGAAGAGGAGCGATTGGTGGAATGATGATGTAAAGAGAGTAGTAAGGGAGAAAAAGTTAGCATATGAGAAGTTTTTACAAAGTAGAAGTGATGCAAGGAGGGAAGAGTATATGGAGAAAAAGAGAGGTGTTAAGAGAGTGGTGAAGCAATGTAAAAAGAGAGCAAATGAGAGAGTAGGTGAGATGTTATCAAGAAATTTTGTTGAAAATAAGAAAAAGTTTTGGAGTGAGATTAACAAGTTAAGGAAGCCTAGAGAACAAATCGATTTGTCAGTTAAAAATAGGAGAGGAGAGTTATTAAATGGAGAGTTAGAGGTACTGGGAAGATGGAGGGAATATTTTGAGGAATTGTTAAATGTTGATGAAGATAGGGAAGCTGTGATTTCGTGTATAGGGCAAGGAGGAATAACATCTTGTAGGAGTGAGGAAGAGCCAGTTGTGAGTGTGGGGGAAGTTCATGAGGCAGTAGGTAAATGAAAGGGGGTAAGGCAGCCGGGATTGATGGGATAAAGATAGAAATGTTAAAAGCAGGTGGGGATATAGTTTTGGAGTGGTTGGTGCAATTATTTAATAAATGTATGGAAGAGGGTAAGGTACCTAGGGATTGGCAGAGAGTATGCATAGTTCCTTTGTATAAAGGCAAAGGGGACAAAAGAGAGTGCAAAAATTATAGGGGGAAGTCGAAGATCAAAATGAATTTTTTATGAGAGAGCCACAGAATTTGGTTAACACAAGCCTATCCGATGTTATCCTGACGCCAAATGACTTCGAACAGGCGATAAATGACATGCCCATGCACTCTGCCCCAGGGCCAGACTCATAGAACTCCGTGTTCATCAAGAACTGCAAGAAGCCCCTATCACGAGCCTTTTCCATCCTATGGAGAGGGAGCATGGACACGGGGGTCGTTTCACAGTTACTAAAAACAACAGACATAGCCCCACTCTACAAAGGGGGCAGTAAAGCAACAGCAAAGAACTACAGACCGATAGCACTAACATCCCATATCATAAAAATCTTTGAAAGGGTCCTAAGAAACAAGATCACCACCCATCTAGAAACCCATCAGTTACACAACCCAGGGCAACATGGGTTTAGAACAGGTCGCTCCTGTCTGTCTCAACAATTGGATCACTACGACAAGGTCCTAGATGCACTAGAAGACAAAAAGAATGCAGATGTAATATATACAGACTTTGCAAAAGCCTTCGACAAGTGTGACCATGGCGTAATAGCGCACAAAATGCGTGCTAAAGGAATAACAGGAAAAGTCGGTCGATGGATCTATAATTTCCTCACTAACAGAACACAGAGAGTAGTCGTCAACAGAGTAAAGTCCGAGGCAGCTACGGTGAAAAGCTCTGTTCCACAAGGCACAGTACTCGCTCCCATCTTGTTCCTCATCCTCATATCCGACATAGACAAGTATGTCAGCCACAGCACTGTGTCTTCCTTTGCAGATGACACCCGAATCTACATGACAGTGTCTTCCATTGCAGACACTGCAAGGCTCCAGGCGGACATCAACCAAATCTTTCAGTGGGCTGCAGAAAACAACATGAAGTTCAACGATGAGAAATTTCAATTACTCAGATATGGTAAACACGAGGAAATTAAATCTTCACCAGAGTACAAAACAAATTCCCATCACAAAATAGAGCGAAACACCAACGTCAAAGACCTGGGAGTGATCATGTCGGAGGATCTCACCTTCAAGGACCATAACATTGTATCAATCGCATCTGCTAGAAAAATGACAGGATGGATAATGAGAACCTTCAAAACTAGGGAGGCCAAGCCCATGATGACACTCTTCAGGTCACTTGTTCTATCTAGGCTGGAATATTGCTGCACACTAACAGCACCTTTCAAGGCAGGTGAAATTGCTGACCTAGAAAATGTACAGAGAACCTTCACGGCGCGCATAACGGAGATAAAACACCTCAATTACTGGGAGCCCTTGACAGGAAATTTAGAGTCAGGTGACTTTCTTGATACGATCCAGGATTGTTTTTTAAAACAGTTTGTGACAGAGCCTACTAGGGAAAATAACCTCCTTGACTTGGTCCTTGCCAGTAGGGAAACACTAATTAATAATCTTGAGGTTAATGATGAGCTTGGGGAAAGTGATCACAAATCACTCAGTTTTAATATATCATGGAATTCCCCTAATAATGGCAATCAAGTCTCCGTCCCTGACTTTCGCTTGGCTGATTTCATAGGACTGAAAAATTACTTAGATGGGCTGAACTGGAATGACCTGACTAAGGGTCAGGTAGGTGGTGATGGTTTCCGATATGATGCTTTCCAGGGCATAGTTCTAGCTGCTCAGTCAAATTATGTTCCAAATAGGGAAATCAGATCAAACAAAAATGATCCTAAATGGATGAACAATAGATTAAAATATCTGATTGGTCAAAAGAGAGGCATATATAGGCAAATCAAAAGAGGAGAGGGGCAATTAAGAAATCGATATATTCAGTTAAAGAGAGAAATAAAAAAGGGAATTAGAAAAGCAAAAAGAGATTATGAGGTTAAAGTTGCAAGAGAATCGAAGACTAACCCAAAAGGATTCTTTCAGGTATACAGAAGTAAGATCAGGGACAAGATTGGCCCACTCAAAAGTTCCCCGGGTCAGCTCACTGACAGTGATAAGGAAATGTGTAGAATTTTTAACACATACTTCCTCTCAGTTTTTACACAGGAGGATACCAGCGATATTCCAGTAATGATAAATTATGTAGAACAGGACGATAATAAACTGTGCACGATTAGGGTCACAAGTGACATGGTCCTTAGGCAAATAGATAAATTAAAACCTAACAAATCCCCAGGCCCTGATGAACTGTACGCAAGGGTTCTAAAAGAATGTAAAGAGGAGCTTAGCACACCTTTGGCTAATCTTTTCAACATATCACTATAAACTGGCATGGTGCCAGATAAGTGGAAAATGGCAAATGTGATACCTATTTTCAAAACAGGTGACAGGTCCTTAGCTTCGAACTATAGACCAATAAGCCTAACCTCCATAGTGGGAAAATTTATGGAATCAATAATTGCCGAGGCAGTTCGTAGCCACCTTGAAAAGCATAAATTAATCAACGAATCTCAGAATGGTTTTACAAAGGGGCGTTCCTGCCTTACGAATTTATTAACTTTTTTCACTAAGGTATTTGAGGAGGTAGATCATGGTAATGAATATGATATTGTGTATATGGACTTCAGTAAGGCTTTTGACAGGGTCCCACATCAGAGACTATTGAGGAAAATTAAAGCACATGGAATAGGAGGAGAAATTTTTTCCTGGATAGAGGCATGGTTGACAAATAGGCAGCAGAGAGTTTGCATAAATGGGGAGAAATCAGAGTGGGGAAGCGTCACGAGCGGTGTTCCACAGGGGTCAGTGTTGGGCCCCCTGCTGTTCACAATCTACATAAACGACATAGATGAGGGCATAAAGAGCGACATCGGCAAGTTTGCCGATGACACCAAAATAGGCCGTCGAATTCATTCTGACGAGGACATTCGAGCACTCCAGGAAGATTTGAATAGACTGATGCAGTGGTCGGAGAAGTGGCAGATGCAGTTTAATATAGACAAATGCAAAGTTCTAAATGTTGGACAGGACAATAACCATGCCACATATAAACTAAATAATGTAGATCTTAATATTACGGATTGCGAAAAAGATTTAGGAGCTCTGGTTAGCAGTAATCTGAAACCAAGACAACAGTGCATAAGTGTTCGCAATAAAGCTAATAGAATCCTTGGCTTCATATCAAGAAGCATAAATAATAGGAGTCCTCAGGTTGTTCTTCAACTCTATACATCCTTGGTTAGGCCTCATTTAGATTATGCTGCACAGTTTTGGTCACCGTATTACAGGATGGATATAATGTACAAAGGAGGATGACAAAGTTGATCCCATGGACCAGAAACCTTCCCTATGAGGATAGACTAAGGGCCCTGAATCTGCACTCTCTAGAAAGACGTAGAATTAGGGGGGATATGATTGAGGTGTATAAATGGAAGACAGGAATAAATAAAGGGGAAGTAAATAGTGTGCTGAAAATATCTAGCCTAGACAAGACTCGCAGCAATGGTTTTAAGTTGGAAAAATTCAGATTCAGGAAGGATATAGGAAAGTACTGGTTTGGTAATAGAGTTGTGGATGAGTGGAACAAACTCCCGAGTACAGTTATAGAGGCCACAACGTTGTGTAGCTTTAAAAATAGGTTCGATAAATACATGAGTGGATGTGGGTGGGTGTGAGTTGGACCTGATAGCTTGTGCTACCAGGTCGGTTGCCGTGTTCCTCCTTAAATCAATGTGACCTGACCTGACTAGGTTGGGTGCATTGGCTTAAGCCGGTAGGAGACTTGGACCTGCCTCGCATGGGCCAGTAGGCCTTCTTCAGTGTTCCTTCGTTCTTATGTTCTTATGTTCCTAAACCTGTATTCCCTGGAACGCAGGCGGGAGAGATACATCATTATATACACCTGGAAAATCCTAGAGGGACTAGTACCGAACTTGCACACGAAAATCACTCACTACGAAAGCAAAAGACTTGGCAGACGATGCAACATCCCCCCAATGAAAAGCAGGGGTGTCACTAGCACGTTAAGAGACCATACAATAAGTGTCAGGGGCCCGAGACTGTTCAACTGCCTCCCAGCATACATAAGGGGGATTACCAACAGACCCCTGGCAGTCTTCAAGCTGGCACTGGACAAGCACCTAAAGTCGGTTCCTGACCAGCCGGGCTGTGGCTCGTACGTTGGATTGCGTGCAGCCAGCAGTAACAGCCTGGTTGATCAGGCTCTGATCCACCAGGAGGCCTGGTCACAGACCGGGCCGCGGGGGCGTTGACCCCCGGAACTCTCTCCAGGTAAACTCCAGGTATACCTGATAAAGTGTATGGTAGAGTTATTATTGAAAGAATTAAGAGTAAGACGGAGAATAGGATAGCAGATGAACAAGGAGGCTTTAGGAAAGGTAGGGGGTGTGTGGACCAGGTGTTTACAATGAAACACATAAGTGAACAGTATTTAGATAAGGCTAAAGAGGTCTTTGTGGCATTTATGGATTTGGAAAAGGCGTATGACAGGGTGGATAGGGGGGCAATGTGGCAGATATTGCAGGTATATGGTGTAGGAGGTAGTTTTTACGAGGATAGTGAGGCTCAAGTTAGAGTATGTAGGAAAGAGGGAAATTATTTCCCAGTAAAAGTAGGCCTTAGACAAGGATGTGTGATGTCACCGTGGTTGTTTAATATATTTATAGATGGGGTTGTAAGAGAAGTAAATGCGAGGGTCTTGGCAAGAGGCGTGGAGTTAAAAGATAAAAAATCACACATAAAGTGGGAGTTGTCACAGTTGCTCTTTGCTGATGACACTGTGCTCTTGGGAGATTCTGAAGAGAAGTTGCAGAGATTGGTGGATGAATTTGGTAGGGTATGCAAAATAAGAAAACTAAAAGTGAATACAGGAAAGAGTAAGGTTATGAGGATAACAAAAAGATTAGGTGATGAAAGATTGGATATCAGATTGGAGGGAGAGAGTATGGAGGAGGTGAATGTATTCAGATATTTGGGAGTGGACGTGTCAGCGGATGGGTCTATGAAAGATGAGGTGAATCATAGAACTGATGAGGGGAAAAGGGTGAGTGGTGCACTTAGGAGTCTGTGGAGACAAAGAACTTTGTCCTTGGAGGCAAAGAGGGGAATGTATGAGAGTATAGTTTTACCAATGCTCTTATATGGGTGTGAAGCATGGGTGATGAATGTTGCAGCGAGGAGAAGGCTGGAGGCAGTGGAGATGTCATGTCTGAGGGCAATGTGTGGTGTGAATATAATGCAGAGAATTCGTAGTTTGGAAGTTAGGAGGAGGTGCGGGATTACCAAAACTGTTGTCCAGAGGGCTGAGGAAGGGTTGTTGAGGTGGTTCGGACATGTAGAGAGAATGGAGCGAAACAGAATGACTTCAAGAGTGTATCAGTCTGTAGTGGAAGGAAGGCGGGGTAGGGGTCGGCCTAGGAATGGTTGGAGGGAGAGGGTAAAGAAGGTTTTGTGTGCGAGGGGCTTGGACTTCCAGCAGGCATGCGTGAGCGTGTTTGATAGGAGTGAATGGAGACAAATGGTTTTTAATACTTGACGTGCTGTTGGAGTGTGAGCAAAGTAACATTTATGAAGGGGTTCAGGGAAACCGGCAGGCCGGACTTAAGTCCTGGAGATGGGAAGTACAGTGCCTGCACTCTGAAGGAGGGGTGTTAATGTTGCAGTTTAAAAACTGTAGTGTAAAGCACCCTTCTGGCAAGACAGTGATGGAGTGAATGATGAAAGTTTTTCTTTTTCGGGCCACCCCGCCTTGGTGGGAATCGGCCAGTGTGATAATAAAAAGAAATAAATAATAATCTGATGTCACTGACCAGTGGCTCTCTTCACTACCTTCCACCTTCTCTCAAGCTGCCAGCTTCAATTTTTTTCCATACAACTAGCTGAGTACAAACAGGAAGCGCGTCTCTCTCGCACTCGACAGGAGGAGGATCAAGCCACTACCACATCTTGCTCTGAACGACCCACAGGGGATTAGCGCTTAACATTAATTTACTATTATTGCGAGCTGCAATGCCGTCACTTGTTCACACAGTGACCTATAGATCGTTCTCACCTGTGATTTGTTATCACCACCATAACCACCCACCATCACCCACCACCACCACCCACCATCACTACCACCATCAACCATCACCACCAACATCACCACCACCATCACCCACCTCCTACAGCCTCTTACTGCATCGTATACATCAACCCACGTCTTCATACATCCACTAGTTTTAGCAGTATATGCAAGTGACTATTCTGTTATTCCTGTTATTCCTGTATTACTCAAATTAGTCTTTTATGCTTATTCATGCTCTTTATTGTTCTTTCGCGCATTTATTCGATATCTCTATCCAATTTATCTTATGGTTTTATTTATTTTTATTTTCCAGAGCAGAAGCGAGTTATCCCGCTGTCCCGGAGAGCAAAAAAAAAAAAATGACTTAAATACTGGTCACAACAAGTGACTAATAAGTGAGTCATTAAAAAGTTAAAGGATTGATTATCTAAATTAATTTCTTATGAATAAGACTCGAAAAGCTGTTGACATCTCAATTTCCTGACATACTCTCACCCGCTAGACTTCGAGGAAGCCACAGTAAGCAAGTCCGTACACTCTGTCCCAGGCTCAGACTTGTCGAACTCCATGGGCATCTACAAAAAATTATCCCATGCCTTAAATATTCTATGGACAAGCCTGGACACAGAAATTATCCGACAGCCATTAAAAACCACCATAAATGCGGCCTTAAAATAGTGTCACCAACAGTGTCACCAATATTAGTGTCACCAACAGTGTCACCAATATTAGTGTCACCAACAGTGTCACCAATATTAGTGTCACCAACAGTGTCACCAACACCAGCACTTACAAGGACCAGTATCAATAGTGTCACAAGCAAAAGTACCAAACCAGCAGGTCACCTGACAACGTCTTAGAGATCAAACTAAGAAGAACCAAGGTAGCGGTGGCACTAATATACAACCCCTGAACAAACAACAGAATCCTACAACAGAGAGAGAGCTCACCTCCCCCCACCTGAACCTCAACCACCATCTCAACCCCCGCTCCCCACTTCCAATCCCACCCCCACCTCCGCAAATTCTAATAGGTGATTGCAGATTTGGTAATAAAGTTATAATTGGTAATTACAAAGTTAACACACACACACTGCGTGCAAACAGCATGAGTATACATGCTTAACAAACGCACTCGCACAATGAACGCACACACTCACGGGAACGCACACACTTACGGGAAACGCACACACTTACGGGAACGCACACACTTACGGAAACGCACACACTTACGGGAACGTACACACAAAAAACACTTAAAATGAACGCCGACACACAAAACACACACACGCAAGCACAATAAAACATAGAAGCAACATTCAGAGGGCACCGGTCCACCCAACAGCACTCTGATGATGTTTTGTAAAACCTATCAAAATGTTCTTCACTTTAACCCAAAAAATGTTTGTCAATAAGACCCATCAAAATATTCTTCTAGAGCCAACATATCCTTCTAGACCCATCAAAATATTCTTCTAGAGCCAACATATCCTTCTAGAACCATCAAAATATTCTTCTAGAGCCAACATATCCTTCTAGAACCATCAAAATATTCTTCTAGAGCCAACATATCCTTCTAGAACCATCAAAATATTCTTCTAGAGCCAACATATCCTTCTAGACCCATCAAAATATTCTTCTAGAGCCAACATATCCTTCTAGAACCATCAAAATATTCTTTTAGAGTCAACATATCCTTCTAGAACCATCAAAATATTCTTCTAGAGCCAACATATCCTTCTAGAACCATCAAAATATCCTTCTTGAGGCAAGATATCCTTCTAGAACCATCAAAATATCCTTCTTGAGGCAAGATATCCTTCTAGAGCCATCAAAATATCCTTCTTGAGGCAAGATATCCTTCTAGAGCCATCAAAATATCCTTCCTGTAGCAAGATATCCTTCTAGAGCCATCAAAATATTCTTCTAGAGCCAACATATCATTGACGACCCATCAATATAACATTCTTCCTGACACAACGAGCCGTCAAGAATGACTACAGAAGACAGAATTTTTTTAGTTAACATTCTTATGGAAAGGAAGAGGAAAAAAAGATAAAAATTATTTGTAATTCCAGACCCAAGGACAGACGGAACTTTTTTCTGTCTGTCTGTCTGTCTGTCTGTCTCTCTGTCTCTCTTCAGGTCCAGTAGCCTTAACACTGATAATTCAACAGTAAGATGAGTAGTGGTGTAAAAATTGAGGCCAACGAGGAGATGGAGGGAGTGGGAGTGATGGAGGGTGTGGGAGTGATGGAGGGAGTGGGAGTGATGGAGGGTGTGGGAGAGTGATGGAGGGTGTGGGAGAGTGATGGAGGGTGTGGGAGAGTGATGGAGGGTGTGGGAGAGTGATGGAGGGTGTGGGAGAGTGATGGAGGGTGTGGGAGAGTGATGGAGGGTGTGGGAGTGATGGAGGGAGAAGCAGTGATGGAGGGTGTGGCAGTGATGGAGGGTGTGGCAGTGATGGAGGGTGTGGCAGTGATGGAGGGTGTGGCAGTGATGGAGGGTGTGGCAGTGATGGAGGGTGTGGCAGTGATGGAGGGTGTGGCAGTGATGGAGGGTATGGCAGTGATGGAGGGTGTGGCAGTGATGGAGGGTGTGGCAGTGATGGAGGGTGTGGCAGTGATGGAGGGTATGGCAGTGATGGAGGGTGTGGCAGTGATGGAGGGTATGGGAGTGATGGAGGGTGTGGCAGTGATGGAGGGTGTGGCAGTGATGGAGGGTGTGGCAGTGATGGAGGGTGTGGCAGTGATGGAGGGTATGGCAGTGATGGAAGGTGTGGCAGTGATGGAGGGTATGGCAGTGATGGAGGGTGTGGCAGTGATGGAGGGTGTGGCAGTGATGGAGGGTGTGGCAGTGATGGAGGGTGTGGCAGTGATGGAGGGTGTGGGAGTGATGGAGGGTGTGGCAGTGATGGAGGGTATGGCAGTGATGGAAGGTGTGGCAGTGATGGAGGGTGTGGCAGTGATGGAGGGTGTGGCAGTGATGGAGGGTGTGGCAGTGATGGAGGGTGTGGCAGTGATGGAGGGTATGGCAGTGATGGAAGGTGTGGCAGTGATGGAGGGTGTGGCAGTGATGGAGGGTGTGGCAGTGATGGAGGGTGTGGCAGTGATGGAGGGTGTGGCAGTGATGGAGGGTGTGGCAGTGATGGAGGATGTGGCAGTGATGGAGGGTGAGAGAGTGGTGGAGGGAGTGGGAATCATGGAGTTATGGGGGAGATGGAGTGGGAGAGATGAAGTGGGAGTTATAGTGTGCGAAATATAGATGGAGTGTGTGTGAGAGATGGAGGGTGTGGGAGAAGGATGTAGTGTATGTGAGATATGGAGGTTGTGGGGAAAGGATGAAGTGTGTGATGGAGGGTGTGTGGAGTGTGTGAGAGATGGAGGGTGTGAGTGTGTGAGAGATGGAGGGTGTGAGGGAAGGATGGAGTGTGGAGTGATGGAGGGTGTGAGGGAAGGAGATGGAGGGTGTGAGGGAAGGATGGAAGAGATGGAGAGATGGAGGGTGTGAGTGAAGGATGGAGTGTGTGAGAGATGGAGGGTGTGAGGGAAGGATGGAGTGTGTGAGTGATGGAGGGTGTGAGGGAAGGATGGAGTGTGTGAGTGATGGAGGGTGTGAGAGTGTGGAATGGAGGGTGTGAGGGAAGGATGGAGTGTGTGAGAGATGGAGGGTGTGAGGGAAGGATGGAGTGTGTGTTAGTGATGGAGGGTGTGAGGGAAGGATGGAGTGTGTGAGAGATGGAGGGTGTGAGGGAAGGATGGAGTGTGTGAGAGATGGAGGGTGTGAGGGAAGGATGGAGTGTGTGAGAGATGGAGGGTGTGAGGGAAGGATGAAGTGTGTTAGTGATGGAGGGTGTGAGGGAAGGATGGAGTGTGTGTTAGTGATGGAGGGTGTGAGGGAAGGATGGAGTGTGTGAGAGATGGAGGGTGTGAGGGAAGGATGGAGTGTGTGAGAGATGGAGGGTGTGAGGGAAGGATGGAGTGTGTGTTAGTGATGGAGGGTGTGAGGGAAGGATGGAGTGTGTGAGAGATGGAGGGTGTGAGGGAAGGATGGAGTGTGTGAGTGATGGAGGGTGTGGGGGAAGGATGGAGTGTGTGAGAGATGGAGGGTGTGAGGGAAGGATGAAGTGTGTTAGTGATGGAGGGTGTGGGGGAAGGATGGAGTGTGTGTTAGTGATGGAGGGTGTGAGGGAAGGATGGAGTGTGTGAGAGATGGAGGGTGTGAGGGAAGGATGGAGTGTGTGAGAGATGGAGGGTGTGAGGGAAGGATGGAGTGTGTGTTAGTGATGGAGGGTGTGAGGGAAGGATGGAGTGTGTGAGAGATGGAGGGTGTGAGGGAAGGATGGAGTGTGTGTTAGTGATGGAGGGTGTGGAGTGTGTGAGGGATGGATGGAGTGTGTGTTAGTGATGGAGGGTGTGAGGGAAGGATGGAGTGTGTGTTAGTGATGGAGGGTGTGAGGGAAGGATGGAGTGTGTGTTAGTGATGGAGGGTGTGAGGGAAGGATGGAGTGTGTGTTAGTGATGGAGGGTGTGAGGGAAGGATGGAGTGTGTGTTAGTGATGGAGGGTGTGAGGGAAGGATGGAGTGTGTGAGTGATGGAGGGTGTGAGGGAAGGATGGAGTGTGTGAGTGATGGAGGGTGTGAGGGAAGGATGGAGTGTGTGAGTGATGGAGGGTGTGGGGAAGGATGAAGTGTGTGAGAGATGGAGGGTGTGAGGGAAGGATGGAGTGTGTGTTAGTGATGGAGGGTGTGAGGGAAGGATGGAGTGTGTGTTAGTGATGGAGGGTGTGAGGGAAGGATGGAGTGTGTGAGAGATGGAGGGTGTGAGGGAAGGATGGAGTGTGTGTTAGTGATGGAGGGTGTGAGGGAAGGATGGAGTGTGTTAGTGATGGAGGGTGTGAGGGAAGGATGGAGTGTGTGAGTGATGGAGAGTGTGAGGGAAGGATGGAGGGTGTGAGTGATGGAGGGTGTGTGGGAAGGATGGAGTGTGAGTGATGGAGGGTGTGGGGGAGGGATGGAGTGTGTGAGAGATGGAGGGTGTGAGGGAAGGATGGAGTGTGTTAGTGATGGAGGGTGTGAGGGAAGGATGAAGTGTGTTAGTGATGGAGGGTGTGAGGGAAGGATGGAGTGTGTTAGTGATGGAGGGTGTGGGGGAAGGATGGAGTGTGTTAGTGATGGAGGGTGTGAGGGAAGGATGAAGTGTGTTAGTGATGGAGGGTGTGAGGGAAGGATGGAGTGTGTTAGTGATGGAGGGTGTGAGGGAAGGATGGAGTGTGTGTTAGTGATGGAGGGTGTGGGGGAAGGATGGAGTGTGTGTTAGTGATGGAGGGTGTGGGGGAAGGATGGAGTGTGTTAGTGATGGAGGGTGTGGGGGAAGGATGGAGTGTGTGTTAGTGATGGAGGGTGTGAGGGAAGGATGGAGTGTGTGTTAGTGATGGAGGGTGTGAGGGAAGGATGGAGTGTGTGAGAGATGGAGGGTGTGTGGGGAAGGATGGAGTGTGTGTTAGTGATGGAGGGTGTGGGGAAGGATGGAGTGTGTGAGGATGGAGGGTGTGGGAGAGAGATGGAGGGTGTGGGAGAGAGATGGAGGGTGTGGGAGAGGGATGGAGGGTGTGGGAGAGGGATGGAGGGTGTGGGAGAGGGATGGAGGGTGTGTGGGGGAAGGATGGAGTGATGGAGGGTGTGGGGGAAGGATGGAGTGTGTGTTAGTGATGGAAGGTGTGGGGGAAGGATGGAGTGTGTGAGTGATGGAGAGTGTGGGGGAAGGATGGAGTGTGTGTTAGTGATGGAGGGTGTGGGTGAAGGATGGAGTGTGTGAGTGATGGAGGGTGTGGAGGAAGGATGGAGTGTGTGAGTGATGGAGGGTGTGGGGGAAGGATGGAGTGTGTGAGTGATGGAGGGTGTGAGGGAAGGGAAGGATGGAGGGTGTGGTAGTGATGGAGGGTGTGGGAGAGTGATGGAGGGTGTGGGAGAGTGATGGAGGGTGTGGGAGAGTGATGGAGGGTGTGGGAGAGTGATGGAGGGTGTGGGAGAGTGATGGAGGGTGTGGGAGAGTGATGGAGGGTGTGGGAGAAGGATGAGTGTGTGTGATGGAGGGTGTGTGAGGGAAGGATGGAGTGTGTGTTAGAGATGGAGGGTGTGAGGGAAGGATGGAGTGTGTGTGTGATGGAGGGTGTGGGGGAAGGATGGAGTGTGTGAGTGATGGAGGGTGTGGGGGAAGGATGGAGTGTGTGAGTGATGGATGGTTTGGGGGAAGGATGGAGTGTGTGAGTGATGGAGGGTGTGGGGGAAGGATGGAGTGTGTGAGTGATGGATGGTTTGGGGGAAGGATGGAGTGTGTGAGTAATGGAGGGTGTGGGGGAAGGATGGAGTGTGTGAGTGATGGAGGGTGTGGGGGAAGGGTGGAGATGTGTGAAGGACGGATGGAGGGTGTGGGGGAAGGATGGAGTGTGTGAGTGATGGAGGGTGTGGGGGAAGGATGGAGTGTGTGAGTGATGGAGGGTGTGGGGGAAGGATGGAGTGTGTGAGTGATGGAGGGTGTGGGGGAAGGATGGAGTGTGTGAGTGATGGAGGGTGTGGGGGAAGGATGGGGGAGTGTGTGTTAGTGATGGAGGGTGTGGGGGAAGGATGGAGTGTGTGTGATGGAGTGAGGGCGTGTGTGAGTGATGGCGGGTGTGGGGAAGGATGGAGGGTGTGTGAGTGATGGAGGGTGTGGGGGAAGGATGGAGTGTGTGAGTGATGGAGGGTGTGGGGGAAGGATGGAGTGTGTGAGTGATGGAGGGTGTGGGGGAAGGATGGAGTGTGTGAGTGATGGAGGGTGTGGGGGAAGGATGGAGTGTTTGAGTGATGGAGTGATGGAGGGTGTGTGGGGAAGGATGGAGTGTGTGAGTGATGGAGGGTGTGGGGGAAGGATGGAGTGTGTGAGTGATGGAGGGTGTGGGGGAAGGATGGAGTGTGTGAGTGATGGAGGGTGTGGGGAAGGATGAAGTGTGTTAGTGATGGAGGGTGTGGGGGAAGGATGGAGTGTGTGGAGTGAAGGAGTGTGTGGTGATGGAGGGTGTGGGGAAGGATGGAGTGTGTGTGATGGAGAGTGATGGAGTGTGTGGTGATGGAGAGGGAAGGATGGAGTGTGTGTGAGTGATGGAGGGTGTGGGGGAAGGATGGAGTGTGTGAGTGATGGAGGGTGTGAGGGAAGGATGGAGTGTGTGAGTGATGGAGGGTGTGGGGGAAGGATGGAGTGTGTGAGTGATGGAGGGTGTGAGGGAAGGATGGAGTGTGTGAGTGATGGAGGGTGTGGGGGAAGGATGGAGTGTGTGAGTGATGGAGGGTGTGGGGGAAGGATGGAGTGTGTGAGTGATGGAGGGTGTACGGGAAGGATGGAGTGTGTGAGTGATGGAGGGTGTGGGGGAAGGATGGAGTGTGTGTGAGTGATGGAGGGTGTGGGGGAAGGATGGAGTGTGAGTGATGGAGGGTGTACGGGAAGGATGGAGTGTGTGAGTGATGGAGGGTGTGGGGGAAGGATGGAGTGTGTGAGTGATGGAGGGTGTGGGGGAAGGATGGAGTGTGTGAGTGATGGAGGGTGTGGGGGAAGGATGGAGTGTGTGAGTGATGGAGGGTGTGGGGGAAGGATGGAGTGTGTGAGTGATGGAGGGTGTGGGGGAAGGATGGAGTGTGTGAGTGATGGAGAGTGTGGGAGAAGGATGGAGTGTGTGTGAGTGATGGAGGGTGTGGGGGAAGGATGGAGTGTGTGAGTGATGGAGGGTGTGGGGGAAGGATGGAGTGTGTGAGTGATGGAGGGTGTGGGGGAAGGATGGAGTGTGTGAGTGATGGAGGGTGTGGGGGAAGGATGGAGTGTGTGAGTGATGGAGGGTGTGGGGGAAGGATGGAGTGTGTGAGTGATGGAGGGTGTGGGGGAAGGATGGAGTGTGTGAGTGATGGAGGGTGTGAGGGAAGGATGGAGTGTGTGAGTGATGGAGGGTGTGGGGAAGGATGGAGGGTGTGGGGGAAGGATGAAGTGTGTGAGTGATGGAGGGTGTGGGGGAAGGATGGAGTGTGTGAGTGATGGAGGGTGTGGGGGAAGGATGGAGTGTGTGAGTGATGGAGGGTGTGGGGGAAGGATGGAGTGTGTGAGTGATGGAGGGTGTGGGGGAAGGATGGAGTGTGTGAGTGATGGAGGGTGTGGGGGAAGGATGGAGTGTGTGAGTGATGGAGGGTGTGGGGGAAGGATGGAGTGTGTGAGTGATGGAGGGTGTGGGGGAAGGATGGAGTGTGTGAGTGATGGAGGGTGTGGGGGAAGGATGGAGTGTGTGAGTGATGGAGGGTGTGGGGGAAGGATGGAGTGTGTGAGTGATGGAGGGTGTGGGGGAAGGATGGAGTGTGTGAGTGATGGAGGGTGTGGGGGAAGGATGGAGTGTGTGAGTAATGGAGTGATGGAGGGTGTGGGGAAAGGATGGAGTGTGTGAGTGATGGAGGGTGTGGGGGAAGGATGGAGTGTGTGGAGTGGGGGAAGGATGGAGAGTGATGGAGGGTGTGGGGAAGGATGGAGTGTGTGGGTGATGGAGGTGTGGGGGAAGGTAGTGTGGTGAGGGATGGGGAAGGATGTGTGAGTGATGGACGGTGTGGGGGAGTGTGTGAGTGATGGAGTGTGGGAGAAGGATGGTGTGTGTGTGTGATGGAGGGTGTGGGAGAAGGATGGAGTGTGTGAGTAATGGAGGGTGTGGGGGAAGGATGGAGTGTGTGAGTGATGGAGGGTGTGGGGAAAGGATGGAGTGTGTGAGTGATGGAGGGTGTGGGGGAAGGATGGAGTGTGTGAGTGATGGAGGGTGTGGGGGAAGGATGGAGTGTGTGAGTGATGGAGGGTGTGGGGAAAGGATGGAGTGTGTGAGTGATGGAGGGTGTGGGGGAAGGATGGAGTGTGAGTGATGGAGGGTGTGGGGAAAGGATGGAGTGTGTGAGTGATGGAGGGTGTGGGGGAAGGATGGAGTGTGTGAGTGATGGAGAGTGTAGGGGAAGGATGGAGTGTGTGAGTGATGGAGGGTGTGGGGGAAGGGGGATGGAGGATGGAGGGTGTGGGAGAGTGATGGACGGTGTGGGAGTGTGATGGAGGGTGTGGGGGAAGGATGGAGTGTGTGAGTGATGTAGGGGAAGGATGGAGTGTGTGAGTGATGGAGAGTGTAGGGGAAGGATGGAGTGTGTGAGTGATGGAGGGTGTGGGGGAAGGATGGAGTGGGAGTGATGGAGTGTGTTGGGGAAGGATGGAGTGTGTGAGTGATGGAGGGTGTTGGAGAAGGATGGAGTGTGTGAGTGATGGAGGGTGTACGGGAAGGATGGAGTGTGTGAGTGATGGAGGGTGTACGGGAAGGATGGAGTGTGTGAGTGATGGAGGGTGTGGGGGAAGGATGGAGTGTGTGAGTGATGGAGGGTGTGGGGGAAGGATGGAGTGTGTGAGTGATGGAGGGTGTGGGGGAAGGATGGAGTGTGTGAGTGATGGAGGGTGTGGGGGAAGGATGGAGTGTGTGAGTGATGGAGGGTGTGGGGGAAGGATGGAGTGTGTGAGTAATGGAGGGTGTGGGGGAAGGATGGAGGGTGTGGGGGAAGGATGTGGGGGAAGGATGGAGTGTGTGAGTGATGGAGGGTGTGGGGGAAGGATGGAGTGTGTGAGTGATGGAGAGTGTAGGGGAAGGATGGAGTGTGTGAGTGATGGAGGGTGTGGGGGAAGGATGGAGTGTGTGAGTGATGGAGAGTGTAGGGGAAGGATGGAGTGTGTGAGTGATGGAGAGTGTAGGGGAAGGATGGAGTGTGTGAGTGATGGAGAGTGTGGGGGAAGGATGGAGTGTGTGAGTGATGGAGAGTGTAGGGGAAGGATGGAGTGTGTGAGTGATGGAGGGTGTGGGGGAAGGATGGAGTGTGTGAGTGATGGAGAGTGTAGGGGAAGGATGGAGTGTGTGAGTGATGGAGGGTGTGGGGGAAGGATGGAGTGTGTGAGTGATGGAGAGTGTAGGGGAAGGATGGAGTGTGTGAGTGATGGAGGGTGTGGGGGAAGGATGGGGTGTGTGAGTGATGGAGGGTGTGGGGGAAGGATGGAGTGTGTGAGTGATGGAGGGTGTGGGGGAAGGATGGAGTGTGTGAGTGATGGAGGGTGTGGGGGAAGGATGGAGTGTGTGAGTGATGGAGGGTGTGGGGGAAGGATGGAGTGTGTGAGTGATGGAGGGTGTGGGGGAAGGATGGAGTGTGTGAGTGATGGAGGGTGTGGGGGAAGGATGGAGTGTGTGTAAGAAGTGTAAAAGATCTTTAAGAAATAACATGCCAGTGCACTGCGTCATATAACGTTTAATAACGTCTGACGACGTATAACTTGATACTATATCGTAGTATGATGTATGTCGACCAGCAGTGTGTATGATAACTCTGATGTGAGGAGGTGGAGGAGGGGTGGTGGTGGTGGTTGTTGGTATATGGTTGATGTTGTTATTGCTGCTGTTGTGGTGGTTGTTGATGTGATTGTTGCAGTTGCTGTGGTGGTTGCTGCTGTAGTGGTGATTGTAATTGTTGTGGTTGCTGATGTGGTTGTAGTGGTTGTTGTAATTATGGTTGTTGATGTGGTGGTTGTTGATGTGGTTGTGGCTGTAATGGTGGTTGCTTTGGTTGTGGTGGTTATTGATGTGGTTGTAGTGGTTGTTGTAGTTGTTGATGTGGTTGTTGATGTAATTGTGTTTGGTTGTGGTGGTTGTTGATGTGGTTGTAGTGGTTGTTGTGGTTGTTGATGTGGTGATTGTTGATGTTGTGGTTGTTGATGTGGTGATTGTTGATGTTGTGGTTGTTGCTGTAATGGTGGTTGTAATTGTAGTGGTTGCTTTGGTTGTGGTGGTTGTTGATGTGGTTGTTGTAGTTGTTACTGCAGTGGTTGTGGAGGTTGTTGTGGTTGTAGGTGTTGCTGTAGTCGTTATGGTTGTGGTTGTTGTTGTTGTTGTAGTGATTGTGATTGCTGTAGTTGCTGTAGTGGTTGTTGTGGTTGTAGTTGTTACTATAGTGGTTGTTGTGGTAGTTGCTGATGTTATTGTTGTTGTTGTTGTTGTAGAGCTACGGTAGCTCAGGGTCACAAGTTGACAGTTCCAGGCCACGAGTTGACAGTTCCAGGCCACAAGTTGACAGTTCCAGGCCACGAGTTGACAGTTCCAGGCCACAAGTTGACAGTTCCAGGCCACGAGTTGACAGTTCCAGGCCACGAGTTGACAGTTCCAGGCCACAAGTTGACAGTTCCAGGCCACGAGTTGACAGTTCCAGGCCACAAGTTGACAGTTCCAGGCCACGAGTTGACAGTTCCAGGCCACGAGTTGACAGTTCCAGGCCACGAGTTGACAGTTCCAGGCCACGAGTTGACAGTTCCAGGCCACGAGTTGACAGTTCCAGGCCACGAGTTGACAGTTCCAGGCCACGAGTTGACAGTTCCAGGCCACGAGTTGACAGTTCTAGGTCACGAGTTGACAGTTCCAGGCCACGAGTTGACAGTTCCAGGCCACGAGTTGACAGTTCCAGGCCACGAGTTGACAGTTCTAGGTCACGAGTTGACAGTTCCAGGCCACGAGTTGACAGTTCCAGGCCACGAGTTGACAGTTCCAGGCCACGAGTTGACAGTTCGAGGTCATGAGTTGACAGTTCAAGGTCGCTCGTGAGTTGACAGTTCAAGATTACGAGTTAATGGGTCTAAATTATTCTTCCACAAATTGGGGTCGAGAGATGCGAGGTCAAAACAGCGAGTTATTAGACAAAAACAGTGACTTACGATGTCAAAATAGCAAGTTTTTAACGTCCATATACACAAATAACGCGCACATAGGAGAGAAGAAGCTTATGACGACGTTTCGGTCTGACTTGGACCATTTACAAGTCACACTGACACACGAGAGTGAGGGAGCCAGTATATAAGGGCGAGAGGGGGACAGGGACGGGACAAAGAGAGGACGAAGGAACTAGAGAAGTAGTGGTAGAGGTAATGATAGTAGTGGAAGCAGCAGTAGTGTTAGTGGTGGTGGTAGAAAGGAGGGGGAGTAGTTTTAATGGCACGAGAGACAGAAAGGGGCGCAATAGGGAGGCGATAGTAGTGGTGGTAGTAGTAGTAGTAGTAATGGAGTGGTAGTCGTAGCAATGGTAGAGGTAGAAGTGGAGTAAGTCTAGGGACACGAAAATAAGAGCACCACTAGTGTACGATCAACTGTATATACACATTCACCCTTTGGAATATACTGGGATATAATGGAACATACTGGGATATACTGGAATATACTAGGATATACTGTGATATGCTGGTATATACGCCCGATATGCTGCGCACAACTGAGTTTTTCAAATGCTAAATTTATCAAATTAAAAAAATATACCAATAATATTTTTAATATGAGGGCCGTAACACCGGCCCAAGACGCACCGAAACGTCGTTCGATTTTCTTAACTGTGAAACGTTTCGCACACGGTGGCGTATCATTCACTCTTCAACGCCATTGTGTTACGCGACTTACGACCGTTAATAATGTATTTCCACGTATATCACTATTGCATCAACGCGCTACACAAGGCAAAAAAAAAAATAAATTCTATTCTCTCTCATAAAAGGAAAGTTATACATTCATAGAAGCAAAATAACACACAGTAGTAGAAGGCCATTTATATGCTGACAAAACCAATATGAGTATGTGTGGGGCGGCCATTACTATAGTCAACAAACCATCATATTGCACTGTATCACTATAGCTGCAGAAATAAATTGATGAATATAGGAACACTGAGAGAGAAATTGATGAATATAGGAACACTGAGAGAGAGAGAGAGAGAGAGAGAGAGAGAGAATACATACCCAGGATGACTCGAGTATGGAACACATTTGTACAGCATAATGATGTCGACGACATAAAGTCAGTTGATCAAATGAAAATGCTGGCCCACAGATGGCTCCAACTTCATCCTGTTCCCTACTTGTATGTCTCATAACAATAAAAATGCTTTCAAATGAGCTGATGTAGGTAACAGCTCTTAGCTTGCCAATAAAGTTAGGAATCCTTAACCTGTAGTATAGCTGTCAATAAAGCTAGGGATCCTTAACCTTGTCAAACCCGCATATGGAAGTAAAAGGGAGAGACAGATAGTTAACCAAGGTCTTGGAAATCGACACATAGGCTAAATACAGTTAGGATTAAGGAGTATCGTGTATTATCTAGGTGTATGGGCCAAGGATAGAAAAGAATTACGGAGAGAGTACAAGAGAGTACAAGGATGTACAAGAGATTATAGCGTAGTACAAGGGAAACACAGACCGCCTAGATCAAAACACACCTAGGCAGTCTGCTTAGAAAGCTGTGTACTTGAGTCTAGAACTGAGAGAGAGAGAGAGAGAGAGAGAGAGAGAGAGAGATAGAGAGAGAGAGAGAGAGAGAGAGAGAGAGAGAGAGAGAGAGAGAGAGAGAGAGAGCATTGCACCAATCAGCACGTTCGACAGACAACACAAAATCACGGCAGCACAGCAACGTTGAATCACATGACGCACGTTTGGGCACTCGCGTCATACCATTAAACATATTTCATCATTTTTTCCTTTGGCGCTAAACCCACGTGGGTCATTCGCCAAAAGAGCTCTTTAATAGCACTCCGCTCTTGCCGACTCTCGCTATTTGTAGCATTAGCGGTCATTTTCACCTTTCCAATCACAGCCAAATGTAATCAACGTAGTGTATAAACAGGACTCATAATCCGTCAAATAACGTAATTATTTTTTATCTTTTAATCTTCGTAAAGCAATAAAGTTACTTTGTTTTTTTAATGCGATGATGTAACTCTTTTAGACCAGTTTTCAAATGCTTCAAAAATTTTGGCGAAGAAAATTTTGAACTTTTTTTCAGTGTTTTTTTTTTCCGCCAATACAATGATTCTTTTTTTTTTTCACTGTTTATTTTAGCTGAGAGTAGCGCGAAATGTGTCCCCCCTTCACCCTCTCTGCGATGTTTCGATCGTCAGTCTGGCTTGTTTCCCCTCGGAGGTCTGCAGGATCTTCATCACCTTTCAGCATCACTGAGAAGTGTTCATTATATTCATCATCTCCAGCATCACTGAGAAGTGTTCATTATATTCATCATCTCCAGCATCACTGAGAAGTGTTCATTATATTCATCATCTCCAGCATCACTGAGAAGTGTTCATTATATTCATCATCTCCAGCATCACTGAGAAATATTTCCTCATCACCTTCAATGAGAAATGTTTCATCTTCAGCGTCAATAAGAAACTTTTCATCATTAGCAGGCATCACTAGCAGCATCAACAGTAGCAGCAGCATCAACAGTAGCAGCAGCATCAACAGTAGCAGCAGCATCAACAGTAGCAGCAGCATCAACAGTAGCAGCAGCATCAACAGTAGCAGCAGCAGCATCAACAGTAGCAGCAGCATCAACAGTAGCAGCAGCAGCATCAACAGTAGCATCAGCAGCATCAACAGCAGTAGCAGCATCAACAGTAGCATCAGCAGCATCAACAGCAGTAGCAGCATCAACAGTAGCATCAGCAGCATCAACAGCAGTAGCAGCAGCATCAACAGTAGCAGCAGCAGCATCAACAGTAGCAGCAGCAGCAACAACAGCAGTAGCAGCAGCATCAACAGTAGCAGCAGCAGCATCAACAGTAGCAGCAGCAGCAACAGTAGCAGCAGCAGCATCAACAGCAGTAGCAGCAGCATCAACAGTAGCAGCAGCAGCATCAACAGTAGCAGCAGCATCAACAGTAGCAGCAGCATCAACAGTAGCAGCAGCATCAACAGTAGCAGCAGCAGCATCAACAGTAGCAGCAGCATCAACAGTAGCAGCAGCAGCATCAACAGTAGCAGCAGCAGCATCAACAGTAGCAGCAGCATCAACAGTAGCAGCAGCAGCATCAACAGTAGCAGCAGCAGCATCAACAGTAGCAGCAGCAGCATCAACAGCAGTAGCAGCAGCATCAACAGTAGCAGCAGCAGTATCAACAGTAGCAGCAACAGCATCAACAGCAGTAGCAGCAGCATCAACAGTAGCAGCAGCAGCATCAACAGCAGTAGCAGCAGCATCAACAGTAGCAGCAGCAGCATCAACAGTAGCAGCAGCATCAACAGTAGCAGCAGCATCAACAGTAGCAGCAGCATCAACAGTAGCAGCAGCATCAACAGTAGCAGCAGCATCAACAGCAGTAGCAGCAGCATCAACAGTAGCAGCAGCATCAACAGTAGCAGCAGCATCAACAGTAGCAGCAGCATCAACAGTAGCAGCATCAACAGCAGTAGCAGCAGCATCAACAGTAGCAGCAGCATCAACAGTAGCAGCAGCAGCATCAACAGCAGTAGCAGCAGCAACAGTAGCAGCAGCAACAGTAGCAGCAGCAGCGTCAACAGCGGCAACATCAACAGCACTAGCAGCAGCATCAACAGTAGCTGCATCAGCATCAACAGCAACAGCGTCAACAGCGGCAACATCAACAGCAGCAGCAACAGCATCAACAGCAGTAGCAGCAGCATCAACAGCAGTAGCAGCAGCATCAACAGTAGCAGCAGCAGCATCAACAGCAGTAGCAGCAGCATCAACAGTAGCAGCAGCAGCATCAACAGCAGCAGCGTCAACAGCAGTAGCAGCAGCAGCATCAACAGCAGTAGCAGCAGCAGCAACAGCAGTAGCAGCAGCATCAACAGTAGCAACAGCAGCATCAACAGCAGTAGCAGCAGCATCAACAGTAGCAGCAGCAGCATCAACAGTAGCAGCAGCATCAACAGTAGCAGCAGCAGCAACAGCAGTAGCAGCAGCATCAACAGTAGCAGCAGCAGCATCAACAGCAGTAGCAGCAGCATCAACAGTAGCAGCAGCAGCAGCATCAACAGCAGCAGCGTCAACAGCGGCAGCATCAACAGCAGCAGCATCAACAGCAGTAGCAGCAGCAGCATCAACAGCAATAGCAGCATCAACAGTAGCAGCAGCAGCAACAGCAGTAGCAGCAGCATCAACAGCATCAACAGCAGCATCACCAGCAGCAGCACCAGCAGCAGCATCAACAGCAGTATCAGCATCACCAACAGCCGCAGCATCAACAGCGGCAGCATCAACAGCAGCAGCATCAACAGCAGCATCAAAAGCATCAACAGCAGTAGCAGCAGCAGCATCAACAGCACTAGCAGCAGCATCACCAGCAGCAGCATTACCAGCAACAACAGCAGAGCAGCAGCAGCATCAACAACAGCATCAATAGCAGCAGCATCAACAGCATCACCAGCAGCATCACCGGCAGCAGCATCACCAGCAGCATCAACAGCAGTAGCAGTATCAACAGCAGCAGCATCACCAGCAGCAGCAGCATCACCAGCATCAACAGCAGCAGCATCAACAGCAGCAGCAGCATCACCAGCATCAACAGCAGCAGCACCAACAGCAGCAGCATCAACAGCGGCAGCATCAACAGCAGCAGCATCAACAGCAGCATAAACAGTAGCATCAACAGCAGCAGCAGCAGCATCACCAGCAGCAGCAGCAGCAGAGCAGCAGCAGCAGCAGCATCACCAGCAACAACAGCATCACCAGCAGCAGCAGCAGCAGCATCAACAGCAGCATCACCAGCAGCAGCAGCATCACCAGCAACAACAGCAGAGCAGCAGCAGTAGCAGCAGCAGCAGCAGCATCACCAGCAACAACAGCAGAGCAGCAGCACACCAGCAGCAGCAGCAGCATCAACAGCAGAATCACCACCAGCAGCAGCAACAGCAGAGCAGCAGCAGCAGCATCAAGAGCATCAAGAGCAGCAGCAGCAGCAGCAGCAGCAGCAGCAGCAGCATAAGCAGCAGCAGAGCAACAGCAGCAGCATCACCAGCAGCATCAACAGCAACAACAGCAGAGCAGCAGCAGCATGACCACCAGCAGCAGCATCACCAGCAACAGCAGAGCAGCAGCATCACCAGCAGCAGTATCAACAGCAGTAGCAGCAGCATCAACAGTAGCAGCAGCAGCATCAACAGCAGCAGCATCAACAGCGGCAGCATCAACAGCAGCAGCATCAACAGCATCAACAGCAGTAGCAGCAGCATCAACAGCAGTAGCAGCATCAACAGTAGCAGCAGCAGCAACAGCAGTAGCAGCAGCATCAACAGCATCAACAGCAGCATCACCAGCAGCAGCACCAGCAGCAGCATCAACAGCAGTATCAGCATCACCAACAGCCGCAGCATCAACAGCGGCAGCATCAACAGCAGCAGCATCAACAGCAGCATCAAAAGCATCAACAGCAGTAGCAGCAGCAGCATCAACAGCAGTAGCAGCAGCATCACCAGCAGCAGCATTACCAGCAACAACAGCAGAGCAGCAGCAGCATCAACAACAGCATCAATAGCAGCAGCATCAACAGCATCACCAGCAGCATCACCGGCAGCAGCATCACCAGCAGTAGCAGTATCAACAGCAGCAGCATCACCAGCAGCAGCAGCATCACCAGCATCAACAGCAGCAGCATCAACAGCAGCAGCAGCATCACCAGCATCAACAGCAGCAGCACCACCAACAGCAGCAGCATCAACAGCGGCAGCATCAACAGCAGCAGCATCAACAGCAGCATAAACAGTAGCATCAACAGCAGCAGCAGCAGCATCACCAGCAGCAGCAGCAGCAGAGCAGCAGCAGCAGCAGCATCACCAGCAACAACAGCATCACCAGCAGCAGCAGCAGCAGCATCAACAGCAGCATCACCACCAGCAGCAGCATCACCAGCAACAACAGCAGAGCAGCAGCAGTAGCAGCAGCAGCAACATCACCAGCAACAACAGCAGAGCAGCAGAATCACCAGCAGCAGCAGCAGCAGCATCAACAGCAGAATCACCACCAGCATCAGCATCACCAGCAACAACAGCAGAGCAGCAGCAGCTGCATCAAGAGCAGTAGCAGCAGCATAAGCAGCAGCAGAGCAACAGCAGCATCACCAGCAGCATCAACAGCAACAACAGCAGAGCAGCAGCAGCATGACCACCAGCAGCAGCATCACCAGCAACAGCAGAGCAGCAGCATCACCAGCAGCAGTATCAACAGCAGCATCACCAGAAGCAGCATCAACAGCAGCAGCATCAACAGCAGCATCACCACCAGCAGCAGCATCAACAACAGCAGCAGCATCAACAGCATCACCACCAGCAGCAGCATCACCAGCAACAACAGCAGAGCAGCAGCAGCAGCAGCATCAACAGCAGCAGCATCACCACCAGCAGCATCAACAACAGCAGCAGCATCAGCAGCAGCAGAACAGCAGCATCTCCAGCAGCATCAACAGCAACAACAGCAGAGCAGCAGCATCAACAGCAGCAGCAGCAGCATCAACAGCAACAACAGCGGAGCAGCAGCAGCATCACCAGCATCAGCATCAACAGCAGCAGCATCACCACCAGCAGCATCAACAGCAGCAACAGCATCACCAGCATCAACAGCAGCAGCAGCATCAACAGCAATAGCAGCAGAGCAGCAGCAGCATCACCACCAGCAGCATCACCACCAGCAGCATCACCACCAGCAGCATCACCACCAGCAGCATCACCACCAGCAGCATCACCACCAGCAGCATCACCACCAGCAGCATCACCACCAGCAGCATCACCACCAGCAGCAGCATCACCAGCAGCAGCATCAACAGCAGCAGCATCACCACCAGCAGCAGCAGCATCACCAGCAGCAGCATCACCAGCAGCAACAGCATCACCAGCATCAACAGCAGCAGCATCAACAGCAATAGCAGCAGAGCAGCAGCAGCATCACCAGCAGCAGCAGCATCACCAGCAGCAGCATCACCGCACGCTGAGTTACAGCAGAGGCAACATGTGAGTATTCGTTATCACCAAGAACTCCTCTGTATCGTCACCAAGAACTTTTATACCGTCACACAGAACTTACCTTTATCGTCACCAAGAACTTATTTAATGGTCATGAACTTGTACACCGCCAACACGAACTTTTACACTGTCAGTCAGAACTTTTTGTTTACCTCCGCTAAGAACTTCCAATGAGGCAGTGCCACTCAGATAAATATAGGAAGAGAGAGAGAGAGAGAGAGAGAGAGAGAGAGAGAGAGAGAGAGAGAGAGAGAGAGAGAGAGAGAGAGAGAGAGAGAGAGAGAGAGAGAGAGAGAGAGAGAGAGATTTCCATTCATAGCAGAGGCATTCAGAAAACCCTGGCACTCTGGCAGGGTTGGTTGGTCAGGCAGGGGAAGGCGGTAATGTAGTGCCCAATTTAAACTTGAATGGTCATGCCCGTTGCAAAAGGGCAAGAAGTATTGGTCACGTCATTTGCAAATTGCACAGCCGTCAGTCACCGGTCACGATAGCGGCGGATGGGGGGGGGAAGGGGGGGGGAGGACGTTGCATACCGTACCGGCCGTGGGAATTCCGCCACGGCATCCATAAAGCTGAATTTGACACCGTAAGCTGCGGTAATGCCCGGCAGCTTGGCCCAGGGCTGACATACGGCTTTGCCTTGGCCTGAAACTGCGGCTTCCAGAGCCGCAGTTGCGCTTTACAACACTTTATGATTAAATAAGATTATTAAACCCTTAATTACTAAATTAATTATTAATTATTTCTTTTTTTTATTATTATTATTAGATCCTTAACAATTATTGAAACCTTAATATTTAAATTATTAAAACTCTAATGATAAAATAAGATTATTGAAGCTTTAATAATCAAATAATTATACCTTTAATGATTAAATAAGATTATTAAAGCTTTAATAATTTTAATAATTTTATTTAATCATTGAAGCTTTAATAATTTTATTATTAAAGCTTTAATAAATAGTTATTTCCTTCCTAAGTCATTACATGTCAGTTCCCTAAAACTGATTCTTTAAATGGCATTTTAAGGGGAAATTTAAATACAATCTTAATATTTTATATGTAATAAAGAACATCTATTTTCTCGCAATATTTTCACCTTTTTTGAGGCCTCTTAAGTATTTTTTTTTTTTTTACGAAATTTCGTTTTTTTTCGTAGAAGATAACTTTTTTTTTTGGGGGGGGGGGATATACGAAGGATATACATTAACAGGGTCCCGTAGGCCTACTGGTTCCTGCCTATGTATATCCTACGGTGAGATGCTAGGCAGGTTTCACCGGCTCCTTCTACGTAAGGGATACTAGCTAATCTAGGCAGATTCTACCAGACCAGGCTAGGTAGGTTCTACTCACACACACTATCTTTCTCACTGCCATATGGCTGTTTCAGATGATGGACCCAATTTCAAAACATTTTGCTTTGAAATTGGGTCTATCAATTTGAAACACCATGTATGTTCAACCCCACAAATCTTCCCAGAAATATTTGCTTCAGTCATCCTCAAAATTATTTGCCATGTTCAGTATTTAAAATGAAGCAATCATAAAAATCATTTTTGGAGTAAAAAAAAAAAACTAATTATCAACATGTCCTCTTGATGACAAAAACAAAAAAAAAAATACATTTTTAGAAAAATATACTTAGAAATATGATAGAAACAAGCTGATTGCATCAACATGTTGCCAGGATTATGCACTTTTTTTGGGTATGTGTGTGTGTGTGTGTGTACTCACCTATTTGTACTCACCTATTTGTGGTTGCAGGGGTCGAGTCGTAGCTCCTGGCCCCGCCTCTTCACCGGTTGCTACTAGGCCCTCTCTCTCCCCGCTCCATGAGCTTTATCAAACCTCGTCTTAAAACTGTGTATGGTTCCTGCCTCCACTACGTCATTTTCTAGGCTATTCCACTGCCTTACAACTCTATGACTGAAGAAATACTTCCTACTATCTCTCTGACTCATTTGTGTCTTCAACTTCCAATTGTGGCCTCTTGTTTGTGTCCCCTCCCTGGAACATCCTGTCTTTGTCCACCTTGTCTATTCCACGCAGTATTTTATATGTCGTTATCATGTCTCCCCTGACCCTCCTGTCCTCCATTGTCGTCAGTCCGATTTCCCTTAATCTTTCTTCATAGGACATTCCCCTTAGCTCTGGAACTAACCTTGTCGCAAACCTTTGTACTTTCTCTAGTTTCTTGACGTGCTTTATCAAGTGCGGGTTCCAAACAGGTGCTGCATACTCCAGTATGGGCCTGACATACACGGTGTACAGTGTCTTGAATGATTCCTTACTAAGGTATCGGAATGCTGTTCTCAGGTTTGCCAGGCGCCCATATGCTGCAGCAGTTATCTGATTGATGTGTGCTTCCGGAGACATGCTCGGTGTTATACTCACCCCAAGATCTTTCTCCTTGAGTGAGGTTTGCAGTCTTTGGCCACCTAGCCTATACTCTGTCTGTGGTCTTCTGTGCCCTTCCCCTATCTTCATGACTTTGCATTTGGCAGGATTAAATTCGAGAAGCCATTTGCTGGACCAGGTGTCCAGTCTGTCCAGGTCTCTTTGAAGTCCTGCCTGGTCCTCATCAGATTTAATTCTCCTCATTAACTTCACATCATCTGCAAACAGGGACACTTCTGAGTCTAACCCTTCCGTCATGTCGTTCACATATACCAAAAATAGCACTGGTCCTAGGACCGACCCCTGTGGGACCCCGCTCGTCACAGGTGCCCACTGTGATACATCATTACGTACCATGACTCGTTGTTGCCTCCCTGTCAGGCATTCTCTGATCCATTGCAGTGCCCTTCCTGTTATATGTGCCTGATGCTCTAGCTTCTGCACTAATCTCTTGTGAGGAACTGTGTCAAAGGCCTTCTTGCAGTCCAAGAAGATGCAATCAACCCACCCCTCTCTCTCTTGTCTTACTTCTGTTATTTTATCATAAAACTCCAGAAGGTTTGTGACACAGGATTTGCCTTCCGTGAATCCGTGCTGGTTGGCATCTATACTCCTGTTCCGTTCCAGGTGCTCCACCATTCTCCTCCTGATAATCTTCTCCATAATTTTGCATACTATACACGTCAATGACACAGGT
>NC_091328.1:13597040-13607040 GCF_038502225.1 Cherax quadricarinatus
CTCTTGAAAATAGCGTTTATTGTCGGGCATTATGATATTGTTACAACTATTGTTGTAGCTATTGTAAGCTGGTAGGATACTCGAACAATATCCATATATTGTGTGAATTGTTTTACAGTAGAAGGAGAGTTATTGTCATCAGTTTTATCACTGTTTTTTAATGGTAGTAGATGTATAGCTGTGTGTGTGTGTGTGTGTGTGTGTGTGTGTGTGTGTGTGTGTGTGTGTGTGTGTATGTGTTGTGTGTGTGCGTGTGTGTGTGTGTGCGTGCGTGTGTATGTGTGTGTGTGTGTCGGTGTGTGTGTGTGTGTGTGTGTGTGTGTGTGTGTGTGTGTGTGTATGTGTGTGTGTGTGTGTGTGTGTGAGTGGTGTGGGTGTGTGTGTGTGTGTGTGTGTGTGTTGTGGGTGTGTGTGTTGTGTGTGTGTGTGTGTGTGTGTGTGTGTGTGTGTGTGTGTGTGTGTGTATGTGTGTGTGTGTGTGTGTGTGTGTGCGTGTGTGCGTGTGTGTGCGTGCGTGTGTGTGTGCGCGTGTGTGTGTGCGCGTGTGTGTGTGCGCGTGTGTGTGTGCGCGTGTGTGTGTGTGTGTCGGTGTGTGTGTGTCGGTGTGTGTGTGGGTGTGTGTGTGGGGGGTGTACTCAATTGTGGTTGCAGGGGTCGAGACTCAGCTCCTGACCCCATCTCTTCACTGATCGCTACTAGGTCCTCTCTCTCTCTCTCTCTGCTCCCTGAGCTTTGTCATACCTCGTATTAAAGCTATGTATGGCTCCTGCATCCACTACATCACTTGCTAGACTATTCCATTTCCTGACGACTTTATGACTGAAGAAGTACTTCCTAACATCCCTGTGACTCGTCTGAGTCTTCAGCTTCCAATTGTGACCCCTTGTTTCTGTGTGTGTGTGTACTCATCTAGTTGTACTCACCTAGTTGTGGTTGAGGGGGTCGATTCACAGCTCCTGGCCCCGCCTCTTCACCTGGCTGCTACCCGGTCACTCTTCCCGCTCCGTGAGCTTTATCATACCCCTTCTTAAAGCTATGTATGGATCCTGCCCAGGCTATTCCACTTCCTGACAACTCTGTGACTGAAGAAATACTTCCTAACATCCCTGTGGTTCATCTGAGTCTTCAGCTTCCAACTGTGACCCCTTGTTGCTGTGTCCCATCTCTGGAACATCCTGTCCCTGTCCACCTTGACTATACCTCTCAGCATTTTATATGTCGTTATCATCACCTTCCCCCCCCACTGTGGGTGGGTGTGAGGGTGTGAGGGTGTGGGTGTGTGTGTAGGTGTGGGTGTGTGTGTAGGTGTGGGTGTGTGTGTGTGTATGTGTGTGTGTGTGTGTAGGTGTGTGTGTGTGTAGGTGTGGGTGTGTGTGTAGGTGTGGGTGTGTGTGTAGGTGTGGGTGTGTGTGTAGGTGTGGGTGTAGGTGTGGGTGTAGGTGTGGGTGTGTGTGTAGGTGTGGGTGTGTGTGTAGGTGTGGGTGTGTGTGTAGGTGTGGGTGTGTGTGTAGGTGTGGGTGTGTGTAGGTGTGGGTGTGTGTAGGTGTGGGTGTGTGTAGGTGTGGGTGTGTGTGTGGGGTGTGTGTGTGGCGGAACAGTAGTGCCCAAGTGTCTTGTGACTGCCACTGTACTGAGGTTAAATTTTTTGTCATCACTTCTAGTTTTGCTCTGTGGTACTTCGTGTATTGCCGGCTGCTGCCTCTAGGGATCTTCACATTCTGTTAGCATCTTGCCATGACACAAGGTGTGAATTCTTGCGTCTGTTGAGGACACGTTGTTGGTATCATGATGTCTGCAGGTATAATGGTTTTCTTGTATCCTGGTGTTGATGTGGCATGAAGTTTATCCCTTGAAGTGTTTGTCACTTCAAGCAGGTGGAATGGAACAGGCTTCAGCACATGTTGTTTCAGCTCTCGGATGGGATCCCCTGCGGATTTGGATGTTAGGACAATGCAACACTTCCCTTCAATGCTTGTGTGACTATGTTGACTGTTTCCTTTGGGATAAATGAGACATCTGTTGATATCATCTTCTTTCGGTGCTGTAAGTATTCTCTGCATTCTCAAAGTGTGAAGATAAATGTAGTGTGAAGAGAATGTCACTAACAGTGCAATATTCTTCTTCAAGGAATTCAGATTAAATGAACTCAGATTAAGTCGTAATAAACGACTGTCAACGAATAAACAGAAAGATGGACGGGAGGGTCGAACCGAGGTCCCGAGATTAACAGGTCCAGCGCTCTACCGTTTGGGCTACAGAGCTTCTAGCAAGGAAGATTCGGAAACAATACATGTTTCTGTCCGAGGCACCAACTGGCAAGAAGAAACTTACTGCTAAAGCTGCTTGGCTGTGGAGGAGAGTCAGTTGGGTTACACTTGGCATCTCTGGCGGAAAACATGTACAGAAGTAATGTTTCTTAAGCTTCCCTATTAGAAGCCCTGTAACTCAAGCAGTGGAGCACTGAAGCTGTTAATCCCGGGAGCACAGCTCAAATCTCCCGTCCATCTTTCTCTTTATTCATATATAAATATATATTCACCTGGCTGATCCTCTCAGAGCAAAAAAAAAAAAAGCAACGTGAGTACATGTAATACATGTACACATTGAGCTTATGTAATCTGTATACACAGTGAGCACATGTAATACGCGTACACGTTGAGCACATGTAATGTGTGCGTAGACGCTAAACACATGCAATGTGCGCACACACTGAGCACATGTAGTGTGTGTGTACACACTGAGCCCATGTAGTGTGTGTACACACTGAGCCCATGTAGTGTGTGTGTACACACTGAGCACATGTAGTGTGTGTGTACACAATGAGCACATGCAGTGTGTGTACACACTCAGCACATGTAGCGTGTACACACTGAACACATGTAGTGTGTGTACACACTCAGTACATGTAGTGTGTGTACACACTCAGCACATGTAGTGTGTGTACACACTCAGCACATGTAGTGTGTGTACACACTCAGCACATGTAAATAAAGCAGGCCATGTAGTGCTGAATAAATTAGTGAAGTTATTGCTAACCAGGGCAGCAGTAGCCTTGGGGGGCAGAGTGGGCTAGCTGCCCTTACTACTTAATTCATGTAGATTAAGTGGGAGGGAAGGAGGGAGGGAGGGAAGGAGGGAGGGAGGGAAGGAGAAAGAGAGAGAGAGAGAGAGAGAGAGAGAGAGAGAGAGAGAGAGAGAGAGAGAGAGAGAGAGAGAGAGAGAGAGAGAGAGAATAATTTTATGAGCTACACCCCAATGGGTCTTACAGCACTGTGAGAAGAGATGTGTTAGGGTAGGAGGGTGCGAAGGGTAAGGGTGTGCAGAAGATAGGACTTAGTGGAGGTGGGGGTTAGTGCAAGCATAAAATTGAAATCGTACTGGGCTCAAGAAAAGCCAAAGACAGTTCTGCATTCAAAATGGTACTTTCAGCGAGGAGGCCAGTAAGCGTTTTGTTTATGATGGAATGAATCCTACATACCAGCTGATAGACAGGATAATCAACCTATGGTGAACTGACAGTGTGAGTTGACAGTCGTCTCCCACTTTGTCACTTTGGAAATAGGAAAAAATAACTATTAATAACGAGACGGTGGTGGTCGTAATGCGTACAACAATAGTGTGAAAACTTGCGCATTAACTCTTGTAAAAATATTAGCTCATTCTTGTAGAAGACGTTGCTTTAGTCTTCCTGCAAAAAAAAAAAAGACGTATATATGACGCCCTCTAGGACATGGATTTCGAACCAGGGGTATCTTTACCCCTTGGGGGTATGGAACCAAATTATGGGACTATGGGACACGATCTCTAAACAATTTTAATAAAATGGCTGTTAAATTAGAATAATCTATTAGCTGTTCTGTTCCAAGCTATCCATGTGTAAAATAAAAAATGATATAGATATTTTTGGAAGTCATACTCGTACTTAATAGGACTGTTAGTGGTGGGGATGATTTCTACAGTCTGGTGAAGGGGGACAGCGCTGTATAGTCCTTGTGGCTTAGCGCTTCTTTTTTGATTATAATAATAATAATAATGGTGAAGGGGGTATGGGCACATATTGCCCAATCCACTGGGGGTCTGTAGGCGTAAAAAGGTCAAGCACCTCTGATTCCGAACCATTGATATACCCGGCTACAGTATGAATACCCCTCAAGGAAGGTTCCTTGATGTTGGTGAGGGGCTCTTGATTTAGGGAATTGGATCTGTGCTCCAGTTCCCCGAATTAAGCCTGAATGCCTTCCACATATCCCCCCCCCCAGGCGCTGTATAATCCTCCGGGTTTAGCGCTTCCCCCTTGATTATAATACTAATAATAATAATACAGTATGAATATTAGACTGAAAGCGTTTAAGAAAAAGTGAGCGTAGGACTGCAGTAAACAAATCAACTTTTCCCCCGAGGAAGGTTAAAGGAGCAACCTTGGAACTTCTGAGCTTCCCTGGCGATACTTATTCTGTTCACTTACCTATAAATGAAATAAATGGAAATAATTATAAGCTTAATTTTTAAAGGTGTGGAAGGCCTCGGTCAGATGGCCAAAAACTAAGACCCACGTAAGGAAACACTTGTTTCCTGACGTCAGGAAACGCCTGTTTCCTGACAAATCTTACCTTTCACAACCTCACGCTCACTCTTGAACACTTTCAATCTCATCCTGCAGCCGTGTTCACGGCAAACAAGACATATAACTCCACTCATACGAGGCGCTCACAAATTAAATACAAATAACTTGAGAAAATCAGAGGTAACACACAGAGTGTTGTGAGGAGGTTCAGTGTTAGATCTGACTCGTCACAGTAATCCCTTAAGCACATTACCAGAGTTAACAGTGAGCATGTTAATCTTCACCAAAGTTAACAGTGAGCATGTTAATCTTCACCAGAGTTAACAGTGAGCATGTTAATCTTGTTAGAGTCCCGGGTGGACAAACACTTACACATTTTTTGTCTCGTTTAATCATTTTCATCAAAAGTTTATTCCATTATTCTTTTTTTTTCTACATAGTTATTAATTCTTACATTGTATTATTGTAATTGATTGTGACAGCGCTGCTATTGTTGCCTTTGGGCTGTTATTGTTTGTCTAAATGCTGTTGTTTGCGTTTGAGTTGTTGTGTTAATGCGGTTATTTGGGTAATTGCTGTTACTGTTTACGTTTGGGCTGTTATTGTGTTACTGCTGTTATTGTTTGCGTTAGTGTTGTCTGTGCTTTTTATTACACCAATCAATTATGTTATTCTAATCAAGTGGGAGAGAAAAATCTATGACATGAGCTTGTCCAAGGATATATAGAAAAACATATCCAAAGATATATACAAATACTTATCGAGGGATATTCACTGAATGATGTATATCTCGCAGATTACGTAAGCCTGACTGGTTGTGTATGATTGACATGAAGCCTCAATGGCCCTCGTACAGTCGATAGGCTTTCAACCCAATAAATAAACCAAAACATCATGGTCGCTACACAAACCATAGATACAAAAGACATAAAAAAATAAACACAGGTGTACCCCACAATAGTAGCTGTAACAGTTGTTCCAGCAACCGTATTGTGGGCTGTGAATTGTTTCAGCAACTCTATTGTGGGTTGTGAATTGTTCCAGCAACTCTACTGTGGGTTGTGAATTGCTCCAGCAACTGTATTGTGGATTGTGAATTGTTCCAGCAACTCTATTGTGGGTTGTGAATTGTTCCAGCAACTGTATTGTGGATTGTGAATTGTTCCAGCAACTGTATTGTCGGTTGTGAATTGTTCCAGCAACTTTATTGTGAGTTGTCAATTGTTCCAGCAACTCTATTGTGGGTTGTGAATTGCTCCAGCAACTCTATTGTGGATTGTGAATTGTTCCAGCAACTCTATTGTCGGTTGTGAATTGCTCCAGCAACTGTATTGTGGATTGTGAATTGTTCCAGCAACTCTATTGTGGGTTGTGAATTGTTCCAGCAACTGTATTGTGGATTGTGAATTGTTCCAGCAACTGTATTGTCGGTTGTGAATTGTTCCAGCAACTTTATTGTGAGTTGTCAATTGTTCCAGCAACTCTATTGTGGGTTGTGAATTGCTCCAGCAACTCTATTGTGGATTGTGAATTGTTCCAGCAACTCTATTGTGGATTGTGAATTGTTCCAGCAACTCTATTGTGGGTTGTGAATTGCTCCACCAACTGTATTGTGAATTGTGAATTGTTCCAGCAACTGTATTGTGGGTTGCGAATTGTTCCAGCAACTTTATTGTGGGTTGTCAATTGTTCCAGCAACTCTATTGTGGGTTGTCAATTGTTCCAGCAACTCTTATTGTGGGTTAGCTGTGAATTGTTCCAGCCAGTGTATTGTTGGATTTATTTTTCCATTCTCAGTTTTAACTGGGGTTTTCTTGTTTGTTCTTTGAGAAAAAATACTGAGAGAAGAATTGAGAGAGAGGGGAGAGAAGGATAGAAAACAGCGAAAGAAGAATGAAAAGAGGGGAGAGAGAGAGAGAGAGATTGGAAGATGGAAAAAAACACTGAAAGGAATGACACAGAGATCAGAGAATATGTGTAGAATGACTACTTATTGGTGAATGTGTAGAATGATCATTCCCAAAAGAATGGGTAAAATAACTTTTCCAACTGTGACTGCACAGAATGACGACTTTTTGCTTGGAATACTGAGAATGACGACTGCTCTTACCAGGAATGTAAAGAATGATGATCATTCTCACTGGGAATATACAGAATGATGATGATGAGCGAATTTACAGTACCGAGGCTGGAGCATTTCACTGCATATCCACAATGTGTGTACAGAATGATGACTGTGTGTGTGTGTGTGTGTGTGTGTGTATGTGCGTGTGTGTGTGTACTCACCTATTTGTGGTTGCAGGGGTAGAGTCATAGATCCTGGCCCCGCCTCTTCACTGGTTGCTACTAGGTCCTCTCTCTCCCTGTACTATGAGCTTCATCAAACCTCGTCTTAAAAACTATGTATGGTTCCGCCTCCACTACGTCACTTTCTAGGCTACTCCACATCCTGACAATTCTATGACTGAAGAAATACTTCCTAACATCTTTTGACTCATCTGAGTCTTCAACTTCCAAGAGTGACCCCTTGTGTCTGTGTCCCATCTTTGGAACATCCTGTCTCTGTCTACCTTGTCTATTCCGCGCAGTATTTTATATGTCGTTATCATGAGCTGAATCGGAAAGGAAATCTATGCTCTGTTGTAGTACCAATGGTGTGGAGGGAGCCAAAAGATCATGCATACGATTGTTGAAATTAAGACACATGTGCAACATCTGGGTATCTTTATTATAGACGTTTCGCCATCCAGTGGCTTTATCAATACAAATTCCAGGACATTACTTGAAGACAGTTATGTCCTGGAATTTGTATTGATAAAGCCACTGGATGGCGAAACGTCTACAATAAAGATACCCAGATGTTGCACATGTGTCTTAATTTCATCTTGTCGGTATTGTATACCATTCTTGCACATACGATTGTTACTACCGCACAGTGCCTCCAGTCAGGGAAGGTATTTACTAGGAAAATAAATGGACTGGACTAGCCTCTTATACCCTCTGGTATATGCCTGGTGCCACACGGCAAAGAACTGACTATTCATTCTCCCTCGAGTCAGAGGACGAGGATGAGGGAACCTCAGGAACTTGTGAGTCATCTTCTTCTCAAGACTCGGAATAAGTTCATAACTTGACATAGGTAATGAGAAAAATGTGTGGCCTGCTTTCCGGTTAGCAACAACCGATTTTCTCTGAAATACCCAAAGCTGACAGTTACTGGGAACTAATGGACAACCTGCTTTTGCTGTCCTATCAGAACTGGACTGCAATAAGAATTTTAAAGACACGTCTCCTCCATTTGCACCTAGCTGGTCAAATTTATTTTCAGCAACATAAAAACAAAGTAAAACGCTTTTTTTTATCTCTCCGAAGCACCAAATTTTTCAAAAAAAAAAAAAAAAAAAAATGTTACCAGTTTTTTGGTCTCTTGGACCATATAGCTACTGTGTATTGAGCTTGGTTCCACCACTTTCTCTTCCAAGTCATTCCACTTTTCAACCAACATGAGACTAAATAATTAATTATATCTTGATGGCTCATCTGTGTCATCAGCTTCCACCTGTGTCCTTGATCCTGGTCCTCTTAATTTAAACAATTTGTCCCTATCTGCCCTATCAATCCCTCTGAAGATTTTATATGAACCGGTTATGTCCTCCTTTGTTCTTCTCTCCCCTCCCATCATGGTCAGCAGCTTCGCTTTCTTCAACCTCTCCTCATAGTGTGCTTTCCTTAATTCAGATACTAGTCTGGTTGTAAGCCTTCAGATCTTTTTGAGCTTCTGCATGTACTTAGCCAGGCGTGGGCTCCATGCTGGCACCACGTACTCAATGACTGGCCTAACATAAGGCGTATATAATTTATTGAATTTCTGAATGTCGTTTTGAGGTTTGCTAATACTGAATAAGCAGCTGAACCTTTTAAGATTTGAGTAATTTTGACTCTGGTATTTGCACCTTCTTTATGCTCACGCTGTACTCAGTGTCTTGTCTGTCTTCTCCAAAACGCATGACCATTTACCTGAAGTGAACTCAAGAAACCACTTGTTTGACTATTTCTATAGTCTGTTGAGATCTCCCTGAACTCAGTTTATCACTGTCCTTTCCTGTATTATTATTCTCATTTATTTTGCATCGTCAGCAAACAGTGACACACTAGACTTCATCATTTCTGATAGATCATTTACAATACTGCTGCTTGCTGAACCCCACTTGTTACTCTCTCCTATTCCGACGTTTTTTCATTAGCTGTTATTTTCTGTCTAAAGTCATACGGTACTCGAGACCCACTGGAGTACTCTACATTTTAGCCTTCCTTGTTCTTCTAATTTCTGGACTATCCTGTGTTATGGTACTTCATCAAATGCTTGTCTACAATCCAAGATACAGTCCACAATCCTGTCTTTCTTGTTTTATCTCAATTTCAGCAAATTTATCGCACAGGATTGTCCATCCTTAAATACATCCTAGTTTTCTGTAAAGACGCTCTATAAGCATCCTAATGTCCTTTCCCATACTATCTGCTCTAGTACTTTTAACAGTATGCTGTTAGAGATACTGGCCTGTAATTCAGTGCCTCCTGTCTTCTTCATTTTATAAATAGCCACCACATTTGCCTTTTTATAATTTATTGGTAATAGTCCTGAATATCTGGCAACAATCATGGAGATATGTTGTCTGGTCACAATGCTTTTGTTACATCCAGTAGAGTCTCATTTCTTTTAATTGATACTCTCCAGCACTTACTGATCTGTTCTGACTACATTACGTTACCTTCTCGTAGCTCTTGACAGGCAAGCACCGGACAAGCCTTGCCTAGAGCCGCCAGCAGCAACAGCCTGGTTGACCAGACCTCTTTGAGTTTCTTCTGTCATTCTCTGTCAGAGCTCCTTCCTCTCTTCTCCTTCCTCAGCTTTATCACTTGGTCTTTCATCATCGTCTTTTTTATGTGGCTGTGGAGTAACCTTGGCTCAGTTTTTGCCTTGGACGCTATATCATTCTCAAATTGTCTTTCAGCGTCCCTCCTCATTCTTGCATTTTTATTTCTAGCTCTCTAGCTTGTCTGTCAATTTTCTGCATTTTGACTTGCAACATAACTTTTATCCAAGTCTTGTTGTTCCCTCCTCCAGTTGGCCTCCGTGCTTTCTTGATTGAACTATGACCTCTATTTTTCCTTTCCTTTCCTCTTGGCACTTTGAATCTATTACCTCCATCTTTCCTTGTACAGGTTTGCCTTCAAGTTAGAGAGTGACTGCTTCTTTAACACAGTTAAGGTACGAGCAGATGTCTTCTTGGAGGGGCCAGGCCGAGGTTTGGCAGACAGTAACTCGACACCGCCACCAGCCTTGAAACTCTGCACCCAGTTCCTCACTGAACGTTCACACACACTAACATTCTCCACTATTTCTTTCGTCTGGTGCCCAGCTTTGTGAAGCCCTAT
>NC_091328.1:13612357-13662357 GCF_038502225.1 Cherax quadricarinatus
CTGCTGTTTACCTCTGAGAGGTGTGTCTGTAGTGATGTGCAGCCTTGACTCTGGCTCTGGCTCTCTCTCTCTTGCTCTGAATGGCTCGGCATCTGCTCTCTCTCTCTCTCTCTCTCTCTCTCTCTCTCTCTCTCTATCTATCTATCTATCTATCTGTCTGGCGCTTTTTCTGACCTCCCCCCCCCTCCTCTTTCTCTCTCTCTCTGGTAAGAAGATAAGACAGCATCCAAAGAGCATCAAGATGGCATGTAAATCTTTATATTTTTCCTTCTAACATTCACTGCACAGTTACTTCTTCATATTTTCATGCGAGTCTTGAAGCAGGAAAACTTTGTGTTAGTGTGGCATCAGGCGACTACAAGTGGTCAGAATCCTTCCCTCGTTGTCCTAAGTGTCTTGTTAAGTGAAAAAATTGTTAGAATTCCCACATCATAGTACTGTCTTATCAAGTGAGCAAGACGTTAGAACCAGGGGGGCAGAATTCTGCATTTCTTAAGGCTAATATTCAGAAGGATAAGGATATTTTTTCAACACAATTACTGGTAGAATTACCGACATAAAGTTAGGTAAATGGACACAACAACCTTGCCACAATAAAATATATTAGTTGCATCTGTGGCCATTTACCTAACATATTTACAAAAGAGTTTAGATATTTCCTTCCAGTCCAGTCCCAATGGTCTAATGACTTTTAAAACGGTGCTTAATAAATTCTTAGACCATTGTTTCAGTCATCACAAGCCTAATAAATGCAATCTTTCAAGAATGACAGACACGTAGCAGTCACTCTGGCTGACAGCCACCCACTCGTTACGTGTAAAACCAAACGAGTGGCGATACCTGGAGTCATGGTGACGTGGGATTTGTGTACAATCGCCTCTGGAAGGCAGAGTCTACCAGCTTACATCACACTCACTACATGACGGTCGTGTATCATACGCCTGGACTGATTGTTTAGGCAACCTTGTGTTCACACCTGGTAAAGAGAACTGACAATACCACTCGTGGCTGGTCCTGCGTGCGTCAAATATATAACAAAATGTAACGTACTTGGAACATGCAAAATGTAACGTACTTGGAACATGCAAAATGTAACGTACATGGAGCATACAACTTCAAGGCATTGGCTTAATTAAGCCGATGGGAGAATTGGACCTGCCTCGCATAGGCCAGTAGGCCTGACGCAGTGTTCCTTCTTATGTTCTTATGTACAACAATATATAACGTACCTGCCACATACAATACATAACGTACCTGCCACATACAATATATAACGTACCTGCCACATACAATATATAACGTACCTGCCACATACAATATATAACGTACCTGCCACATACAATATATAACGTACCTGCCACATACAATATATAACGTACCTGCCACATACAATATATAACGTACCTGCCACATACAATATATAACGTACCTGACACATACAATATATAACGTACCTGACACATACAATATATAACGTACCTGGCACATACAATATATAACGTACCTGACACATACAATATATAACGTACCTGCCACATACAATATATAACGTACCTGACACATACAATATATAACGTACCTGACACATACGATATATAACGTACCTGCCACATACAATATATAACGTACCTGACACATACAATATATAACGTACCTGACACATACGATATATAACGTACCTGCCACATACAATATATAACGTACCTGACACATACAATATATAACGTACCTGACACGTACGATATATAACGTACCTGCCACATACAATATATAACGTACCTGACACATACAATATATAACGTACCTGACACATACGATATATAACGTACCTGCCACATACAATATATAACGTACCTGACACATACAATATATAACGTACCTGCCACATACAATATATAACGTACCTGACACATACAATATATAACGTACCTGCCACATACAATATATAACGTACCTGCCACATACAATATATAACGTACCTGACACATACGATATATAACGTACCTGCCACATACAATATATAACGTACCTGCCACATACAATATATAACGTACCTGGCACATACAATAGATAACGTACCTGCCACATACAATATATAACGTACCTGACACATACGATATATAACGTACCTGCCACATACAATATATAACGTACCTGCCACATACAATATATAACGTACCTGCCACATACAATATATAACGTACCTGACACATACAATATATAACGTACCTGCCACATACAATATATAACGTACCTGACACATACAATATATAACGTACCTGGCACATACAATATATAACGTACCTGCCACATACAATATATAACATACCTGACACATACAATATATAACGTACCTGCCACATACAATATATAACGTACCTGACACATACAACAATATACATCACTTTCTTCCACATACATACATCGTTTTGCATATAACTCGTAGGTGACCTCCGCCTCTCTCCTGCTTCTTGTCCTCCAGGGTAAAGTTTAGATCTTCCTTTGAAGTTTGATGGAAAATGTTTTCATAAGTCTTGGAAATAACAGGTACAACTGCGCGTTGGCTTGCGTTAAGTCTTCTCTCTTTCACGGTAACAGGTACAACGGCGCGCTGATTTCCGTTGTCTTCTCTGTTTCACATAGCGTGAAACAGTGTAGCTCATACAGTGTGATACAGTGTAACAATTACAGTATGATACAGAGTAGCTCAGTGATACAGTGTAGTAATTGTTGTATGATTCAATGTAGCTCTTACAGTGTGATACAGTGTAATTCAGTGCAATACAGTGTAGCTCATACAGTATAACAGTGTAAATCATACAGTGTGATACAGTGTAATTCATACGTGATGCAGTATAAATCATACAGCGTGATACAGTGTAAATCATACAGCGTGATAGTGTAAATCATACAGCGTAATACAGTGTAAATCATACAGTGTGATACAGTGTAGCTCATACAGTGTGACAGAGTCTAATTCATAGGTGATACAGTAAAAATCCTTCAGCGTGATACAGCGTAAATTATAGTGTGATACAGTGTATGTTAAAGTGTGATACAGTGTATGTTAAAGTGTGATACAGTGTATGTTAAAGTGTGATACAGTGTATGTTAAAGTGTGATACAGTGTATGTTAAAGTGTGATACAGTGTATGTCATAGTGTGATACAGTGTATGTTAAAGTGTGATACAGTGTATGTTAAAGTGTGATACAGTGTATGTTAAAGTGTGATACAGTGTATGTCAAAGTGTGATACAGTGTATGTTAAAGTGTGATACAGTGTATGTTAAAGTGTGATACAGTGTATGTTAAAGTGTGATACAGTGTATGTCAAAGTGTGATACAGTGTATGTTAAAGTGTGATACAGTGTATGTCAAAGTGTGATACAGTGTATGTCAAAGTGTGATACAGTGCATGTTAAAGTGTGATACAGTGTATGTTAAAGTGTGATACAGTGTATGTTAAAGTGTGATACAGTGTATGTTAAAGTGTGATACAGTGTATGTCAAAGTGTGATACAGTGTATGTCAAAGTGTGATACAGTGTATGTCAAAGTGTGATACAGTGTATGTCATAGTGTGATACAGTGTATGTCATAGTGTGATACAGTGTATGTCAAAGTGTGACACAGTGTATGTCATAGTGTGATACAGTGTATGTCATAGTGTGATACAGTGTATGTCATAGTGTGATACAGTGTATGTCAAAGTGTGATACAGTGTATGTCAAAGTGTGACACAGTGTATGTCATAGTGTGATACAGTGTATGTCATAGTGTGATACAGTGTATGTCATAGTGTGATACAGTGTATGTCATAGTGTGATACAGTGTATGTTAAAGTGTGATACAGTGTATGTCAAAGTGTGACACAGTGTATGTCATAGTGTGATACAGTGTATGTCATAGTGTGATACAGTGTATGTCATAGTGTGATACAGTGTATGTCATAGTGTGACACAGTGTATGTCATAGTGTGATACAGTGTATGTCAAAGTGTGATACAGTGTATGTCATAGTGTGACACAGTGTATGTCATAGTGTGATACAGTGTATGTCATAGTGTGATACAGTGTATGTCATAGTGTGATACAGTGTATGTCAAAGTGTGATACAGTGTATGTCATAGTGTGATACAGTGTATGTCATAGTGTGATACAGTGTATGTCATAGTGTGATACAGTGTATGTCATAGTGTGATACAGTGTATGTCAAAGTGTGATACAGTGTATGTCATAGTGTGATACAGTGTATGTCATAGTGTGATACAGTGTATGTCAAAGTGTGATACAGTGTATGTCATAGTGTGATACAGTGTATGTCAAAGTGTGATACAGTGTATGTCATAGTGTGATACAGTGTATATCATAGTGTGATACAGTGTATGTCATAGTGTGATACAGTGTATGTCATAGTGTGATACAGTGTATATCATAGTGTGATACAGTGTATGTCAAAGTGTGATACAGTGTATGTCATAGTGTGATACAGTGTATATCATAGTGTGATACAGTGTATGTCACAGTGTGATACAGTGTAAATCATACAGTGTCATGCTGAGATTATTTATGGTTTCAATACATTTTTTTTAATTCTTTTCATTATTACAATATTCAATATAACAAAATAAACATTGCTTCACCCACTAACATTGTCTGTTATAAGCAAATTGTTAATTTGCTAAATAACTGTTGATGCCCTGAACAAATTTGGTTCAGTTTGTTGATTTGCCTCACTGAAAAAATTATTAGATTAAAATAATTTTCGGTAAAATTTGTTACCCAGTGATATTTGAAGTGTTTCTACGAGCGTCTCGCCCTCGTTTTCCCATCAGCGTTTCGCCCACTCTCTCTCCTACGAGCATCTCGCTCACTCTCTCCTACGAGCATCTCGCTCACTCTCTCCTACGAGCATCTCGCTCACTCTCTCCTACGAGCATCTCACTCACTCTCTCCTACGAGCATCTCGCCCACTCTCTCTCCTACGAGCATCTCGCTCACTCTCTCCTACGAGCATCTCGCCATCTCGCCCACTCTCCCAGGAGACAGAACCTACACCGAGGATAACAAAGAGATGAGTGAAAGGCTGAAGTCCCAATATAACTCTGTGTTCAGTGAGCCATTAATCAGTCTAACGTTTGATGACCCAAGTGAGATTTTCGTGAATGAGATTTGAAACTCTGCAAAGATCACCATAAACGCTGACAAAATCTTAACCCCATTTGACTTCGAAAAAGCCATCGACTGCATCTCCCTGTACTCTGTCCCAGGCCCTAACTCATGGAACTCTATATTTATTAATAACTGCAAGAAACCATTATCTCATGCCTTGAATATTCTATGGAAGATGAGCGTAAACACAAGAATCATCCCACAATCCTTATAAGTCCCATTCCACGAAGGTGGCAGTAAAGTAATTGCAATACACAAATAACCCGCACATAAGAGAGAGAAGCTTACGTCGTCGTAAGCTTCTCTCTTTTATGTGCGGGTTATTTGTGTATCGTTCCAGTCACGGTATTGTGCCTTTTTGTTATTTAAGTAATTGCAAAAAGTATAGACCCATAGCACTGACGTCCCACTGAGCGTCTTACGAAACAAAATTACTAATTACATGGAGATTCAGGAATTACATAAGCCATGACACAATGGGTTTAGAGCAGGTTGCTCCTGTCTCTCGGATGTGTTTGACCTTTATGTCGTGTTCGTGGATGCAGTGAAGACCAGCAAAATATGGATGTAGTGTACACAGACTTTGCAACAGCCTCCACGACTGCGACCACTTTGTTATGGCTCATAAAATGCGTGCAAAAGGATTAAGTGGTAAGGTGGAGAGATGAATGTTGACTTTTCTAACGATCAGAACCCAAAGTGAACAGAGTGAAATCAGAGTACGCCATAGTGAAAAACTCTGTTTCCCAAGGCACGGTACTAGCTCCCGTACTCATTCTCACATGGAATCAGACACATAGATCATAGCACCTCTTCCTGCTACGCAAACGATGCTAGAATATGTATGAGAGTTGCATTCATTAAGAACACAGCAATCCTCCAAGCTGATATAAAAAGTCATTCAATGGGCCACTGACAACAATATGATGATCAATGTTGACATGCTTCAGGTACTGTGTTTTGGTAAGATTGAGGAAATGAAGACTGAAATGGAAATATAAAACAGACTCTAATCATTCAATAGAGCGTAAAACTAATGTGAAAAACGTAGAAGAGATTATATCAGAAGATCTCCCCTTGCAAGGATCACAATAATGTCACCATCCCAACAATAAGGAAAATGATAGGTTAGATAACTAGAACCTTCAAAACAAGAGATGCTAAGCTAATGATGATACTGTTCTATAATATCTCCGTTGAACGTAAGCGGAATTGCCGACTTGGAAACTCTGCGGAGAACCTTCTCTACTCGTATAAATAAGAACATAAGAACATAAGAAAGAAGGAACACTGCAACAGGCCTACTGGCCCATGCAGTCCAACACATAAATTACCGGAAGTGTTTGAGGCTCCTTGATATGTACGCTTTGGAAAATAGGCGAGAAAGATACAATATAATCTACACCTGAAAAATTCTAGAAGGGCTGACCCCAAATCTGCACAGACAAATTATTCCCTATGAAATAAGAGACCTGGTAAAATACCCCCAATAACAAGAAGTGGTGCAATGAGTACACTAAGTGTGAAGGGACCAAGACTTTTCAACATCCTTCCTTCATACTTAATGGCCCTTACCAACAGATTCTTCCCTGTCTTTTAAAGTAAACATTGTAAGTGTCTCAAGTCATTTCTTGATCAACCAGCCTGTGGTGCATACGTTAGACATCACGTGGCTAGCACCAACACCCTGGCTGAGCAGGCGGGGCGCTAACCTTCGGGATAATCAACAATAATCAATAATAATCAACAATGATTATCAATAATCACAATGTGCAATAATCAACACTTGTTAAACTCCAGTTAAGTAGATTTCACCAGCATCTCTCCCACACCCACCAGCATTTCTCATCTTTCCCACATTGTCCAGCACCTCTCACGAATCCTTCATCTCTCATCTCTCCCACCAGCATCATTCCCACACATACCATCTCTCCCACACCCACCAACATCTCCCACATCCCAGTAGAGATCAGTAGAGAGTGGAAGGGTGAGTTAACATGTATATTATATTGCCTTGAAGATATCCCATCTTATTCCTCCATCGTTGACCATCTGCCTCCTCCTCTTCCTCCTCCTCCTCCTCCCCCCCCACTCATCCGTCGGACGCCAGATGCCCCATGACTCGAACCACCAGACGCACAATAAGTTAATTAAGGCAATGGTGGATACCTCGCCTCTCTCGCACACACACGCACACACACACACATACACACACACACACACACACACACGCACACACACACACACACACGCCCAGACACACACACACATACACACACACACACACACACACACACACACACACACGCACACACACACACACGCACGCACACACACGCACACACACGCACACACACGCGCACACACACACACGCACACACACACGTGCGTTCATGATGGCTAGTATTCTGTCAAATAGCAGTGTGATCTCTGATGAGAGGAGACGCAACAGAGAATAATGTAATTTGGAGTTAGTGCCACTGTAACATAGACATGCGAGTACCAATATACCATAGACAGATGAGTATCAGTGTAAACCAAACACGAATACCAACTGAGTACAGTCACAAGGAACCTCCAGTGTGAGACAAAACACACACAAATCAACATCCACATTCAGCATGGTTATAAAAATCCACAGTTAGAACATTTTTTATTAAGATAAAAACAAAAGTTCCATTTTGTACTTCCATGATGGTAGGATGTTTACAGTAAATGTAAATCGACTATCTAAGATGGCCACCATATTTACCTATCCAAGATGGCCACCATATTTACCTATCCAAGATGGCCACCATATTTACCTTCACAAGAGCACTGGGCAAGACACGCCAGTGTCACCCGAAGGGAAAAAATGCCCACTGCCATGATGTTCAAGAAATGTCGAAGTATTTTATCCACAGTGGTATATTACAAACCATTCCGGAAAAAATACCCCGACTTTGCTCACTGTAAAGCATTAGTAATTTTTTTTTTTTTTGGGTGTGACCTAATTCATGTCTGCATATATAACTTATTACTAGTGTGACCAGATGTAAACATAGTTCCTTCTCACTGTAACTTGTTCAGCTAATAAAATTTTGTGGCCCAGTCACTGGATCCATTATGTACCTCTGATCTCTTGACTACCACTCACAGGTCTGGCAGTAGGAAGTACAGTGAGTGTACCATGAAGGATGGGTGGGGATGTTACAGTCCTGGTAGTAGGAAGTACAGTATTGTACCATGAAGGATGGGTGGGGATGTTACAGTCCTGGTAGTAGGAAGTACAGTATTGTACCATGAAGGATGGGTGGGGATGTTACAGTCCTGGTAGTAGGAAGTACAGTGAGTGTACCATGAAGGATGGGTGGGGATGTTACAGTCCTGGTAGTAGGAAGTACAGTATTGTACCATGAAGGATGGGTGGGGATGTTACAGTCCTAGTAGTAGGAAGTACAGTGAGTGTACCATGAAGGATGGGTGGGGATGTTACAGTCCTGGTAGTAGGAAGTACAGTATTGTACCATGAAGGATGGGTGGGGATGTTACAGTCCTGGTAGTAGGAAGTACAGTGAGTGTACCATGAAGGATGTGTGGAGATGTTACAGTCCTGGTAGTAGGAAGTACAGTATTATACCATGAAGGATGGGTGGGGATGTTACAGTCCTGGTAGTAGGAAGTACAGTGAGTGTACCATGAAGGATGAGTGGAGATGTTACAGTCCTGGTAGTAGGAAGTACAGTGAGTGTACGATGAAGGATGGGTGGGGATGTTGCAGTCCTGGTAGTAGGAAGTACAGTGAGTGTACGATGAAGGATGGGTGGGGATGTTGCAGTCCTGGTAGTAGGAAGTACAGTGAGTGTACGATGAAGGATGGGTGGGGATGTTGCAGTCCTGGTAGTAGGAAGTACAGTGAGTGTACCATGAAGGATGGGTGGGGATGTTACAGTCCTGGTAGTAGGAAGTACAGTGAGTGTACCATGAAGGATGGGTGGGGATGTTACAGTCCTGGTAGTAGGAAGTACAGTGAGTGTACCATGAAGGATGGGTGGGGATGTTACAGTCCTGGTAGTAGGAAGTACAGTGAGTGTACCATGAAGGATGGGTGGGGATGTTACAGTCCTGGTAGTAGGAAGTACAGTATTGTACCATGAAGGATGGGTGGGGATGTTACAGTCCTGGTAGTAGGAAGTACAGTGAGTGTACCATGAAGGATGAGTGGAGATGTTACAGTCCTGGTAGTAGGAAGTACAGTGAGTGTACGATGAAGGATGGGTGGGGATGTTGCAGTCCTGGTAGTAGGAAGTACAGTGAGTGTACGATGAAGGATGGGTGGGGATGTTACAGTCCTGGTAGTAGGAAGTACAGTGAGTGTACCATGAAGGATGGGTGGGGATGTTACAGTCTTGGTAGTAGGAAGTACAGTGAGTGTACCATGAAGGATGGGTGGGGATGTTACAGTCCTGGTAGTAGGAAGTACAGTGAGTGTACCATGAAGGATGAGTGGAGATGTTACAGTCCTGGTAGTAGGAAGTACAGTGAGCGTACGATGAAGGATGGGTGGGGATGTTGCAGTCCTGGTAGTAGGAAGTACAGTGAGTGTACGATGAAGGATGGGTGGGGATGTTGCAGTCCTGGTAGTAGGAAGTACAGTGAGTGTACGATGAAGGATGGGTGGGGATGTTACAGGCCTGGCAGTTTGAAGTAGTGAGTGTACCATTAAGGATGTTATAGTCCTAGATGTGGGAAGTACATTGCTTGTACTGTGAAAAAGTACATAAAGATTTTGCACTAAACATGATACTAGAAGTGCAAACTTTAAGTCTAGTGTAATTACATGTAACTCGTAATACCTTTAGCTACACGACGATAGTAATGTCGGGTTATGGAACACCCGGAGGTTATGAAGATAAAAAATAAAAAGGGTACAATACGCAGGCTCGAATACACAAATAGGACTGAAAAAAACACTTGTGGCGAAACGTTTCCTCTAATGTCGGTATCACCATAACGTTTTTCAGTATACAAATATCCCGCACATAGACTGAAACCTATGACGACGTATCGGTCTGGCTTGGATCATTTAGTCTCACAGGTCTAGTAAATGGTCAAAGTCGGACCGAAACGTCGTCATGAGGTTCATTCTCCTATGTGCGGGTTATTTGTGAACAGATATTACGATATTATTTGTCAAACATGGGTGTCGATACGACATGTAGGCGTATTTTGAAAAATTCTTTCAGGTCAGCAGTCGTCCGAGGCGCCCAGAGACACACTGGGTCGTTAGTGATCGTAACGTCCTCGGGGAGTACTCACACTGTTGCGTTATTCTTCGCAGTGGTAATTAGCCCATTAAAACGTCGCTCGTAAACAGCTACATATAAGTGTATGGAGCCATGTAAATGCCCCAGTAGACTGGCAACTAACAACGTTGGTCATAAATGAACAAAGGACCAAAAATGTACGTGGCCAATCGATCAGAATCTAGTGCAGTGAAGCACAGTGATTCGAGCTTACATAATAATGAACAGTGAACTCTTTGAGTGAAGCAACTTCGTGAACAACAAACACTGAGTTCGAAGTCGTTGACATTGGCTTCCATACATACCTGAGTACTGACAGCCTCAAAGACGAGAAAAGAGAAGCAGATAAAACTCATCCCCCAGCTGTCTTCCATCACAACACTGCAGTATTCTGGTAGGCTGTTACAGGTTACTAGACATGCACTACTGGGTAAAGCCCCAACCAATAGGTGAACTAGCGTTAAATCAACTGCGCTTAGAATAACTGGAAATATCGAATACAACAGTTTGGAAAAAAAAAATCCTAACCCCATATACCATTATTTGTCCCGGCTGCCACTGAGATCGGAGTACTCGAAGGAAAGTGACGGTACTGACCGCTCTTCTTCAGACTGAAACTATATGCTACGTGTAGATTTCTGTTTTTAATAGAACTCTACACTTATTGAAACTGTAATTAAATAACTAGCAAAAAAAAAAAAAAAAAAAGATTGCAGCTTGAAAGCTGATCTCCTAGACCTGAAAAAAGAACAATTTATTTTATTAAAGAATTCACCATTCAGGTTAACATGTGTGAGCAAGGTAACATTTATGAAGGGATTCAGGGAAACCAACAGGTCGGACTTGAGTCCTGGAGGTGGGAAGTATAGTGTCTGCACTCTGAAGGACGGGTGTTAATATGTTGCAGTTTTATAACTGTAGTGTAGGCACGCCTCTGGCAAGACAGTAATGGAGTGAATGATTATGAAAGTATATCTTCTTTTTCGGGTCACCGTGCCTTGGTGGGAAACGGCCGATGTGTTAATAAAAAAGAAAAGTGTGTCTTTTATGAATTCCTGGACGTTGCCTGTAGGTCAACGATATCACCAAGCAGAGTTTCGCCCACAGCCTGACAGCAGAAGCACTCAGAGGAAGCCACAATGCTACTCTGGAAAGATAGTAAACAGATAGCATGGTGCTACACTTGTGTATCTACACCTGCTAACACATGTCTACAACACACTGGAGCTGAGGGGAGTAGTGCCGCCAGTTACAGGGAGACCCAGAAGATCAACAAATACAGCAGGCTGGCACTATGCCATAACCTCGTTCCAATAGAATCAGAAATTCATCAGGGAAACGAAAGACTCCAGAACGACCAGTTTCATGTTTTTTCCAGACACGATGCTGTGATTCACAGAGAAAATACCTGTTTCATTTTGGACACACGACCCACCTCTGGCGAGCTGGATCAAATATCTGATCTATAAATTTTGTAATGTCTTGCATGTTAAACTTAGTTTCAATGTATATATATTTTTTTTAAATAAAGTTCAGAAATATTTATCTACATATACAGAAGGTGTTAAGGGAAGAAAATACTCAAGCAGCTCTAGAAAAAAAAAACTCCAGATTTTTACCTGAAGTATATTTATTCTCTACTCCGAGGATGTGTGTGTGTGTGTGTGTACTCACCTAATTGTGGTTGCAGGGGTCGAGACTCAGCTCCTGTGTGTGTGTGTGTGTGTGTGTGTGTTATATCTTCTCTCTCTCATAAATTCTTAAAACTGTGAGTACAAGAACTATATGCAAGGTGGAGCGTAAACAAAAAAGCCTCTATTGTTCTTGACGATTTGTGCTGGAACATTTCTAGCTGTGCAACGCAGCGCTGGTTTAGCTTTGTTGCTGGCGGCAAAACATTGCACTGTGTACTCGCTTTCCGCGGGTGCGCGAGCCATGTGCGTGTTTGCCTCGCATCTTGTGCACACTCAGTAATGAGTACGAGAGAGTGTTGGTTTGACTTAATGATCACCGCGCCAACACTCTGGATCATCACCGCCATTCCTCCAGCATCTGTGGACCTTCATGGGAGGTGCATTGGTGCTGCTCTTATTATTCTCTGCCTGAGGACTGCAACAATGGCGGGTGTCATCTACATGTTGCTCGGTGAAAAAGACGACTCGAAATGAAAACGCTAGTTAGGTTAGGAAGCAAGAGAGTCTATTTGACCCTCTTCCGGGAGGGCCGAGTCCCTCAAGTCCCTCAGGGGGTTGAAGAAGGGGGGGGGGAAGAGGGCTGAAACCCCCTTTCTGGAGAATTTTCTCCACAGGGCACTAGTGTTTCCCGACGCGGGTCTTAGGGCATTGTATTGGCAACGTTTTAGTCTTGGAGTGATCTAGGTCCCACGACTGAAACGTTTCCAAGAGAATGCCCTAGTGTTTGCATTTTGTCTTACTACATTCATACCTTCAGTGGTTCTTTCTTCCCTCTAAGAAATAGACCTAAATTTATAAAACTTCCTCTGCTTCTACCTTAAATTCCAATTAAAGTTTATTTTTCTCTGCGACAAAACTCAGACTTACATACATACAGTTTCTTCGCTAAACTGTTTTTTTTTTTATTCGCCGGTATTCTCCCGGCCCGGGTCTTTTCCAAGTAGTGGTGACCCGGCCTTGGCTCCCTATCTGGGGAGTGTCTCGAGACTTAAGTCTCCCATGGGAGGAGGTACAGTACCTCCTCATCTTTGGGACCAAGTGTCCCCAGGCCTAGCCACATTCCCCGCCCTCACGGGGCTCGTAGGGAGAAGCTAGGCCTCTGGTCTGCCATCTACCCCGCCTCAAAGGGGCTCGTGGGGATGGCAGTCTTATGAGCTGCAGATGGTAGCAAGCTCAGGCCTCTCTTGTTTTGAGGGAACACAGACATGTTATTCTTGTTGTTCAGGTGAAAGTTAACCCCCTTACACAACTTATGTGTTGTAGCTCCTTTTCTAATTACATGTTATTGTTCACTGTGTCAAATGCCTCTCGTAGGTCTAAGATAACCAGATCTATCGCATTTATTTTCAATATTTCAGTGTTTGTATAATACGCCAGTGATGCTGGATGAAGCACTAGGAGAGAGCCTTCTGCTATACTATCCTGCTATTCTATCTATACAGAATAGCCTGTAGCTCGACCATGTGCTAACTTACTCTTGTTCTTTGTACTAGTAGGTACTATGTGTCTTGTTGTCCCTCCCTTCCTCCTCCTTTCTTCCCCTCTCTCATACCTCCCAAGTTCCTCCTCTCCCTCGTGCTATCATACTTCTCTCTCAGCGTTGATCAGTGCTGATGTAACATACACACTGTCTGCGTCACACTGCCCAGCCTCACACTGACAGCCTCACACTGACCAGCCTCACACTGCCCAGCCTCACACTGACCAGCCTCACACTGACCAGCCTCACACTGACCAGCCTCACACTGCCCAGCCTCACACTGCCCAGCCTCACACTGACCAGCCTCACACTGCCCAGCCTCACACTGACCAGCCTCACACTGCCCAGCCTCACACTTCCTAGCCTCACACTGACCAGCCTCACACAGACCAGCCTCACACTGCTCAGCCTCATATTGCCCAGCCTCACACTGCCCAGCCTCACACTGACCAGCCTCACACTACTCAGCCTCATACTGCCCAGCCTCACACTACTCAGCCTCAAACTGCTCAGCCTTACACTACTCAGCCTCATACTGCCCAGCCTCACACTACTAAGCCTCAAACTGCTCAGCCTCATATTGCCAAGCCTCACAAAAGCTCAGCAAGAAATTAAGAATAATTTATAACCTGATGGAAAATTTGTCGTTGTTTTGTTGTCATTGTTTATCCAGAGATGAGGATGGTGATGGAAGAGGCAGCCATGATGGTGGAGTGGAGGAGGAAGGGAAGGGGAGGGTTGTGGAGTGAGGGAAAGGATGGTGTTGGAGACAACAGCAAAGCGTATGGAGTGAGGGAGCAAGGTTGTGGAGTGAGGAAGGTGCGGGAAGAGAGAGAGAGAGAGAGAGAGTTTTGAAGTGAGGAAAAATAACTGTGAACTGAAAAAGAGGTTATGGAGTTATGTAGAAGGCTGTCAGGTAATGGAGGGCAGTGTGGGATGATGGAGGGCAGTGTGGGATGATGGAGGGCAGTGTGGGATGATGGAGGGCAGTGTGGGATGATGGAGGGCAGTGTGGGATGATGGAGGTCAGTGTGGGATGATGGAGGGCAGTGGGATGATGGAGGGCAGTGTGGGATGATGGAGGGCAGTGTGGGATGATGGAGGGCAGTGTGGGATGATGGAGGGCAGTGTGGGATGATGGAGGGCAGTGTGGGATGATGGAGGGCAGTGTGGGATGATGGAGGGCAGTGTGGGATGATGGAGGGGAATCGAACTTTGGGCACTTTGGTTGTGTACTGAACGCTACATTACGGAGTTACACAGAGTTTTAGAGTTATTTAACCCTCAGTGTGCAGCTACACTACACTACTCTCACAGTGGGAATTCCCACAGTGGGCTGCTATACTATAATTACATAGTGGGAATATCCACAGTGCGCTTCTACGATATCCTATGTGATAGTTACATAGTGGGAGCAAAAGCTAGCTATGTTTCCCTGTCATATTCTATGACACCGGATAGGAATCGTACACAAGGTAATTACATCATGACAGCGTGAGCTGGGAGACGTCAGCGGCCACTGGAATTCGTCAGCATGACGAATTCCAGCATGAGCTGGGAGACGTCAGTAGTGAGACGAGGATATCGTCAAGCATCTCACTGTGTTGTGTAGTTACAACTTCCGGGAGAGTTGGAATGACTTTCACTAGAAAGAGAGAAATAGAGTGCGTGGAGAGAGAAAAGAGACAGAGAAAGGGAGAGGCGCTGATGGAGGGAGAGAAGCGAGGGAGGTAGTGATGGAGGGAGAGAAGCGAGGGAGGTAGTGATGGAGGGAGAGGAGGGAGGCATTTAGGTTGAGAAATGAGAGGTTTTATATGGAAGGAAACAGCTGGGATTAACAAGGGGGAAATTATCTGCTACTTCATGCGGTTTATGAAATAGGAGGGGGAAGATGGCGGGGGGAGAGTGGGGGAGGAAGAGGTGAAAGAGAGGGTCTGGATGACGGGGAGGGGGTTATGTACAGACACCTCATAAACAACACCTGAATACTTCTAGTAGTTTGGGGTACTGGATAAGGAGGAAGTAATGGGGTGGTAGATGTGGTGGGGATACTGAGGTGGTAGATGGGGGGGGGGTACTGGGGTGGTTGATGGGGTGGGGGTATTGGATTGGTTGATGGGGTGGGGGTACTGAGAGGGTTGATGGGGTGGGGGTACTGGGATGGTTGATGGAGTGGAGGTACTGGGAGGGTTGATGGGGTGGGGGTACTAGGGTGGTTGATGGGGTGAAGGTACTGGGGTGGGGGTACTGGGGTGTTAGATGGGGTGGGGGTGCTTGGGTGGTTGATGGGGTAGGGGTACTGGATTGGTAGATGGTGCGGGGGTACTGGGGTGGTTGATGGGGTGGGGGTACTGAGATGGTTGATGGGGTGGGAGTACTCGGTTGGTAGATGGGGTGGGGGTACTAGGGTGGTTGATTGGGTGAAGGTACTGGGGTGGGGGTACTGGGGTGGTAGATGGGTTGGGGGTACTGGGGTGGGGGTACTAGGGTGGTTGATGGGGTGAAGGTACTGGGGTGGGGGTACTGGGGTGGTAGATGGGTTGGGGGTACTAGGGTGGTTGATGGGGTGGGGGTACTTGGGTGGTTGATGGGGTGAAGGTACTGGGGTGGGGGTACTGGAGTGGTAGATGGGGTAGTACATGGGGAGGGGGTGCTGGTGTGGTAGATGGGGTGGGGGGTTCTGGGGTGGAGGATGGGATGGGGATCCTGGGCTGGTAGATGGGGAGGGGGTACTGGGATGGTAGATGGGGTGGGGTATTGAGGAGGTAGATGGGGAGGGGGTACATGGGTGGATATGATGTAGGGGGTAGTGGGGTGGTAGATGGGAGAGGGTACTAGGGTGGTAGATAGGGTGGGGGTACTGGGGTGGAGGTAATGGGGTTGGGGTACTGGGGTGGTAGATGGGAGGGGGTTGCCACAATTTCATCAACATTATTTTCTTGAACATCAAAATGGTATAAAATACCGACAGGTTGTTAGGTAAGACACATGCAACAGTCAGGTATCTTTATTTCGAATTGTTTGCCTACACAGTAGGCTTCTTCAGTCGAGTACAGGAAAGTTGAAAGATGCAGAAGAGACGTGAAGACGATGTAATCAGTCCATCACCCTTGAAGTTTTGAGGTAGTCAGTCCCTCAGTCTGGAGAAGAGTATTGTTCCATAGTCTGAAACAATATGGAGTTGAAGTGACAGGATGGAGCCTTATGTACCACCAGGAGGTGAGATGTAGGTCACTAGTAGGGTAAGAATGTAGTCGTTGAGAGGTCACGTCCCTCTCAAATACAGCCATTCTCACTAGTAGAAGGTGTCCAAGTTGTTTTCTGTTCTGTACCAAGATACCATTGTGTTGCAGTGTCTGACAGAGTAAAATAAAGATACGTAACTGTTGCATATGTGTCTAACCTAACATTATTTTCTTCATCTCCCCCTTTAGTCTCACCCTTTTTTATATCCCCTTCCCATTACTGCACCCCTTCCCCCAACTCGTCCCCTTTTCTCCCATCGCACCCCCCCCACAAAATCTCTCTCCCCTCCTCTCCCATCACAACCCCCCCCCCACAAAATCTCTCTCCCCTCCCATCTCCCTAGCATCCTTTCCTCCCCAGACAAAAACTTAACCCATCTTCCCCTTTCTCAATCGCTCCCTCTGACCCCCTGACCCCCCTGACCCCACACCTGGCCAGCGACCCCCACCCTTCTCATGGTATGTCTCATTACTAAAAAAAGATAGAATTTTCAAAGCCACGTTGATATTCTCTCCTCTGCCTTACCAAAAGTGGATTAAGTCGCTGCCCGGAATACCTTAATGCAATCCACTCCTTGCAACCCACCCACGGTTGCAGCCTTCACTGCATTATCATCGATCTTGCAATTCTCTATTTTTATATTGTTTACAGGCAGCTGGACGTGTGAAAACACACGTGTGTGTGTGGTGGGTAAATGCGAAAGTTGAAGCATTGGAAAGTGCTTTCAGGGGAGGATCTAATTTTTGAGAGTGCATTCCAGCGCTCACACACACACACACACACACACACACACACACACACACACACACTCACACACACACACAAACAAACACACACACACACACACACACACACACACACACACACGCACACACACATACACACACACACACACACACACACACACACACACACACACACACACAAGAAATACATGTCAGGAAGGCAGCAGTGAGTTATGGTACGTGGTGAGGTGTCAGAGTGGGCGCCTGTGACGATTGGGGTTCCACTGGGATCAGTCCTAGGACCGGTGCTGTTTCTGGTATTTGTGAACGACATGACGGAAGGAACAGACTCCGAAGTGTCCCTGTTTGTAGATGATGTGAAGTTGATGAGAAGAATTCAATCGGACGAGGACCAGGCAGAACTACAAAGGGATCTGAACAGGCTGCAGGCCTGGTCCAGCAATTGGCTCCTGGAGTTCAACCCCACCAAGTGCAAAGTCATGAAGACTGGGGAAGGGCAAACAAGACTGCAGACGGAGTACAGTCTAGGGGGCCAGAGACTACAGACCTCACTCAAGGAAAAAGATCTTGGGATGATTATAACATCGGGTACATCTCCCAAGGCGCCTAGCAAACCTAAGAACAGCATTCCGCCATCTTAATATGGAATCGTTCAGGACCCTGTACACCGTGTACGTTCGGCCCATATTGGAGTATGCAGCACCAGTTTGAAACCCATACCTAGCCAAGCACGTAAAGAAGCTAGTCCCAGAACTACATGGGTGCCTGGCAAACCTGAGAACAGCATTCCGATACCTTAGTAAGGAATCGTTCAAGACATTGTACACCGTGTACGTCAGGCCCATACTGGAGTATGCAGCACCTGTTTGGAACCCGCACTTGATCAAGCACGTCATGAAATTAGAGAAAGCGCAAAGGTTTGCGACAAGGTTAGTTCCAGAGCTAAGGGGAATGTTCTATGAAGAAAGGTTAAGGGAAATCGGCCTGGCAGCACTGGAGGACAGGAGGGTCAGGGGAGACATGACAACGACATATAAAATACTGCGCGGAATAGACAAGGTGGACAAATACAGGATGTTCCAAGGAGGGGACACAGAAACAAGAGGTCACAATTGGAAGTTGAAGACTCAGATGAGTCAAAGGGATGTTAGGAAGTATTTCTTCAGTCATAGAGTTGTCAGGCAGTGGAATAGCCTAGAAAGTGACATAGTGGAGGCGGGAACCATACATAGTTTTAAGAAGAGGTTTGATAAAGCTCATGGAGCAGGGAGAGAGAAGACCCAGTAGCAACCAGTGAAGAGGCGGGGCCAGGAGCTAAGACCCGACCCCTGCAACCACAAATAGGTGAGTACAAATAAGTGAGTACACACACACGTACACACGAGGTTACTGTGCATCTGGCACGATATATTCACCTTGTGGTGTGTATATTTTAGTTTATATACACTGCAATGCAGGTTTAGTGTATGTAGACTGTAAGGTGTGTATAGATTACTGTATATCCACTGGAAGATGTGTATATGTCAGTGTATATACACACTGCAATGTATGTATATTAAGTGTACATGCAGTGAGGGGGATTGACACTAAAAATTATATACCCGAGAACAGTGGTGTCTTTCTCTCAGTGAGAGTAAGGGTTTATTTTAGAGTGAGGACTTAAAGTGAGGGGTTTAAAGTGAGGGGGTTTAAAGTGAGGGTTTTAAAGTGAAGGTTTAACCTCTATTTTAAGGGATTCAAGTATTCTTGCTTCGTGTAGTCGATAGGCTTTAAACTTCATTAACCAGTCCACCTTAACTTGGATTTATGGGGGAGAGGGGAAGTCAGACGAGGGGAAGGGGGGCACGAAGAAAATTTTGAAAATCTGACTAATTTCGGAAACATATTTTAGGCTATTTTGAAATGGATATCTTGGTTTATTTTGGGGGTTAATGTGCATTTTATTCCATATTCCCTCCAAGATTAAATAATATTAATGATAATAATAATGATAAGAATAAGAATTAATATAATAAAAAAATAATTATAAAATAAAAATGAATGAAACAACAACAATAATAATAATAATAATAATAATAATAATAATAATAATAATAATAATAATATGCGTTTCAGAAGAAGAAAGAACACAAGTCACAATAACGTGGCTCGAACAAATCCCAAAATATCCACAGGACGACGTTTCGATCACATCCTCGACCACTGTCAAGTCACAACTAAGTTGACTGGTAGAAACTTGACAAACGACAGTTAATACATACTTCATTTAGTATAAATACACAGTAGAGTGTGGGTACTACGGTGTATATTCACTGTGAGTTGTGTATATCGCTGTATATACACTTCAGAGCATGTATATCTCATTTTACATACACTATGAGCTGTGCATATCATTGTATATACAAAGTGTGTATATCTCAGTGTACTTACTCTAGAGTGTATATTCTCGTGTATGTTTTGAAAATTCATAATGAACGTATAACACAATTTAATAGAGGGAACGAAATTTGAATCCACAGTCTGGGATAATGACCAGTCACTCCACAGTCTAAGATAATGAACGGTCATTCCACGATCTGGAATAACGAAGCCTCCTTTACAAGGGTGTTTGAAATTACGGAGATCTCTGTACCAGGTCGTTAAGATCTCTTTGCCAGGTTGTTAAGAAAGATCTCTTTACTAGGTCGTTAATAGTCTCTTTATCAGGTCGTTAATATAGTCTCTTCACCAGGTCGTTAAAACCTACCTGTTCTCAGCCATCATCAACATTCTTCTCCTGACTCTTCACGTCACTATACCTCACATATATACTCATGTACTTTCTGCTCAGGTAGATCTGTTTTGACTTGATAAAGCTCACTGTGTGGGTGAAACTTACCTAATAAAGGATTGCATTATACTGCATTTGTATTTATTTTTCCATCAGGTCGGTATTTTATACCATTCGTCTCTATAGCTGTTGATACTGGTAGCTTGAAACTGATAGATGCTGATGATGGTATTTCGTTGATGCTGGTAGCTTGTCGATGATGGTAGCTTGTTGATGCTGGTAGCTTGTCGATGATGGTATTTTGCTGATGCTGGTAGCTTGTCGATGATGGTAGCTTGTTGATGCTGGTAGCTAACGTCTTGCCATCGTACCGAGGGATGATGTACAGTATGAAGGACGAGGAGGGAATGAGGAAGACTGAGCAACGAGGAATAAGGAAGTAAGCAAGGAAGGAAGCGAAAGAGTAATCCAGCAAATGCCTTCTGGATGAAGTTGAGGAACTGTCAATCATTGCCCCATCACTTGATGACTCTCCACAAGGACCTGTCAACACTAGCAACCACTCCGGTAATCACTGCGTGTTCCACCAACAAAATTTCTCAACGGCCTGGTAATGAAGCCATCTTTATTGACGACCTGATAAAGAGGTCTTAAGAAGGACCTGCCTGGTATAAGCCAGTATGTTTGTTGCTATGTAGGATAACGATGAAGCAGTTTCCTGTTAAAACGTTCTGGATAAAATTGCTGGGTATCCAGATGAGTGATGATTCCAAGATGCTGCGTCTCTGGGCGTCTTCTTTCCTGGCGATGAGTCTTGCGTAGATGACTACATACATCGGCTCCCTCACTCTTTTTGTTTGTGTGACTTTGTAAATGGTCCAAGTCGGACCGAGACGTCGTCGTAAGCTTCTCTCTTCTACGTGAGGGTTATTTGTATACTTCTTAGTTGTCTCTGTATTATGACTGAAGAAGTCACTCCTGGCGAAACGTTTCCTTTAATAAATGTCCTGAACTATACGTGTATTTTTCTACATAGGTCTTCTTCCCATTTGTCGGCTACGTAATACTTCTCTAAGTAGTCGAAACGTCGTCAGTGTGTCGCCTCAGTCGCTAAAATGTTTTGATGGCCAAGACTATAAGTTGATCAGACCTTGATCCACCAGGAAGCCTGGTCACAGACCGGGTCGCGGGGGCTTGACCCCCGAGACCCTCTCCAGGAATATCAGCTGCTAGTCCTTCCTCCCCCTTTTTCTTCTCCAACATGTAAGGCTACAGGAACCTGTCAACCCGTAAGGGTCATACAGCGCCAGGGGAATGAGATGCAATCAGATTCGATCCAGGGAAGGGAAGGGTGATTCCTGTTATCTGAATCACGATCCCTTCACGAGCATTAAGGGACATCCCCTCTTGAAGGGTCTCCTCCTCCCCTCTCCACTTCCCCTCCCTTTGCATGTAAGGCTACAGGAACGTGTAAAATTCAACGTTTTACTGTCTCAACTTCATTTTCTTCCAGAGGATGAATACTCTACTTGGTGGAGACATAAGTGAGGCGACTTCCTGAGTTAATGCATGAGCCCTCCTGTCCTCCTCCTCCTTTTCCTCCTCATTCCCCACTCCTTATTTCCCTTCACCCCGTTCCTCCCTCTTTAGCTACAACTCCTATCTCTCTCTCTCTCTCTCTCTCTCTCTCTCTCTCTCTCTCTCTCTCTCTCTCTCTCTCTCTCTCTCTCTCTCTCTCTCTCTCTCTCTCTCTCTCTCTCTCTCTCTCTCTCTCTCTCTCTCTCTCTCTTTTACACAGGGTTGTAACATGTTGGGTTTAGGGTTCCTAACTTTATTTACAAGCTAAGAGCTGTTACCTACATCAGCTCTCTCTCTCCCCTACTGCTACTACTATTACTACCACCTACAACTCATTTATTTTCCCTTCTCTTCTTCCCTTTCTTCATTTTCCCGTTTATTTCTCATTTATTACTATCATCCTTCACTCTCTGTGGTCTTAAGCCCCCTTCCCTACCATCCAATATCTCGTCCTCCCATTTCTACCCATTACCCCCACCATCTCCCACCTCCTTCAATTTCCCACACAATTCTCTACCCCCTACACCCTCCCATATTCCCACCTCCTGCCCTCCCTCCCTTACCTTCTGGCCTCTCAGAGGGGGATGTCAGGAGGTCTGGCTTCTAAGTAACGTATCTGAGTCATTTTCAGCACTGCATCTGGGGAGAAATTTTCCAGCCTAACTCATCTTGCTTTATGACATAATAGTGGCATTTTGATTCTGATTTGTTTGTTCAGTGGGAGAGAGAGAGAGAGAGAGAGAGAGAGAGAGAGAGAGAGAGAGAGAGAGAGAGAGAGAGAGAGAGAGAGAGAGAGAGAGAGAGAGAGAGAGAGAGAAATTACATGGTTAGAGCGAATAGCATAAAATTTTACTGTCCACACCGAGGTTTTCCGCAGAGAGCTATCACTGTTTTCTCGATGGAAGACTACTGTTATCAGGTGATTGAAGCATAGTAAAGCAGAACTCTCTCTCTACATCCTCCACTGCTTCCAGACACTGCAAGCTGCCACAGACGAGATAGACTTTACCGCGTTAGAAGTATGGTTACAGACGGCCTTGGTCACGCCTCTCACTATACAGTGGTGATGTGAGTGATGATAAAAATATTTCTTTTTCCGGTTATATATATATATATATATATATATATAGATATATATATATATATATATATATATATATATATATATATATGTATATATATATGCATAACAATTCGCAAACAGGCGAAATTATTTACATTGGCTCTACGTCCACAGCAGGACTCGAACCTGCTAACTCTGTATCAGATATAGAGTTAGGAGGTTCGAGTCCTGCTGTGGACGTAGATATATATATATATATATATATATATATATATATATATATATATATATATATATATATATATATATATATGTATATATATATATATATATATATATATATATATATATATATATATATATATATATATATTTATTAGACCTTTCTAAAATTTTCTCTTATACCTTTAAAGATATATTTTTTTCATTTATGATAACGTAAAAATGAATAATTTTGTATTAAAAAAAGCTTAGAAAACTTACCTAACCTTAATATAAGTTTACATTAATTTCAGAATAAACAAACACAATGAAATGTATTTTTGTTCATTAGGTTCAGAATGATTTTTGCGAAATTATTGCATAAGCAAATTTTCGCTTGCCTTATTCGGCAAGAAGAGCGTTGCTATTTAAGCCGAAATCGCAAGTTTTACTTATTCGGCACGACATATATATACAGAGAGAAGTATTCACTCTTGTGAAAGTTATCAGGACAGTATCTATTACAACATGACATTTGTCAAAGGCAATAGTTAATAGACACTTGCCTTATTATCTGTTGGGTACTTAACCATATTTGTTGCAGGGGTCGAGTTTTAGCTCTTGGCCCATCCTTTCAACGCGTCGCTTTCTACAATTACTCCCTCCTGGTATCTTTATAAAAGTGCACTTCTGTCCACTTTTGTCAAGACTGACGGACGAAACACATCGACTCCAGACTGAGGGACTCATTACCTCAAACTCTTCCTCGTCTTTCACCTTCTTCTGTATTGGACTGAAGAAGCCTAAATGTTGCACAAGTGTCTCATTTATCAACCTGTAGACTTTGTAAACAATTTATTCACAAAATACTGGTGGAAAATTTGATAAGCGTGGCTTGTTCGATTACTTGGGTTTAAAGCCTATCGACTACACGATGATTAATAAGGCTGTACTTTACCTGTTCCCTGCCATTCAAGAATACTTTAAGTACTTAAAAGAAGTCTGTGTTTGGTGCGTGCTATTAATGACTTCTTCGACGTCAAATGGAGTTAATAGAGAGTTCTGAGGATCATTCCTGAAATCATCTGGTTATTGACTCCTTGAACAGAGACTCGTACTGCGACTTCAGTATATTGCTCACTTGTTTATTGACGTCAGTGTAAGTTGCATCTACTGTCATCAAGGACACAGTACTGTCATCAAGGACCCAGTACCGTCATCAAGGACACAGTACTGTCATCAAGGACACAGTACCGTCATCAAGGACACAGTACCGTCATCAAGGACACAGTACTGTCATCAAGGACCCAGTACCGTCATCAAGGACACAGTACTGTCATCAAGGACACAGTACTGTCATCAAGGACCCAGTACCGTCATCAAGGACACAGTACTGTCATCAACGACACAGTACCGTCATCAAGGACACAGTACCGTCATCAAGGACACAGTACCGTCATCAATGACACAGTACTGTCATCAAGGACACAGTACCGTCATCAAGGACACAGTACTGTCATCAAGGACCCAGTACCGTCATCAAGGACACAGTGCTGTCATCAAGGACACAGTACTGTCATCAAGGACACAGTAGTCATCAAGGACCCAGTACCGTCATCAAGGACACAGTACTGTCATCAAGGACCCAGTACCGTCATCAAGGACACAGTACTGTCATCAAGGACCCAGTACCGTCATCAAGGACACAGTACCGTCATCAAGGACACAGTACTGTCATCAAGGACCCAGTACCGTCATCAAGGACACAGTACTGTCATCAAGAACCCAGTACCGTCATCAAGGACACAGTACCGTCATCAAGGACACAGTACTGTCATCAAGGACACAGTACCGTCATCAAGGACACAGTACCGTCAAGGACACAGTACCGTCATCAAGGACACAGTACTGTCATCAAGGACACAGTACTGTCATCAAGGACACAGTACTGTCATCAAGGACCCAGTACCGTCATCAAGATCACAGTACCGTCATCAAGGACAGTACTGTCATCAAGGACACAGTACTGTAATCAAGGACCCAGTACCGTCATCAAGGACACAGTACCGTCATCAAGGACACAGTACTCTCATCAAGGACACAGTACTGTCATCAAGGACACAGTACCGTCATCAAGGACAAAGTACTGTCATGAAGGACACTGTACTGTCATCAATGACACAGTACCGTCAAGGACACAGTACTGTCCTCAAGGATCCAGGAGTGGTAGTAGCCGTAGTGGTAGTAGTGATAGTGGTGGTAGTGGTAGTAGTGGTATGGTAGTGGTAGTAGTGGTTGTAGTGGTGGTAGTGGTGGTAGTAGTGGTGGTAGTGGTAGTAGTGGTGGTAGTGGTGATAGTGGTAGTGGTGGTAGTGGTGATAGTGGTAGTAGTGGTAGTAGTGGTGATAGTGGTAGTAGTGGTGTTAATGGTGGTAGTGGTAGTATTGGTGGCAGTGGTAGTAGTGGTAGTAGTGGTGATAGTGGTAGTAGTGGTGGTAGTGGTGGTAGTGGTGATAGTGGTAGTAGTGGTGGTAGTGGTGATACTGGTAGTAGTGGTGGTAGTAGTGGTGTTAGTGGTAGTATTGGTGGCAGTGGTAGTAGTGGTGATAGTGGTAGTAGTGGTAGTAGTGGTGGTAGTAATAGTAGTAGTGGTGGTGGTAGTAGTGGTGGTAGTGGAAGTAGTGGTAGTAGTGGTGATAGTAGTAGTGGTAGTAGTGGTAGTAGTGGTAATAGTGGTAGTAATGGTGATAGTAATAGTAGTGGTGGTAGTAATAGTAGTGGTGGTAGTAGTGGTAGTAGTGGTAGTGGTGATAGTGATAGTAGTGGTGGTAGTAATAGTAGTGGTGGTAGTAGTGGTGGTAGTAGTGGTGGTAGTGGTGGTGGTAGTAGTGGTAGTAGTGGTGATAGTGGTAGTAGTGGTGGTAGTGGTGGTAGTAGTGGTAGTAGTGGTGGTAGTAGTAGTGGTGGTAGTGGTGGTAGTAGTGGTAGTAGTGGTGATAGTGGTGGTAGTAATAGTAGTGGTGGTAGTGGTGGTAGTAGTGGTAGTAGTGGTGGTAGTAATAGTAGTGGTAGTGGTGGTAGTGGTGGTAGTAGTGGTGATAGTGGTAGTAGTGGTGGTAGTAATAGTGGTGGTAGTGGTGGTAGTGGTGGTAGTGGTGGTAGTGGTGGTAGTAGTGGTGATAGTGGTAGTAGTGGTGGTAGTAATAGTAGTGGTGGTAGTGGTGGTAGTGGTGGTAGTAGTGGTAGTAGTGGTGATAGTGGTAGTAGAAACCACATACAAACAGTAATGGTGTGTTGGGTAATCAAAGGAATTACTGAGTTAAGACAATACAGAATTTTTCTTAACAAAAATATGACAATAATTATATATAAAAAAAGGAATCATTATGACCATAGTTCGACTCCTGGAGCTACAGTGACCTTATTACAAACTGAGACTCACGTACAGCAGACGGAGGAACGAGCCTACAATACTGTGCTGAAACGATACAGTGGAGTGGACCAGTTTCTAGAAATAAAATAATGATAATTCCCCCACATTCAGCCTCCCCACATCTCTCCCCTACAACCACCAAACTTCCCCACCAGTCTCCTCCCCAACACCAAGCCTCGCCACCACCCCCCTTACCCCTTCACATATACACAAATTAGCTAGCATCACCAGTAAGATTGGTCACTGTGAGGCTGAATACAGGCTAGTGGGCGCACGCACACGCACGCACGCACACAAACACACACACACACACACACACACACACACACACACACACACACACACACACACACACACACACATACACACACAGCTAGAACACACAGCTAGGACTCGACCCCTGCAACCACAAATAGGTGAGTACACACACACACACACACACACACACACACACACACACACACACACACACACACACACACACACACACACACACACACTGGCTGTAGTGGCCAGAAGAGCTCATGCATGCAGGGCAAAGCTCCTGATCATGGGTGACTTTAGCCACAAGGAGATCGATTGGGAGAACTTGGATCCACATGGGGGCCAAGATACATGGAGGGCTAAGATGATGGAGGTGGTACTGGAAAACTTCATGTACCAACACGTAAGGGACACTACAAGAGAGAGAGGAGAGGATGAACCAGCAAGACTGGACCTAGTATTCACCTTGAGTAGTGCAGATATTGAGGACATCACATATGTAAGACCCCTTGGGGGCCAGCGATCATGTGGTTTTAAGCTTTGAATACACAGTAGAGCTACAAGTGGAGAGGGAAGCAGGAAGGCCAGGACGAATGAAGCCAAACTACAAGAAAGGGGACTACACAGGAATGAGGAACTTCCTGAACGGGGTTCAATGGGACAGAGAACTGGCAGGGAAGCCAGTTAATGAGATGATGGAATATGTAGCAACAATGTGCAAGGAGGCTGAGGAGAGGTTTGTACCCAAGGGTAACAGGAATAATGAAAAAGCCAGGATGAGCCCATGGTTCACCCAGAGGTGCAGGGAGGCAAAAACCAAGTGTGCTAGGGAATGGAAGAAATATAGAAGGCAAAGGACCCAGAGAATAAGGAGAGCTGTCGTAGAGCCAGAAATGAAAATGCACAGATAAGAAGGGAGGCCCAACGACAATATGAAAACGACATAGCAGTGAAAGCCAAATCTGACCCGACGCTGTTATACAGCCACATCAAGAGGAAAACAACAGTCAAGGACCAGGTAATCAGGCTAAGGAAGGAAGGAGGAGAGACAACAAGAAATGACCGTGAAGTATGTGAGGAACTCAACAAGAGATTCAAAGAAGTGTTCACAGAGGAGACAGAAGGGGCTCCAGAAAGACAGAGAGGTGGGGCACACCATCAAGTGCTGGACACAGTACACACAACCGAGGAAGAAGTGAAGAGGCTTCTGAGTGAGCTAGATACCTCAAAGGCAATAGGGCCGGATAACATCTTTCCGTGAGTCCTGAGAGAGGGAGCAGAGGCACTATGTGTACCTCTAACAACAATATTCAATACATATATGGAAACAGGGAGATTGCCTGAGGCATGGAAGACAGCAAATGTAGTCCCAATCTTTAAAAAAGGAGACAGACATGAAGCACTAAACTACAGACCAGTGTCACTGACATGTATAGTATGCATAGTCATGGAGAAGATTATCGGGAGAAGAGTGGTGGAACACCTAGAAAGAAATGATCTCATCAACAGCAGCCAACATGGTTTCAGGGAAGGGAAATCCTGTGTCACAAACCTACTGGAGTTCTATGACATGGTGACAACAGTAAGACAAGAGAGAGAGGGGTGAGTGGATTGCATTTTCTTGGACTGCAAGAAGGCGTTTGACACAGTTCCACACATGAGATTAGTGCAAAAACTGGAGGACCAAGCAAGGATAGCAGGGAAGGCACTACAATGAATCAGGGAATACTTGTCAGGAAGACAGCAGCGAGTCATGGTACGTGGCGAGGTGTGCACCTGTGACCAGCGGGGTCCCACAGGGGTCAGTCCTAGGACCAGTGCTGTTTCTGGTATTTGTGAAAGACATGACGGAAGGAATAGACTCCGAAGTTTCCTTGTTTGCAGATGACGTGAAGTTGATGAGAAGAATTCATTCGATCGAAGACCAGGCAGAACTACACAGGGATCTGGACAGGCTACAGACCTGGTCCAGCAATTGGCTCCTGGAGTTCAACCGCACCAAGTGCAAAGTCATGAAGATTGGGGAAGGACAAAGAAGACCGCAGACCGAGCACAGTCTAGGGGGTCAGAGACTACAAACCTCACTCAAGGAAAAAGATCTTGGGGTGAGTATAACACCAGGCACATCTCCTGAAGCGCACATCAACCAAATAACTGCTGCAGCATATGGGAGCCTAGCAAACCTTAGAACAGCATTCCGACATCTTAATAAGGAATCGTTCAGGACCCTGTACACCGTGTACGTTAGGCCCATATTGGAGTATGCGGCACCAGTTTGGAACTCACACCTAGCCAAGCACGTAAAGAAACTAGAGAAAGTGCAAAGGTTTGCAACAAAACTAGTCCCAGAGCTAAGAGGTATGTCCTACGAGGAGAGGTTAAGGGAAATCAAGCTGACGACACTGGAGGACAGGAGAGATAGGGGGGACATGATAACGACATACAAAATACTGAGAGGAATTGACAAAGTGGACAAAGACAGGATGTTCCAGAGATGGAACACAGCAATAAGGGGACACAGTTGGAAGTTGAAGATACAGATGAATCACAGGGATGTTAGGAAGTATTTCTTCAGCCACAGAGTAGTCAGGAAGTGGAATAGTTTGGAAAGCGATGTAGTGGAGGCAGGATCCATACATAGCTTTAAGTAGAGGTATGATAAAGCTCACGGTTCAGGGAGAGTGACCTAGTAGCGACCAGTGAAGAGGCGGGCCCAGGAGCTTGGACTCGACCCCTGCAACCTCAACTAGGTGAGTGCATCTAGGTAAGTACACACACACACACACACACACACACACACACACACACACACACACACACACACACACACACACACACACACACACACACACACACACACCCTCCCCCCTCATCCTCTCCAGCACACACTCCAACACATTCTCACCCATCTCCAGCACTCTAATCAACAGCCTCCTGCCTCTGTTATTCACACCCCGGCAATAGACTCACACCAGAATCAATGACAACAACCTTAAAGACTACAAGATGTCTTCCTTCTCCTCAACACCTGTGCTCCCATTTGTGTCTCATTCTCTCTCTCTCTCTCTCTCTCTCTCTCTCTCTCTCTCTCAGACACACGTAATCTATATTTCTTTTCCTTTTCTCCGTCTCATCCTCCAACGTCCATCCTTCTCTCTCTCTCTCTCTCTCTCTCTCTCTCTCTCTCTCTCTCTCTCTCTCTCTCATTCTCCCAGACGAGCGTTGAGTGGGCCAGCAGCTCATATCCTGGTAATGTGAGTGTTGGTAAGGGCGTTGCTCCCCTTTTGGAGACACAGGAAACACGGCCCTCTTGAACTCCCTTAAACACCACGGCTGGCGACAATACTTTGGGCGAAGCTGTGATGTGGGTCCTGATTAATGGGGTAGGGAAGCTATCTTAAGATGTAGGGGGAGAGGGGAGGGGAGGGGGAGAGGGGAGGGGAGGGGAAGGGGATGAGGGGAAGAGGAAGGGAAGGGGAAAGAACCTTTTTTTTCTTATTTAGCAAATCTGAATACATCAGCAGTGTGCTGTTACCCCCTCCCCCACCCTATTTAATATGCTAGTTACACAGTGGGAAGAACTTTTGTGTGAGGGAAGGGGAGGTGAAAGAGGGAGGAAAGGGGAATGGAGGATGGGTGGAGGGTTGTTATAGAGTGAGGGAGGAGATGGAAGGAGTTTGAGTGTGGAGGGAGGGAACACTGAAGGGAGGGATGTGGAATGAGGAGTTCGGGAGATGAGAGACAAAGAAGGAGGCAGGAGAGATGAGAGGGAGGCTGGAAGAGATGGAGTGAGAAGAAGAAGAAGAAGAAGAGTGAGAGAGAGAGAGAGAGAGAGAGAGAGAGAGAGAGAGAGAGAGAGAGAGAGAGAGAGAGAGAGAGAGAGATAAAGGGATAACCCAGAAATAACTGTAAAAATCTCCACATATACTCCTGTTAGTCAATCCTAAAAATAAATATAAATCGTACCTAAGCAAAATAAAATATAAAAACTGTATCACAAATATTTACCTGAAGCAATACTGATATTCATTTGTATATTAATAACGTTGAGTGACCTCGCAAAGTACGGTGATGCTGAGAGAGAGAGAGAGAGAGAGAGAGAGAGAGAGAGAGAGAGAGAGAGAGAGAGAGAGAGAGAGAGAGAGAGAGAGAGAGAGAGAGAGAGAGAGAGAGACAGAGACAGACAGACAGAGAGAGACAGAGACAGAGAGAATGAATATGGGAGAGGCGTGTTACAGTAGACACCACAGTCAATACTGAGCTCAATTTCACAGAAAGAGAGAGGGAGAGAGGGGGACGGAGGGAGAGGAAAGAGAAAGAGGGGGGAGAGAGAGATGGGAGAGGGGGGAAGAGAGATGGGAAAGGGGGGAAGAGAGATGGGAGAGGGGGGAGAAAGAGATGGGAGAAAGAGAAGAGTCAGTCTATAATGAAGACGTGGGCAAAGATACACATCTGACGCTGCAGACGAATGTCTTAATCTAGATGTACAAGATAAAGAAGGCGAGGTGACACAGAAGGAGAACTCCTGCTATTTTCTGTCTCATCACCACCACCACTCTGAAGTAGCAGAGCATAGTTAGTGAGGGTGATAGTGTGGGTGATAGTGAGGGTGATAGTGTAAGTGATAGTGAGGGTGATAGTGAGGGTGATAGTGTGGGTGATAAAGAGGGTGATAGTGTGAGTGATAGTGTGGGTGATAGTGTAGGTGATAAAGAGGGTGATAGTGTGAGTGATAGTGTGGGTGATAGTGTGGGTGATAGTGAGGGTGGTAGTGAGGGTGATAGTGTGGGTGATAGTGTGGGTGATAGTGTGGTTGATAGTGTGGGTGATAGTGAGGGTGATAGTGAGGGTGATAGTGTGGGTGATAAAGAGGGTGATAGTGTGAGTGATAGTGTGGGTGATAGTGTAGGTGATAAAGAGGGTGATAGTGTGAGTGATAGTGTGGGTGATAGTGAGGGTGGTAGTGAGGGTGATAGTGTAAGTGATAGTGAGGGTGATAGTGAGGGTGATAGTGTGGGTGATAAAGAGGGTGATAGTGTGAGTGATAGTGTGGGTGATAGTGTAGGTGATAAAGAGGGTGATAGTGTGAGTGATAGTGTGGGTGATAGTGTGGGTGATAGTGAGGGTGGTAGTGAGGGTGATAGTGTGGGTGATAGTGTGGGTGATAGTGTGGTTGATAGTGTGGGTGATAGTGTGGGTGATAGTGAGGGTGATAGTGTGGGTGATAGTGAGGGTGATAGTGTAAGTGATAGTGAGGGTGATAGTGTGGGTGATAAAGAGGGTGATAGTGTGAGTGATAGTGTGGGTGATAGTGTGGGTGATAGTGAGGGTGGTAGTGAGGGTGATAGTGTGGGTGATAGTGTGGGTGATAGTGTGGTTGATAGTGAGGGTGATAGTGTGGGTGATAGTGAGGGTGATAGTGTAAGTGATAGTGAGGGTGATAGTGTGGGTGATAAAGAGGGTGATAGTGTGAGTGATAGTGTGGGTGATAGTGAGGGTGGTAGTGAGGGTGATAGTGTGGGTGATAGTGTGGGTGATAGTGTGGTTGATAGTGTGGGTGATAGTGTGGTTGATAGTGTGGGTGATAGTGAGGGTGATAGTGAGGGTGATAGTGAGGGTGGTAGTGAGGGTGGTAGTGAGGGTGATAGTGTGGGTGATAGTGTGGGTGATAGTGTGGTTGATAGTGAGGGTGATAGTGAGGGTGATAGTGAGGGTGATAGTGTGGGTGATAGTGTGGGTGATAGTGTGGGTGATAGTGTGGGTGGTAGTGTGGGTGATAGTGAGGGTAATAGTGAGGGTGATAGTGCGGTTGATAGTGAGTGATAGTGAGTGATAGTGAGAGTGATAGTGTGGGTGATAGTGAGTGATAGTGAGAGTGATAGTGTGGGTGATAGTGAGGGTGATAGTGAGGGTGATAGTGTGGGTGATAGTGAGGGTGATAGTGGGGGTGATAGTGGAGGTGATAGTGAGGGTGATAGTGAGGGTGATAGTGTGGGTGATAGTGAGGGTGATAGTGGGGGTGATAGTGGGGGTGATAGTGGGGGTGATAGTGAGGGTGATAGTGGGGGGTGATAGTGAGGGTGAAAGTGTGGGTGATAGTGAGGGTGACAGTGAGGGTGACAGTGAGTGATAGTGTGGGTGATAGTGAGGGTGATAGTGTGGGTGATAGTGAGGGTGACAGTGAGGGTGATAGCGAGGGTGATAGTGAGGGTGATAGTGAGGGTGATAGTGTGGGTGATAGTGAGGGTGATAGGGTGGGGGTGATAGTGGGGGTGATAGTGTGGGTGATAGTGAGGGTGATAGCGAGGGTGACAGTGAGGGTGACAGTGAGGGTGATAGCAGTTTTTTGTATACACAGACGATGATCGGACTATATGTAGCGTTTGTCCACCTAGGAAGCATGTACCCATCGGCTTGCCCCTAACTAGGCAGGTGCCCATCGGCTTGCTCCTAGCCAGGCAGGCACCCACCGGCTTGCCCATGGCCAGGCAGGTACTCACCGGCTTGCCCCTAGCCAGGCAGGTACCCACCAGATTGCCCCTAGCCAGGCAGGGGGCACAACTCACTACCCCCAACATAAACACAGACATCAGCGCTCCCTCCCAGCTATCTCGATGATCGTAAACAACGAGCCAGACAACAGCTGGACAATGATTATCTCATTACACATCAGGCCGAGGGATTTCGACGCTTAAATCCTCCGGATTTTAAGGCCGGATTCGTCTCGGTTTCGCCACGCTGAGCAGATTCGTCTCTTCGATGTTGACTCTCCCGATCTCGGGCCGCGTAAATCACTCCTGCATTTCGAGAAACAATTTTATTTAGGAAGGGGAGCGATAAAAAGGAATATATGACTGACTAATTGACAGTGCGTGGCTCTTCCAGACTAAATATATCTCTGGTCTCCGTAAATTTAGCGATATCTAAGATCTATTTAGCGATAACTTAGATCAGAAGTGATGGAGTCTGACTACTACCTCTTCATTTGCTTACCTATTCTGAAGCAGCAACAGCAACAGAAGACTTTTGACTCTATACGTAAATAACGGAGGAGGGTGATTAGATGTTAATCTAGTGTTGTTGATGTATGATTCTAGGAGCAGGCCTCGTCTTAATGCGTACTCTCTGAGTTGTACTGTGTTGTACTTGCCGAGTTGTACTCACCGTGCAATGTTTACGATAGTAGCAAGTTGATAATTCTATCTTATTCAGTATATGAAAGGGATGGGGGTGTTGAAAAGTGTTGGTCCCCTTACACTTGGTATACTCTGGCATCCCTGCTTTTCATTGAGGGATATTTTGCACCTTCTTCCGAGTCTTTGGATCACGTTTGGGGCGATTTCAGAATGTAGATTTTCAGGTGTAAATTGTGATGTCACTTTCAAGGACTTCAGCCGTTCCCGGTAATTTAGGCACTTAAAAATTTATACAAGCAATGAAAAGTTTTCTGTAAAATTCCTAGATCTGCCATTTTGCCTCCCTTAAAAGGGGCCTGTTAGTATACAGCAATTTTCCGGTCGAGAGAGTACAAGTGCCTTAAAGAGTATCAACACTGACTTAGAATCTCTTGTTCTGGAGATAGTATAACAGCTGTCATTACTTTCATTTTCCTTGTGGTTGTGATAGGAAAACTAATGAATGTAAGATTCTGACATCATGACTCCCATGTCTCTCATTTCTCTGCAGCTCTATTGCGTGGCTTAAATTTATTTTAATTCTCTATTCCAGTTTTTAATTCTTCGGTGTCTCCACAACGGAGGAACTGGGATCTTTCCTAAGTCAACTTTGTATTTTCTGTGTCCCACTGGAAGACCTGGTTTAGGTCATTTGGAGAACTGCTGCGTTCTCAGTGAATGCCACTCTCTCTTAAATTCTAATACTGTCTGCCAACAACTCACACGATGCTATGATTAATGTCTCCATACTAGATACTGGAATGAGAAAGAGAATTCAGGAGAATACTGAGCCTTGAAAAACATTCTTCACTGCTGCGACCTGAGATTTTACTCTGTTGACTAGTTAATGGTCCAAGTCGGACCGAAATGTCGTCATAATCTTTGTTCTTCTAGGTTCGGATTATTTGTGTATTGCGCAAGTTACAGGGGTAATGAACTGTGAGAGGCAGAAGTAACCTGCTCAAGGCTCGTGTTGCTCATCTGTTATGGCTCCACCTGCTTAGCAATCTTGCTTCTCGGGCAGCCTTATAATTTCTGATGTCAGTGCCATTGATTTTTCTAGCTTTTTATGATTATTTTACCGCCACCTTTGTAGAGTGGAGCAATAATATATAAACATATATTGCCTGGGACAACATCTGTGTTCACATTTTCTCCATAGAATAATAAATTATACACCTTCACAACCTAACACCCTCCCCCACCGTAAAAAAAATCGGCTATTTCAAAAAGGACAATTCGTCGGGTATTTTAGTAAAAAAAATAAGCATGTTCTTAATATTTATAGACGGGAGCATATATAATATTAATAAAATCGAGCAAATAGAATATATAACACGTGTTTACATACCTTCTGGTCTAAATTAAAACAAGTAGCAACTTCAGGTACACGAAATTAAGTGAAGCTTCCAAAAGTATTAAGTGAAGCTTCCAAAAGTATTAAGTGAAGCTTCCAAATATATGAAATGAAGCCTCCAAATGTACGGTAAAACCATGCAAATTGAAGCAACAGACTTAAGAGCCAACAGAGGTACAAATAGGAGGAACAGAGGCAACAGAGGTACAAACAGGAGGAACAGACAGAGCCAACAAAGGTACAACCAGGATAAACAGGCTTACAGAGCCAACAGAGGTACAAACAGGATAAACAGAGTTACAGAGACAGTAGAGGTACGAACAGGAGGAATAGACACAACAGAGGTACAAACAGGAGGAACAGAGGCAACAAAGGTACAAACAGGAGGAACAGAGACAACAGAGTTACAAACAGGATGAACAGAGGTAACACAGATACAAACAGGAAGAACAACGCCCATACGGGAGCAACAGACACAACATAACATGTACACAGATGTATCGCGCACATAGGCAACCCTAGCGTGTGTATACTCACCTAATCGTGGTTACAGGGATCGATTCATAGCTCCTGGCCCCACCTCTTCATTGGTCGCTACTGTGTGTACTCACCTAGTTGTGGCAGCAGGGGTCGAGTCACAGTTCCTGGCTCCGCCTCTTCACTGGTCACTACTAGGTCACTCTTCCTCCTCCATGAGCTTTATCATAACTCTTCTTAAAGCTATGTTATGGATCCTGCCTTCACTACATCACTTCCCAAACTATTCCACTTCATGACAACTCTGTGACTGAAGAAATACTTTCTAACATCCCTGTGATTCATCTGTGTCTTCAATTTCCAACTGTGACCCCTTGTTGCTGTGTCCCATCTCTGGAACATCCTGTCTCTGTCCACCTTGTCAATTCATCTAAGTATTTTATATGTCGTTATCATGTCCCCCCTATCTGTCCTGTCCTCCAGTGTTGTCAGGTCGATTTCCCTTAACCCTCCTCGTGGACATGCCCCTTAGCTCCGGGACTAGTCTTGTTGCAAATCTTTGCACTTTCTCTAATTTCCGTACGTGCTTGGCTAGGTGTGGGTTTCAAACTGGTGCTGCATACTCCAATACAGGCCTGACATACAGTGTACAGGGTCCTGAACGATTCCTTATTGAGATGTTGGAATGCTATTATTAGGTTTGCTAGGCGCCCGTATGCTGCAGCAGTTATTTGGTTAATGTGCGCCTCAGATGTGTCCAATGCAATGCTCATCCCAAGATCCTTTTCCTTGAGTGAGGCTTGCAGCTTCTGGCTCCCTAGACTGTACTTCGTCTGCGGTCTTGTTTGCCCTTCCTCAATCTTCATAACTTTGCACTTGGTGGGATTGAACTCCAGGAGCCAGTTTCTGGGCCAGGCCTGCAGCCTGTTGAGATATCTTTGTAGTTCTGCCTGGTCCTCGTCTGACTGAATTTTTCTCAACTCACATCATCTGCAAACAGGGACACTTCTGAGTCTATTCCTTCCATCATGTCGTTCACATACACCAGAAACAGCACCGGTCCTAGGACTGGCCCCTGTGGAATTCCGCTCGTCATAGGCGCCCATTCTGAAACTTTGTCTCGTACCTTGACTCTCTGATGTCTTCCCGAAAGGTATTCAATAATCGATTGCAGAGCCTTTCCTGTTATACCTGCCTGGTCCTCCAGCTTATGCACTAATCTCTTGTGTGGAACTGTGTCAAAAGCCTTCTTATAGTCCAAGTAAACGCAATCTACCCACCCCTCTCTCTCTCTCTCTCTCTCTCTTTCTCTCTTGTCTTACTGCTGTCACCCTGTCATAGAACTACAGTAGGTTTGTGACACAGGATTTCCAATCCCTGAAACCGTGCAGGTTGTCGTTGATAAGCTCATTCCTTTCTAGGTGCTCCACCACTCTTCTCCTGATAATCTTCTCCGTGAAGATTATCAGGTCTGTAGTTTAATCCTTCGTGTTCGTGTCTGTCTCCTTAAAAGAAAAAAAAACTGGGACTACATTTGCTGTCTTCCATACCTCAGGTAGTCGCCATGTTTCGATAGATGTGTTGAAGATCGTTGTTAGTGGTACACATAGCGCCTCTGCTTTCTCTCTCTCTCTCTCTCTCTCTCTCTCTCTCTCTCTCTCAGGATCCATGGAGAGATGTTATCCAGCCCCATCGCCTTTGAGGTATCTATCTCGCTTAGCAGCCTTTTCACTTCTTCCTCGGTTGTATGTATTATGTCCAACACTTGATGGTGTACCCCACCTCTCCGTCTTTCTGGAGTCCCTTCTGTCTCCTCTGTGGACACTTCTTTGAATCTCATTTTGAGCTCCTCACATACTTCTCGGTGCTTTTGTGATCTCCCCTCCCCTCCCCTCAGTGGTGACGTGTACAGTGGTGACGTGTACTTAGCGAGTGGTGACGTGTACTTAGCTCTGTGAAGACCTGTTTGTGTGCTCTCTGTGAATCTGAACCAGGATGCCCTCTCTTGAGCAACTTTACCAGCAGCTGAGAGAAGAGCTCAGAGTTGCTAAGATGGAGATACGGCGATTAACGGAGGAGAACAAGAGGATTCGTAGTAATCCTCCTGTTGCGAGTCCCCAGGTTAAGAGGGGAGCTTGGTCAGTGGCCGGGCAACATGGAACCAAGCTGAAGATCAAGAAAACGGTTGGAGAGGCAGAAACAACGAGAAACCAGAAGACTACCGTGGAAACTTCCAACCCATTCTCGGTGCTACCTGACGAATGTGAGTGTTCTACTGGGAATGCCACAACGAGCACCAAAGAAGCATTGGCAGACGTGAGTGAGACATCCCTAGAAACCCCAACGAAGACCATCGAGAACGTCTTGACGAATTCTACAAGTGGTGTAATGCTACCTAGCGAATGTGAGTCGACTAATCGGAGCATCACGACGGACGACGCCAAGGAAGGTAAAAACATTGTTGTTGTTGGGGATAGCCAGATTAGGTACATGGATAGGGCATTCTGCTTGAAGGATAGGAGTAGGAGGCAGAGAGTGTGTTTTCCTGGGGCTGGGATGAAGGATATTGTTAGCCGTCTGGATGACATCATGAGAGGTAATGGGAGCAATCCTATTATCTGTCTCAGTGCTGGAGGCAACGATGTTGGCAGACGTAGGAGTGAGGACCTGATTAGCAGGTATAGGTCAGCAATAGAGATAATTAGGAGGAAGGGTGGGAAACCTGTCATATGTGGCATTTTGCCAAGGAGAGGAGTTGGAAATGAATGGTTGTCCAGAGCAATTGGTGTCAATTGCTGGCTGGACAAATACTGCAAGGAAAATGCGGTGACATTCATTGACAACTGGGACCTCTTCTATGGCAGAAATGACATGTATGCCAGGGATGGGGTTCACTTATCTAGGTGTGGAGTGGGAGCACTGGCCAACGCAGTGGAGGGAACTGTTAGGTCTTTAAACTAGGAATAGTTAGTGGTATGGGTTTTTGCGGGAAAACTGTGAAGTCTCAGGGTAGTAATATGAGAACTAGGAGAACTAGTAATAGGCAAAATAAGGTGGATATTGGAAAGCCAGCGGCACTAATTGACAAGGACAGTAATAGGTTTAGTGGAATAACAGAAAGGAGCAGGAAGGGTAAAGAGAGAGGAGGGTCTTTAAGTATTTATTACACAAATAGTCGCAGTGCTAGGAATAAGATGGACGAGTTGAGACTAGTTGCTAGTGCAGGTAACATAGATGTATTAGCCATTACTGAGACGTGGTTTAATTCAAAAAGTCGGGACATGCCTGCAGAATGTCACATTCAGGGTTTTAAATTGTTCCAAGTAGATAGAAGTATCGGGAAGGGGGGTGGGGTGGCACTGTATGTCCGAGATCGCTTGAACTGTTGCATAAAAACGGGTATTAAGTCTGAAGTAACACATACAGAGTCTGTTTGGATAGAATTTTCAGAGGGGCATGAAAAGTTAATTTTAGGTGTGATATACCGTCCCCCAAATTTAGATAGGGACCAGGGGAGACTACTATGGGAGGAAATTGTTAGGGCCACAAGGCACGATAATGTAGTAATTCTAGGAGACTTTAACTTTAGTCATATTGATTGGAATTTCTTGACTGGGAATTTAGAATCATACGACTTCTTAGAAGTAGTTCAGGATTGTTTTTTGAAGCAGTTTGTGACAGAACCTACAAGTGGAAATAACCTGCTTGACTTAGTTCTGGCAAACAATGAATCCCTTGTTAATAATTTAGAAGTTTCAGGGGAACTGGGTGCTAGCGACCACAAATCAATTACATTTAGAATTGAATGGAAGTATGATAGTAGGGATAACTCAGTAACAGTCCCAGATTTTCGCTTAGCAGATTACGATGGGCTTAGAGAACACTTATCATCTGTTGACTGGGGTAACGAAGAGAGCTATCAATATGACAGTTTTCTGAACACAATACATGCTGCTCAAAGAACGTTTATCCCCTATAAAGAAATTAGATCAAATAGAAATGACCCAAAATGGATGAATAATAGGCTGAAATATCTACTAGGGCATAAGAAAGGAATTTATAGGCGTATCAAAAGAGGCGAGGGTCATCTTATGAATCAGTATATTGACATTAAGAGGGACATTAAAAGGGGGATAAGAAAAGCTAAAAGGGACTATGAAATTAAAGTTGCTAGGGATTCTAAAACTAACCCAAAAAGTTTTTTCCAGGTCTATAGAACAAAAGTCAGAGATAAGATAGGTCCCCTTAAAAATAACTATGGGCATCTTACTGACAAAGAGAATGAAATGTGCTCGATTTTAAATAATTATTTTCTCTCGGTTTTTACACAGGAAGACACTAATAATATTCCGGTAATTAATTTTTATAGTGGGCCAGAAGAAGATAAATTATGTAACATCACAGTCACTAGTGAAATGGTTGTGAAGCAGATAGACTGAAGCAAAATAAGTCACCGGGTCCTGATGAGGTTTTTTCAAGGGTTCTAAAGGAATGCAAAATGGAAGTCTGTGAACCATTAACTAATATTTTTAATTTATCTCTTCAAACAGGTGTAGTGTCTGATATGTGGAAGATGGCTAATGTAATTCCTATTTTTAAAACAGGGGACAAGTCGTTACCGTCAAATTACCGCCCAATAAGCCTGACCTCAATTGTAGGCAAATTACTAGAGTCAATTATAGCTGAGATTATAAGAAGCCATCTCGATAAGCATAGCTTGATTAATGATACTCAGCATGGATTCACAAGAGGCCGGTCTTGTCTAACTAATTTATTAACTTTCTTAAGTAAAGCTTTTGAGGCTGTTGACCACGATAAAGAATTTGATATTGTTTACTTAGATTTTAGTAAGGCATTTGATAGAGTTCCGCACCAAAGACTGTTGAAGAAAGTAGCAGCTCATGGCATTGGGGGAAGGGTGCTCTCGTGGATCGAATCATGGCTCACAGACAGGAAGCAGAGAGTGTCCATAAATGGGGTTAAATCCGAGTGGGGATCAGTAACAAGTGGCGTTCCACAGGGATCAGTCTTGGGCCCGTTGTTGTTTATAATATATATCAATGATCTTGATGAAGGAATTACTAGTGATATGAGCAAATTCGCCGATGACACGAAGATAGGTAGGATAATTGATTCAAACGTAGATGTTACGGAACTTCAGGAGGATTTAGACAAACTCTACTCTTGGTCAGAAAAGTGGCAGATGCAGTTCAATGTAGATAAATGCAAGGTTCTGAAGCTCGGGAGTGTCCATAACCCTATCACTTATAAGTTAAATAATGTAGAACTTAGCCATACAGATTGCGAAAAGGACTTGGGGGTTATGGTAAGCAGCAACCTTAAACCAAGACAGCAATGCCTAAGCGTACGTAATAAGGCAAATAGATTACTGGGATTTATATCAAGAAGTGTAAGCAACAGAAGTCCAGAGGTCATACTGCAGCTTTATACATCATTAGTAAGGCCTCACCTAGATTATGCAGCTCAATTCTGGTCTCCATATTACAGAATGGACATAAATTCGTTAGAAAACATTCAACGTAGGATGACTAAATTAATACATAGCCTTAGAAATCTTCCTTATGAAGAAAGATTGAAGACACTTAAGTTACATTCACTTGTTAGACGAAGAATGAGGGGAGACCTGATCGAAGTGTATAAGTGGAAGATAGGTATTAATGAAGGGGATATTAACAAGGTCTTGAGGATATCTCTACAAGAGAGAACCCGCAGTAATGGATTTAAATTAGATAAGTTTAGATTTAGAAAGGACATAGGAAAGTATTGGTTTGGAAATAGGGTAGTTGATGAGTGGAACAGTCTACCTAGTTGGGTTATTGAGGCTAGGACTTTGGGTAGTTTCAAATTTAGGTTGGATAAGTACATGAGTGGGAGGGGTTGGATTTGAGAGGGACTTGCACATCGGAGCTTGTTTCTTGGGTGGCATTGAAAATTGGGTTGGTCAAATGTTTGTTAGTGGGATGAATTGTAAAGGACCTGCCTAGTATGGGCCAACAGGCCTGCTGCAGCGTTCCTCCTTTCTTATGTTCTTATGTTCTTCCTCAGCCTGATTAGCTGGTCCTTGACTGTTGTTTTCCTCACTGATGTGGCTGTACAACAGCTTCGGGTCAGATTTGACTTTCGCTGTCATTTGCGTACTATCGTTGGGCCTCCCTTCTTACCTGTGCATATTCGTTTCTGTGTGCTGTGTGTGTACTCACCTATTTGTACTCACCTATTTGTGGTTGCAGGGGTCGATTCATAGCTCCTGGCCCCGCCTCTTCACTGATTGCTACTAGGTCCTCTCTCTTCCTGTCCCATTAGCTTTATCATACCTCGCCTTAAAACTATGTATGGTTCTCGCCTCCACTACTTCACTTTCTAGGCCATTCCACGGCCTGACCACTCTATGACTGAAGAAATACTTTCTAACATCCCTTTGATTCATCTGAGTCTTCAACTTCCAATTGTGTCTGTGTCCCATCTCTGGAACATCCCGTCTTTGTCCACCTTGTCTATTCCGCGCAGTATTTTATATGTCGTTATCATGTCTTCCCTGACCCTCCTGTCCTCCAGTGTCGTCAGGCCGATTTCCCTCAACCTTTCTTCGTAGGACAATCCCCGTAGCTCTGGGACTAGTCTTGTTGCAAACCTTTGCACCTTCTCTAATTTCTTGACGTGCTTGACTAGGTGTGGATTCCAAACTGGTGCTGCATACTCCAGTATGGGCCTGACGTAAATGGTATACAGAGTCTTGAACGAATCCTTGCTGAGGTATCGGAACGCTATCCGTAGGTTTGCCAGGCGCCTGTATGCTGCAGCAGTTATCTGATTGATGTGCGCCTCAGGAGATATGCTCGGTGTTATACTCACCCCCAGATCTTTTTCCTTGAGTGAAGTTTGCAGTCTTTGGCCATCTAAACTATATTGTGTCTGCGGTCTTCTTTGCCCTTCCCCAATCTTCATGACTTTGCATTTGGCAGGGTTAAACTCAAGAAGCCAGTTACTGGACCAGGCTTGTAGCCTGTCCAGGTCTCTTTGTAGTCCTGCCTGATCCTCATCCGATTTGATTCTTCTCATTAACTTCACATCATCTGCAAACAAGGACACTTCTGAGTCTATCCCTTCCGTTATGTCGTTCACATATACCAAGAACAGCACAGGTCCTAGGACTGACCCCTGTGGAACCCCGCTTGTCACAGGCGCCCACTCTGACACCTCGTCACGTACCATGACTCGTTGTTGCCTCCCTGTCAGGTATTCTCTGATCCATTGCAGTGCCTTTCCTGTTATGTGTGCCTGATCCTCTAGCTTTTGCAGTAACCTCTTGTGAGGAACTATGTCGAAGACCTTCTTGCAGTCGAAAAAAATGCAGTCGATCCACCCCTCTCTCTCTTGTCTTACTTCTGTCACCTTGTCATAAAACTCTAGTAGGTTTGTGACACAGGATTTTCCTTCCCTGAAACCGTGCTGGTTGTCAATTATACACTTGTTTCTTTCCAGGTGCTCCACCACTCTCCTCCTGATGATCTTCTCCATGACCTTGCATACTATACACGTTAGTGATACAGGTCTGTAGTTTAGTGCCTCATGTCTGTCTCCCTTTTTAAAAATTGGGACTACATTTGCCATCTTCCATACCTCGGGGAGATGCCCAGTTTCAAATGATGTGTTGAAGATCTTTGTTAATGGTACACACAATATCTCTGCTCCCTCTTTAAGGAACCACGGAGACATGTTGTCTGGTCCCACCGCCTTTGAGGTGTCAAGTTCGCACAGCAGCTTCTTCACCTCCTCCTTGGTTATATGTATTTCATCCAGCACTTGCTGGTGCCCCCCCTCCTGTTCTGATTTCTTGGAGTCCTACTGGTTTCCACTGTAAATACTTCTTTAAATCACGTGTTGAGCTCCTGACATACCTCCCGGTTGTTTCTTGTGAATTCCCCATCACCCTTCCTCAGTCTGATTACCTGGTCCTTGACTGTTGTTTTCCTCTTGATGTGGCTGTACAACAGCTTCGGGTCAGTCTTTACTTTTGATGCTATGTCATTTTCATATTGTCGCTGAGCCTCCCTTCTTATCTGTACATATTCGTTTCTGGCTCTTCGGCTAATCTTTTTATTTTCCTGAGTTCTCTGTCTTCTGTACCTTTTCCATTCTCTAGTACACCTAGTTTTTGCCTCCCTACACCTTTGGGTGAACCAAGGACTCGTTCTGTTCTTCCCATTATTACTGTTTCCCTTGGCAACAAACCTCTAATCTGCCTCCTTGCATTTTGTTGCCACATAGTCCATCATTTCTTGTACTGGTTTTCCTGTCAGTTCCCTCTCCCACTGAATGTCTTGAAGGAAGTTCCTCATGCCTGAGTAGTTCCCCCTTTTGTAGTTTGGTTTTTCCCACCCTATTCCTGCTACTCTCTCCACTTGGAGCTCAACTATGTAGTCGAAGCACAGAACCACATGATCACCAGCTCCCAGGGGCCTTTCATACATGATTTCCTCGATGTCCGAACAACTCAAGGTGAATACAAGGTCCAGTCTAGCTGGTTCATCCTCGCCTCTCTCTCTGGTAGTGTCTCTAACATGTTGATGCATGAGGTTTTCCAGTACCACATCCATCATCTTGGCTCTCCATGTTTCGGGACCCCCATGGGGCTCCAGATTTTCCCAGTCAATCTCCTTGTGATTGAAATCACCCATAACTAGTAACTTTGCTCCCCCCATGTGTGCTCTCCTGGCCACCTCGGCTAGTGTGTCGACCATTGCTCTGTTGCTCTCATCGTATTCTTCTCTTGGCCTCCTGCAGTTCTGTGGTGGGTTGTACATTACTGCAATTATCACCTTATGTCCCTCAGACTGGATTGTTCCTACTAAGTAGTCCCTTTCGCCCGTGCCATCCATTCCTTCCATTTTCTCAAAACCCCACTGGTTTTTAATGAGCAGTGCAACTCCTCCTCCCCCTCTCCTACCTCTGTCTTTCCTGAGGATTTGATATCCGGATGGAAAGATTGAATCTGTTATTATTCTGGCGAGTTTTGTTTCTGTGAGTGTTATTATGTCTGGGGATGTCTCCTTGATTCTTTTGTGCCACTCCTCATACTTATTTGTTATTCCATCTGCATTTGTATACTACACCTTCAAATTATTTTCTAAGACTGTGGTCTGGGAGGTGTATTGGGGTTGGGGAAGTGGGAGACCTGATAAGGAAATATGGGTGGTTGCTGTGGGGGTGGAGTTTGTAGTGTAGTGGGTGGGGGCATTGGATATGGCATGGGTGTTTTGGTTTAGAGTGTTTGGTTGCACTGGGGTTGACCTGGTTGGGAGGCTTCTATAGGAAGTTGTGAGGGAGGCTGTATTTGATCTTCCTGTGTCTGGGATCTCCTGTCTGTCTTCTCCATCCCCTCTCTTTCCTCCTTTCGCATTTGTACCATCTCTCTCAGTTTCCGCCTTTCTTGTGTTCTGTCGCGGTCGAGATACACCTTCCTGTATTCCGGCATGTCCCTTAATCGTGCTTTCTCCTGCAGGATCCTGTTCCGAGTCGATTCTGCCTTGAAGGTCACTTTCACTGGCCGGGTTCTTTGTTTTACAAACCCCCCTATTCTCCGAAAATTTTCCAGCTGGGTCATGTCGTCTTCTCCTATTGCTTTCATGATGCTTTCAATTGCTTTTTTTCCCCTTGTTTTCTTTCTTCATATGTTTCATATGTGTGTGTGTGTGTGTGTGTGTGTGTGTGTGTGTGTGTGTGTATGTGTGTGTGTGTGTGTGTGTGTGTGTGTGTGTGTGTGTGTGTGTGTGTGTGCGCAGGAGCATGTACGTACAGCTACCAACACACCACATACATAAGCTTGGCGTGTGTACACGAACATGTACACCTCCAAGCCCCCGCACCTTGTGTACACGTAGTGTTGAACGTCACATGTACATCAGCTGGAATAACCAAGTAACTAAATTACCGTTGAGGTCTTGATTAGCATATAGGTCCTCGTTAACGAGGCGGGAGTAATGCACAGCAAGAGTGTGGGGGGCGGTGGGGGGAAGTCACTGTGGGGGAGAAGGAGGGGACTGTGAGTACTGGGACATATGTAAGGGAGTGGGAGGAGGAACTAGGACTTTTAAGGAGGACGGTACCGGGGCTTTAAGGAGGATGGTATTGGGGCTTTTAAGGAGGACGGTACCGGGACTTTAAGGAGGATGGAACCGGGGCTTTTAAGGAGGATGGTATTGGTGCTTTTAAGGAGGACGGTACCGGGGCTTTAAGGAGGATGGTACTGGGGCTTTTAAGAAGGATGGTATTGGGGCTTTTAAGGAGGATGGTACCGGGGCTTTTAAGGAGGATGGTACTGAGGCTTTCAAGAAGGATGGTACTGGGGCTTTTAAGGAGGATGGTACTGGGGCTTTTAAGGAGGATGGTACTGGGGCTTTCAAGGAGAATGGGAGGTAGGGGGAGGGGAGGGAGAAGCTGAGAGCACCAAAAAGCCCAGTTCTCTAGAAATTACTAACAACTTCCCCTAACTGCCATAGACAGGCTAGTAAGGAATAGGTTAATTAGGTAGTAGGAGGAAGTGGTTAATCTCGGTGGGGCAATTAAGGTCTAAATTCGGGTAGTAAATTGTTAGGCTTGGTGGTGGGTAATTATTATATAATGTAGGTTGTAAGATGTCGAGACAAAATAATTAATAATTATAATAACCATGGGACACCTCTGATAATTTGAAAGATGAACAATAATTAAGACAGGACAAAGTAGATTATATATATATATATATATATATATATATATATATATATATATATATATATATATATATATATATATATATATATATGCAATAAGATCACAGTAAACAGGTGATTTCAAAATATGCAAAACAACCACTCTGAAAGAATAGAGAAATTCCAAGCGCTTTCGTGACTACTCACATTATCAAGGAACTATGTTCCTTGATAATGTGAGTAGTCACGAAAGCGCTTGGAATTTCTCTATTCTTTCAGAGTGGTTGTTTTGCATATATATATATATATATATATATATATATATATATATATATATATATATATATATATATATAGATAGATAGGTAGATATATATAAGTGAAACCTTAATCCAATTACACTTAATGCGTCTATGCGACCTATGTTTTATATGTATGCCTAACATATGTCTAATAAACATATATGTAATATATGTCTAAAATACTTGTATGTGTAAGATATATGTAACGTAAATATATCTAACATATGTCTACTAAACGTTTATGTAACACACAATATGTGTAATTTACGTGTGTCTAACATGTATCTAATTTGCCTATGTTTATCTATCTTCTATGAATAAATAATAATAAACGTTAATAATATTTATTAATAATAATTAAAATTCGTTAATAATAATTTTTATGAATAACAAAATACTACTACTACTACTACTTACTACTACTACTACTACTACTACTACTACTAATAATAATAATAATAATAATAATAATAATAATAACAATAATGTATAATAATCCTTAATAATAATAATCATAAACAATAATAATCTTTAATAATAATAGACGTCAATAATATTTTTTAATAATAATAAACGTTAATAATCTTTAATAATAATAATAATAATCGCAGCTGAATATCACACTGGTCAATTAAACAGTCTTAACGGTAAATTTAACCTCTTGGGGCGGGAGAATTAACATCAAAGCAGAAGGAACTGGATGGCAAATTACTGTCAATAAAGATGTGGGTAGGGAAATGTTGTCGATGAAGATGTTAATAGGGAATATTACTGTTAATAAAGAGGTGTGTAGGGGAACGCTGTAAAGATGTACTTACCTCTGTGTGGCTGCAGGGGTCGAATCACAGCTTCCTGGCCTCTTAGGTAGGGAAATGCTATCAGTAGAGATGGGTGAGGGGGAATTTTGTTAGTAAAATTGATCTGAGAGAGGTATTCCTCGTGTCACATTACCCCAGCCTCCTGTATCTCAGTGATCTGAGAGAGGTATCCCTCGTGTCACATTACTCCAGCTTCCTGTACCTTAATGATCTGATAGTGGTATCCCTCATGTCACATAACATTCAGCCTCCTGTACCTCAGATCTGAGAGAGGTATCCCTCGTGTCATATAACCCCAGCCTCCTGTACCTCAGTGACCTGAGAGAGGTATACCTTGTGTCACATAATCCTAGCCTCCTGTACCTCAGTGACCTGAGAGAGGTATACCTTGTGTCACATAATCCTAGCCTCCTGTGCCTCAGTTATCTGAGAGAGGTATCCCTCGTAGCACATACTCCAGCCTACTTAACGTAACGTAACATAACCTCACCCCACATAATGATAGAGAACGGAACAACAAGCATCAAGGCTAAAGGACTGAACCCCTTAAATTCTCGTTTCCAACCTTCTCGACTGAAGAAGTCTGGTGCGCAAGCCAGCGAAAAGTGTTGCTGAAAAAAAATTCCCAAGTGCTGCACGCCGCACCATGACTGAGCACCACGACTGAGCTCCTGAGCACCTCTCACCAACCCTCGTCTTGACTGAGCACTGAGCACCTCTCACCAACCAACTCTTAAGAAAGCAGAGTAAGGACCCTCGCGGTCTCCAAGAATATATATGATTTGAATGCATTCCAAACCTTTTCACAAATTTATTTTTTACAGCATCGCTTCCATGAAGTGTGAATATTTTTAGTATTTGGAGTTAACACTGAGGATATTATTATTATTATTATTATTATTATTATTATTATTATTATTATTATTATTATTATTATTATTGTTATTATTATTATTATTATTGCAATATTTTTAAACATGATATAGTATACAATATTAAACACGCATATGTCGAGTTGGGTTCCACTAGGTTCAGTCCTAAGTCCGGTGCTGTTTCTAGTATATGTGAACGACATGACGGAAGGGATAGATTCAAAGGTGTCCCTGTTCGCAGACGATGTGAAGACAATGAGAAGAATAAACGTGGATAAGGATCAGGTAAGTCTACAAGGAGACCTGGACAGCCTGCAAGCCTGGTCCGACAAATGGCTCTTGGAGTTTAACCCCAGCAAGTGCAAAGTAATGAAGTTTAGGGAAGGACAAATAAGTCCGCAGACGGAGTACACTCTAGGAGGTCAAAGACTGCGAAACTCACTCAAGGAAAAGGATCTTGTGATGAGGATCATACCCAGCACATTTCGTGAGGTGCACATCAACCAAATAACTGCTGAAGCATATTGGTGCCTGGCAAACTTAAGAATAGCGTATCAACATCTAGGTAAGGAGTCATTCAAGATACTGTACTCTGTATACGTCAAGCCCATATTGGAGTATGCAGCACCAATATGGAACCCACACCTGATCAAAAGCGTCAAGAAATTAGGGAAACTGCAAAGATCTGCAATAAGTAATTCTGGAGCTGAGGAGGAGAGGTTAAGTGAAATCAACCTGACGACACTGGCGGACAGAAGGAATAGGGCTGACATGACATCGACAAAGTGGATAGGGGCAGAAAGAATGTTTAAGAGACGGGATACAGTAACAAGGGTTCACAACTGGAAGTTGAAAACTCAGATGAGTTGTGTGGGATTTTGGGTAAGATCAGTAATAGAAATTATTATAATAAAGGAACCACTTCGTGGATTAATATTCATCTTCGCTGATGACAGCTCCAAACCACTCGCAGCCTCCCTGGAGAGCTTCGCATTTGTAATTCGCCGTTTAAAATCCTACCAGGGCTGTTTGGAAGATTAAAATACCAGGTTTTAATGCTTGGCTTGAAGATGTATAATCTTCAAGTATTGAAAGTATGGCACCTGGAACGTTGTGGGCGAGTCTTACCTGGTTGTGGGCAATCGCCCGTGAATAACAGCATTTAATTGGTCCGTCTTATCCACCCCTCCCACATACCCTTCTGCTGCGGAATGGTTAAAGGGTTTCATAAAGACTTACCGGGGTGTGTGTATCGTACCCCACTATCATGACACCGGTATCAATGACTTTATGGAAGAGATCGTCTCTATTATTCCTTTGAACGACGTGGAGACGCTTAGTCACACGAGAATGTTC